>NW_026089624.1:18699998-18773199 GCF_024586455.1 Bactrocera neohumeralis
AGCCGGCATTCGTAACCGAAGATGACAGCACTCATCCTGATGCTGCTGTACCACAAAGGACTTATTGAAGTATCTTGCCCTCCCCTAAGGGGTTCATTGGAAGGGGAGTGGCTGTGGCAGCACTGCCAAATGTCATGTAACTTTTTATAATTGAATTGTCATTTTGTAACACTTACTTCTTTTTTGAGATTGAATAAAGCACCACGTGTAACGTGCTAAGGTATTTTTTACATAGCGCCATCTGTTGAATACTTACTCAATCCAATCAATAATTATCGCCATCTGTTAGAATCATTTGGAGCTAACAAATAATTATGACTGTCAAATAATAGACAAATAATATGCAAATAATTTGCAATAATACAATATTGCGATTAAAAATTGAAATGTAAACTATCCTGTCTCTCAAGTTGGATCAAATTGCACACGGTGTGCAATGAAATTTAATATCGGTTCAGTAGTTTAGGCGTCCATCGCGGACAAACAACGTGACACGTGATTTTTTATATAAAGATGTATCCGGGGTATTAACAGCAGACTTGAACACTGACGAACTGGAAAGAATGAAGAAGCAAACATAAAAGAGTATAACTAATGGTTTGTACAACCAATAAATAACATAATCAAAAGCTGCGATTCACCACCCTTGGGGGGACCCTCCAGCTTATTAAAATTTAAAATTCTCTGCGATTCACCACCCAAGGGACCTTCCAGAGAATTCCAGAAAATTAAAATATATTGAACCAAGAAATCTTTTTACGACCTATCTAATAACTTGGACTATGACAAAATAGTAGAAAAAGTATGCCATTCTAACAGATAAAAACATATTTATTAAAATACCTTCACGACAAAGATAGGAAAGTAGTCTGCATGAACGCAGTATTTAATTATATAGGAAAAAATAAAACAGCCACATTAAAGGACTATTACAATAGGGATTCATTAAAAGCAGAGAGTGTAGCTATGATTAAGGTTTCAAAAAGCCTATACCGATAAATTTTATTTAAATCAATAAAACAAGAATTAAAGGCTCGACCAGCCATATAACAAAATATGTGACCTGGTCCACGAAAAGGGGGCTAACGTGCGAAAACTAGTTTTCTGGGAAAAGCTGTCTAAAATAATCGTCAGTTTCGCGTTATCTCATTAATTGTTCTCCTTTTTTTGCTATTCACCACCGCAAGGGGGACCCTCCGGTTTATTATAAAAGCTTAATTCCGCTATTCTGAACTCCAGACCATCCAGAATAAAATTGCATCCCTGCCTAAAAGGGATAAAATAAAAATAATTAACCAAAAAGATGGTAATACATAAATTAAGGCTTGTACAGCCAATAAATTAAAGTAAAAGTTCTATAATTCAAGCACAATTTTGCGATTCTGAACTCCAGACCCTCCAGAATAGAAGAGCCTCCTTTCTTAAGGTAGGGACTACGAAAAAATTATAAAAAAAAAAATAATTTATCTCAAAATGTTACGGTTGTGGTGAAAATAACCACCTTATAAAAAAAAAACAGAAATACAGAAAATAAGACAAAATGGCTTTCGGCAGACAGTAATGTAGCTAATAGAGATTTTAAAGTGAAGGGACAACAAGGTAACCGAAACTGTAATCAAAATATAAAACCAATACAAACAAGTGCAAACGCTCAGGTTAATAGGGGTCAAAACCCCTGGTGCAAAGAGACAAAGAGAAAGTAATCAAACTTTCGCTCGCAAAAAAAAAATTCGAAGAATTTTTAATATAAATGAGAGTTTTTTATTAGGCGAGGAAGGGATGAACTCCCCTACCTCAAACTTTATTATTTAAAATTAAAATACAAATTTAAAAGCTCTTGTCGATACGGGGGCAACCTCCTGCTGTATCAAGCCAGGAGTCTATGATAATAGGATTATATTAGCCAACTACATACGGATAAAAACCGTGAAATGCTATTCCTTTAACAAATATTACCACATAATAACCTTGTTTGGGTTTAGGCAGATTTTCTACGAATTTGAAGGATTAGAATCTGATCTTCTCCTAGGGTACAATTTCCTTAAAAATATTGAGGCACACATCGATGTACCCAATGGGAAAGTTTGTTATGTAGATTACAATGGTATCGAAAAAATTACAAAAACCATGGTTATAAATATTCAAATAAAAAATATTGTGGAACGAAAAAGTTCTACAAAGCCAGCCGAAGATTTTACCGGCAATTTTATGATGAAGGAAAAATTATTTTGGGACAAAAAGGTACTAAAACGCCAGCTGAAGATTTATACCAGCAGAATGGAAATAATAATTATAAATAATATTGGGGAACGAAAAGGTACTAAAAAGCCAGCCGAAGATTTCACCGTCAATATTTTATTTAAAAAAATTATTTTGGGACGAAAAGGTCTTAAACGCCAGCTGAAGATTTATCCCAGGAGCATAAAATTAATAATTATAAAAAATATTGTGTAACGAAATTGTTCTACAACAATTTTACATTTTGATGAACTAAAAAACATAACATATTACCAACACGGTATAATGACCATAACCGATTTAATGAACATTTATAAATTTAAAATAGCACAAAAAGGGTACATAATTATAATTTATATAAAATACCCTAAAATAGAACTAACATGTAAGTACTTTGATGTAAAAGCCATAGCTCAATTAGATGGTAAGCTGGTAAGCTTATTATTGACCAGAACATAACACATTGTAATAATAAATTTTTGAATATTCAAAATTGTAAAACAGAAATTTCGAAAACATATCCGGCAACATTTCTCGTGCTCAGCTGTGAATTTGGTGCTCTGGCGAATTTATTCAATTTATATTTAAAACTTTATTGTGAAAATTTCTGTATTAAGCGATCTTTTAAGATAAGTATCAGTGTTATATTGTGCTAGTGAAGCAATTGATTTTACTTTAAATCTGTTCTGGCTAATTTTAATTTATTGTGCCGAGTCATTATACTCTCGCAACAATGTTGCTAAGGAGAGTATTATAGTTTTGTTCACATAACGGTTGTTTGTAAGTCCTAAAACTAAAAGAGTCAGATATAGGGTTATATATACCAAAGTGATCAGGGTGACGAGTAGAGTCGAAATCCGGATGTCTGTCTGTCCGTCCGTCCGTCTGTCCGTCCGTCTGTCCGTCCGTCCGTGCAAGCTGTAACTTGAGTAAAAATTGAGATATCATGATGAAACTTGGTACACGTATTCCTTGGCTCCATAAGAAGGTCAAGTTCGAAGATGGGTAAAATCGGCCAACTGCCACGCCCACAAAATGGCGGAAACCGAAAACCTATAAAGTGTCATAACTAAGCCATAGATAATGATATTAAAGTGAAATTTGGCACAAAGGATCGCATTAGGGAGGGGCATATTTGGACGCAATTTTTTTGGAAAAGTGGGCGTGGCCCCGCCCCCTACTAAGTTTTTTGTACATATCTCGGAAACTACTATAGCTATGTCAACCAAACTCTACAGAGTCGTGTACTTCAGGCATTTCCATATACAGTTCCAAAATGGAAGAAATCGGGTAATAACCACGCCCACCCCCCATACAAAGGTTATGTTGAAAATCACTAAAAGTGCGTTAACCGACTAACAAAAAACGTCAGAAACACTAAATTTTACGGAAGATATTGCAGAAGGAAGCTGCACCCAGGCGTTTTTTAAAAATTGAAAATGGGCGTGGCCTCGCCCACTTATGGACCAAAAACCATATCTCAGGAACTACTAGACCGATTTCAATGAAATTCGGTATATAATATTTTCTTAACACCCTGATGACATGTACGAAATATGGGTGAAATCGGTTTACAACCACGCCTTCTTCCAATATAACGCTATTTTGAATTCCGTCTAATGATTTCTCTGTATAATATAAGTATATACATTAGGAACCAATGATGATAGCGGAATAAAACTTTACAAAAATACGGTATTTGAAAAATATGTAAATGACGTATAATGAAATCTCGATTATCACTTTATCATGCGAGAGTATAAAATGTTCGGTGACACCCGAATTTAGCCCTTCCTTACTTGTTTTCAATTTGTTTTTGTAGCTACATTTTAAAAGGTGCAATTGTTAGTGTTAATTTATATTGCTTACTTAAATTTCTTTCTTGTGTTTATTCATTTCCATCTTTGTCCACAGCTGATCGCGAGTTTCTTACTTTTCGTGTGTTACAGTCCATCTCAAATTGCTCGCTACATTGGTTGTTATCTTTGATAACTAACTATTTTATTGCATTCATTTGTCACAAATATTTTTGTCATCGCGCTTTTTACTTTTATTATTTAACATTTTTTATATTTTTGTTTAATACTGTTTTTGTTCATTATGACTTGTAACTTTCCGAACTGCTCTGTGAAAGGCGAGTCGGAACGCTTTGTTTCTTGTTGGCTTTGTGATGGGCTTGCCCATCTTAAATGTGCTGGACTGACAGGTAGGATTTTGGATTCCATTCTTGACAGCAAGGGCTTGCGCTGGTCTTGCTTGAAATGCAGACCAACTGAAATTGAATTGCTTAAAGTTTTTAAGCAGGCGCGCAATGGTTTCAGGGAGATTGGTCGAGAGCTTGAAACCCTTACTGAAAAATTTAGGCATTATGAAACGCTGTTTCAATCATTTCAATGCCTAAATACTCGGGATGAGAATTCAAAACCTAAACGAAAACGTACGTCTGATGAAGATAGCACTGTATCTTCCTTAAAAAGAATGCCCTCACTGACCTCATAAATCTTGCATCCCCTTGTCCTCACGGAGAGAAGGTTCCGTCTGCTCAGGACACAGAGAAAACTATTACTGAATACGGTAAGCGGAAAACTTTTCAAGATCCGCCTCCAAATACCTCCAAGTCAGCTAATAAAAGCTTAGTGGTAATACCGCGGAAAAAAGCAATTTTTATCTCGAGACTTGCTGCGGATACCACAGTCGAGGATATAAACAGTTACATCTCGTCGAAATTAAAAACGGTAGATACAGACATCCATAAATTTAATTTCAAATACAACAAGGATATTTCCTCGTTTAAGATCGACGTATCCGCTGACAATTTTCAATTGATACTTGACAACTCATTCTGGCCATCTGGGGTCTTTGTGCGCGAATTCGAGCACAAACGTGATAAGCCCCCTGTAGTTATCACTAAAATGCCAAGAAATTCCGTTGATACAAAAAACTAATTAACAATAATTCGCTGATTATTTATTATCAAAATGTTAGAGGGCTTAATACAAAACTTACTGCTTTGTATCTAAATAGCATTCATTGTAACTTTAAAATCATTGCTTTGAAAGAAACTTGGCTAAAGCCCCACATTTTTGATAACGAAATATTCAACAGCAAATTCGAAATCTTTAGATATGACCGGCTGAACAGAAAAGGAGGTGGCGTCTTGTTTGCTGTTCATTCTTCAATTCCATCTGAAGAAGTCGATGTTCCGCATGCAGACTTCATTGAATTTAAGTGCATTCGTATTTGCGCTAATAGTTAATGGACATATCTGTATACATGCAGAATGCTTCATTAATAAGTAATGTTTTCTCAATGGTTAATGATACTGATTCCATGATTGTTTTGGGAGATTTCAACTTACCGTGCGTATCATGGAAATCTAGTGATGATCACACCATCCCTATTAGTACTCGTTCATGTTTCAACGAGTTCTTAGATGAAATGTCGGAGTTGGGTCTTAACCAAATTAATTTAATTTCAAACGAGTTTGGTAAGCTCTTAGATCTAGTTTACGTCGATAACGCTTCAATGTTCTCTGTTGTCCGATGTGATCCTTTGGTTCGGCCAGAGGACACGTATCATCCCGCTTTGGAAATTAACATCGAAATCATAGCCAACTTTGCTTATAATAATACACAAGACCTTTGTTTTCGGTTCAACTTTGCGAAAGCTAATTTTAAGAAGATTAATTACGAACTATCTAAAATAACTTGGCCAGATTACAGTGACAATATTGAATTTAGTGCTTCCCACTTTAATGAAACTATTGTAAATTTATTTGAAAAATATGTTCCGAAGTGTGTTGTTACTTAAAAAATTAGTTATAATTTATGGTTTTCGAAAGAATTATGTAATTTAAAAAATAGAAAATCTCGTGCTTTTAAACTTAAAAAAAAAACTGGTTTAGTTGCTAACTATTCAAAATATTCTAAATTGCGTCGACAATTTGCTGAACTTAACAAAATATGTTATAGTAATTATATAAATAAAGTAAAAAATAATATTATACGTATTCCAAAATGATTTTATGGTTTCGTCAACTCCAAACGCAGGATTTCTAATTTTCCGTCCGCTATGAAATATAAGTCTAGTATGTCCAGTGACAATCACACCATTTCTAATATGTTCGCTGAATTCTTTAGGTCCAATTACTCTCCAAAATCTCCACAAAATGTTCCGCATCAGCACAAGTTATGTCCGATTTCTGTCATTAATGCACCTACCATTTCCGAAGCAGACGTCTTAAATCAGTTAAATATGTTAGAACAATCATACAATTATGGCCCAGATATGATTCCCTCATGCTTTCTTAAGAAATGTGCCAAATATATATACCAACCCCTAACAAAACTACATATTTAACTCATCTCTTATGCAAGGCTTATTTCCAAACATATGGAAAAAGTCATTTATAATTCCTTTGCATAAGAGTGAATTTGGTTCATCTATTGAAAACTATAGGGTAATAGCAAAGTTGTCTGCAATACCTAAACTTTTTGAAGCAATTATAACAGACGACATAACCTTCCGGATCTCTCCAGTAATTTCTTGTTCTCAGCACGGTTTTCGTAAAGGGAAATCTACCATAACAAATTTGCTTGAATTTGTATCACATGTATCAACGGGCTTTAGGGAGAATAAGAATACTGATGTTATATATACAGATTTTAGTAAAGCTTTTGATAAAGTAAACCATTCAATTCTTTTGAATAAACTTGATCTTCTTGGTTTTCAACCAATATTTCTAAAATGGGTTGCTTCTTATCTTAGTAACAGAATTCAACAAGTCATATTTAAAGATACTTTTTCTGACATAATCAATGTTCCTTCAGGCGTTCCTCAAGGTAGCCATCTTGGTCCAATTCTGTTCTTGTTATTTATTAACGACATATCATCTGTTGTTAAGTTTTCAAAAGTTCTATTATATGCTGACGATGTAAAACTTTTTAAAACATATACTTCAAACAGTGAAACCTTAGAAAATGCAAAACGATGTGCTTTTCACGTAGAACTGCAGACCCTACTTCATACGCAATACAAAACTTTAAGTTGGAGCAAGTATGCAGTTTTGTTGATCTGGGAGTAACTATGGACCCCAAACTCAATTTTACCCTTCACGCTACTTCCACGGTTTTTAAAGCTAAAGGCGCTCTTAGTTTTGTTAAACGTTGGTCTAAAGAATTTAGAGATCCGCTTACCACAAAAATTCTTTTTACATCTCTGGTGAGGCCTTTATTGGAGTATGCCTCTGTGATTTGGAACCCTAGTTACCAAGTCCATTCGGATAAGTTAGAGTCCGTTCAAAAACAATTTTTACTTTTTACCTTAAATCATTTGTATTGGGATTCCAGTTTAAATCTTCCTCTTTACATTAACCGTTTAAAACTTATAAATCTCCCGACACTCGCTAGTCGTAGGGAGATGCTTGGTATAATATTTCTTGTAAAACTCATGAATGGGTCAGTCTATAGCTCTTATCTGATATTAATTTTAACGTTCCCGCTCGCTCTACCAGGCAGTTTAGACCCTTACTTTTAAAATTTTCTATAACAAATTTTGAGCTAAACGAACCATTCCGCTGTATATGTCATGATTTCAATCTTCATTCCAGCACATTTGATCTAACAGACTCCCTCTTTACCATTAAAAAAATTATTTTATCTACTCTTAACAAGTAACATTTAAAAATTATAAACTTTAATCTAATTCTTAATTTCGGCTGTTGAAATTTTTGTTTCTGTAGCTGAGCAGCTTAAGATCGCAACGCTTAAAACTCTCTTGCTTTTTATGACTCGGCTAATTCCGCTCGTTCGCGGATTGCGCCCCTCGCGTCGGTTGGGCGGGAGGAGGGTAATCGTTGGGTATTATTATATTGTAAACTAAATAAAAGAAGCACATGTTTGTCAGAAATTTTAAATAAAAAACACGGAAAATATAATAAACTATAAGAAATTAAACCAGAAGTTATATAAGTTTCAGGAAAAAACATTGTAGACAATCAAACATTAATTGGAACATACTCAATAACATTTGAAAATAATAATGTTTTTGTTCATGAAGTTTATATGGTGGCGTATTTTTGAACAAATAGTATGATAACACGTTTCGCCTGAAATTTTACTTCTTCGAGATCGATGTGATTTTTTGAACAGTTTAAGGACTTTTCAGTCATTTCGATCGTGTATGTCAAGGATATTTCGCTGTGAGTCGTTGTAGCGTCTGCCTGTATCTCGGCTTTTTCAGGCATTTACATTTTACCGTAATAGGAGGATGGGGTCATGTATAGAAGTTCACGCAGGTGAGGAAAGTTCTCTGATCGCCATTCACTTGGGAGTTGCCAGAAACGATTCTTTTACATATGGCTCACGCAGCTCACGACTTCCGGTCTTTGACCAAGTATCCTCTGGGTAGCCTAAGAACATCCGTTTGAAGGCGAGCTAAAGTGAGAAGGCGAAACATCCCCTTCATAGGGTTGTGCGCTGGGTTTGGGGCCCGCCACGTAAAAAAAAACACCCGCCATGAAAGGAAACAACAAGCCACGGATGAGTGACCCCAGACCCAGAAATGCGGTGGACGGGACAAGGACAGAGACGAATAGGTCCTTGTGGCATTTACTACAGTGGCCATATAAAGGAGCGCAAGTTTGGTGTGGGATTCGTGGTGGGGGAGAGACTCCGTCGCCGAATACTATCATTCAATCCGGTGAATGAACGTTTAGCCACTATCCGCATCAAAGCGAGGTTCTTGAACATATCGCTGATTTGCGCCCACGCCCCGACGAAAGAGAAGGACGATGTGACCAAAGATGCCTTCTAAGAGCGCTTGGAGCGCGCCTATGAGAGCTGCCTCCGCCACGCTGTCAAAATCGTGCTTGGCGACTTTAACGCCAGGGTGGGCAAAGAATGGGTTAAGGCTGATTGACTTCGCCGGGGCCCGAAATATGGTTATCTCTAGTACTAGATTCCAGCACAAGAAGATACATCAAGCTACCTGGCTGTCTCCGGATCGAAAAACTACCAACCAGATCGATCATGTTAGGGTAGACGGAAGACACGTCTCCAGTGTTCTAGACGTGCGTACGCTCTGAGGTCCTAACATCGACTCGGACCATTATCTTGTTGCAGCCAAGATTCGCACCCGCCTCTGTACAGCAAAAACGCTCGTCAACAAGTACAGCCGATCGAATTACTACTCGGCTTGCACTCCTGCTCTCTGAGAGCACTCGTCAACAACCCGCTATAAGGGAACTGTGGGACAGCATTTCAAGCTCCTTACGTACAGCTGCAACCGAAACTATTGGTACGACGAGGAAAGCCGTGTTGAAGCGGAGAGAAAACAGACTGCCTACCTCGCAACGTTACGATCGACCACAACACGTGCGGGATAGGATGGAGTTGAAGAGGGAAGCGAGACGCATTTGTAGACAGAAAATAAGAGAGGCCGTACTGCTTGAGTACGGGGAGCTTGACAAGCTGGCCGACAAATGTAATGCTCGAAAATTCTACGACAAAATGCGGCGACTAACAGAAGGTTGCAAGACCGGAGGATAATCTTGTAGACCCCACGGCGATGATCTAGTAACCGATGCCCAGAGCATTCTAATAATATGGAAGGAAAACTTCTCCAGCCTGCTGAATGACAGTGAAAGCATAACGCCAGGAGAAGGCGAACCCGATTCCCCAATCAATGACGATAGAGCAGACGTTTTATTGCCCGACGAAGAAGTTCGAATAGCAATTACGCGTCTGAACAAAGCAGTGGGCGCCGATGGATTGCCGGTCGAGCTATTCAAACACGTCGCCGAAGAATTGGTAAGGATAATGCATCAGCTTCTTTGCAAAATATGGTCGGAGGAAAGCATGCCCAACGATTGGAGTTTAAGTGTGCTCTGCCCAATCCACAAAAAAGGCGACCCCACAATCTGCCCCAACTACCGTGTGATAAGCCTCCTCAATATCGAGTATAAGGTTCTATCGAGCGTATTGTGTGAAAGATTAAAGCCCACCGTAAACGAAACGCCAAATCTTGGAAAGGACACGTGACAAGAGAATCGACACACACTACCTCTTCGTCGATTTCAAAGCTGCTATTGACAGCACGAAAAGAAGCTGCCTTTACGCCACGATGTTTGAATTCGGTATCCTCGCAAAACTAATACGGCTGTGTGAACTGACGTTGAGCAATACCAAAAGCTCCTTTAGGATCGAGAAGGTCCTCTCAGATCCGTTTGATATCATACGAGGTTTCAGACATGGCGACTCCCTATCGCGCGACTTCTTCAATATGGTCTTGGAGAAAATAATTCGAGCTGCAGAACTTAATCGAAAAGGTACAAACTTCTATAAGAGTACTGCTGCTGGCTTATGTCGATCATACTGATATTATTGGCCTCAACACTGGCGCGTTAGTTCTGCTTTCTCCAAACTGGGTAAAGAAGCAAAGAAAATGGGCCTGGAAGTGAACGAGGGCAAGCCGAAATATCTCCTGTCATCAAACAAACAGTCGTCGCACTCGCGACTTGGCTCCCACATCACTGTTGACGGTCATAACCATGAAGTTGTAGATAGTTTCGTATATTTGGGAACCAGCGTAAATACCACCAACAATGTCAGCCTGGAAATCCAACGCAGCATAACTCTTGCCAACAGGTGCTACTTCGGACTGAGTAGGCAATTGAGAAGCAAAGTCCTCTCTCGACGAACAAAAACCAAACTCTATAAGTCACTCATAATTTCCGTCCTGCTTTATGGTGCAGAGGCCTGGACGATGTCAACAACTGATGAGTCGACGTTGAGAGAAAAGTTCTGCGAAAGATTTATGGTCCTTTGCGCATTGGCCACGGCGAATATCGCATTCGTTGGAACGATGGGCTGGTCGAGATATACGTCGACATTGACATAGTTCAGCGAATGGACGAAAACACTCCAGGTCTGAAAGTATTCGACGAAGTACCCGCCGGGGGAAGCAGAGGAAGAGGAAGACCTCCACTTCGTTTTAAGGTCGAGGTGGAGAAGGACTTGGCTACGCTTGGAATATCCAATTTGCGCCACGTAGCGAAAAGAAGAAACGACTGGCGCGCTTTTGTTAATTGGTGTCTACGCCTATTAAGGAGAAAAAGAATAGGTTTGTAGAACACTTTTGCGTTGTGTTCATCATGAGTCAACTTCCACTGGCTTTGGGGCATGCCCTTGGTCTTCGTTTTTTTCTCATCTTGTTGACTGTGGTTGCCTTTTGACAAAATTGGGTTTCTTTCACCATAACTTTCATCTTTATTGTTTTTGCCTTGTTTCGAGTGCGGTTGAAATTTTTTTCCCTCGCCCTTTCTCTTCCTGCAATATATTTGGTTTAGGATGCCGAAAGCGTACTGCGCTCTATGCTGCACTGGCTAAGCTGGCTGTGCTGGAAAAACAATGGGCTTAAGGAGCTTTTTCAAGCCAGAAAGGAAGGCGTGGAGTGGGTCTGCCCTAACTTCATCGTTGAGCAATGCAGCCTGCTCCGCCTCGTGTGATATTACAATCTTGTTTGGAACTAGGGTCAACTTCCTTTCGTCCTCATAATAATATTACATGAGGCATAAGACACCTTGCCAAACCATTTCGAGGCCCTGTCTCAACAGGCGTGGCGAAATTTTATCTGCGTATGAGCAATCCAGCCTAACTACGATTGCGTCGAAATTAAGTACGTTACATCCGTGCACAGATCAGCAAACCTACGAAGGAAAATTCCGGGATACGTCAATGGTATACGGTGATTGGCATCATGACATACGACAGCAAACGGGTCGTAATTTGTCTTAATGTCCAATAGTTTTTAAAATCCACATTGCATTGGATCGTATTTTTAGGTCACAATAGATGTGGAACTGTAAAAACTTAAAAATTTTCAATAAACTAACAAAAGCTGATAAAATATCAAAATGGATCCGACTTTGTTTTTTTATTTCAGCTCTAGTGAAAGTGCGATAGCGTAGGTATAAAAAAAAGTTTGTTACCTTCTTACAAAAATTTTCTTTGTAGATGTATCTTTTAATGAAAGTGGAGAAATTTAGGATATGGCAAGAGAGTAATGTATCATATCACAAAGTGGCAAGATTTGCTAATGTTTGTGCTGCATTACAATAACATCTACATAAAATTTAAAATAAGTTATGATCCTCAAAATTGTGATTCTGATTACACACAATATACGTTTATACTCGTTCACGTATTTCATCAGGCCAGATTACGATACGGAGAAGCGTTACGACCGCTTATCTCATAATTTTAAATGCAGCACTTTAACTGACGAGTGATACGTTCATGGCTGTAACGATTCGAACCCACTATAATCCATATACTTGTATGTACTAAGTATACTTACATGCATACGAAAATTAGTGTTCTCCCGCATTAGCTCTTTATCCACAAAGAGCGAGACCTACAATCTGCGCCAACTACCGTGGGATAAGCCTCCTCAACATCGCGTATAAGGTTCTATCGAGCGTATTGTGTGAAAGATTAAAGCCCACCGTCAACAAACTGATTGGACGATACATCAGTGTGGCTTTCGACTTGGCAAATCAATAACCGACCAGATATTCACCATGCGCCAAATTTTAGAAAAGACCCGTGAAAAGAGGATCGACACACACCACCTCTTCGTCGATTTCAAAGCTGCTCTTGACAGCACGAAAAGGAGCTGCCTTTATGCCGCGATGTCTGAATTTGGTATCCCCGCAAAACTAATACGCATGTGTAAACTGACGTTGAGCAACACCAAAAGTCCGTCAGGATCGGGAAGGACCTCTCCGAGCCGTTGGATACCAAACGAGGTTTTAACAAGGCGACTCCCTATAGTGCGACTTTTTCAATCTGCTGCTGGAAAAAATAATTCGAGCTGCAGAACTTAATCAAGCAGGTAAAATTTTTTATAAGAGTGTACAGCTGCTGGCGTTTGCCGATGATATTGATATAAGAAGAACATGGCTTTGCTTGGAATATTCAATTGGCGCCACGTAGCGAATAGAAAAAACGACTGGCGCGCTCTTGTTAACTCGGCTATAATCGCGTAAAAGAAGAACAAGATATAGATAAGTATAACTTAATAACATAATATCTTAAAAAACTTAATATGTACATATTACAATAATGACTCATATTAATCCTACAAAATTGACAAAACTTTTTATGAAGCGTTAGTTCTCTTTTATTGTTACTTCTAGACTGCCTGCTTTAACTTCAATCAAATCTAAGCTAAGCCAAGTTGAGTTGTTCATATCGCCGGCATTGATAAAGCTGAAGCGAAAACTGCTGAGCGCGAATTCTGTAGAATTCGGCAACGGCGGAAGTGATCGCTGTGAATTTAATTTTCTCTGGGAAGTCGTGCAGATGCAAAGCCAGCATTTCTTGAAATTGTGCAATTTTGTCATTGACTCCCTCTCTAATTTCTGCTTGTCCTCAAGCAGACGTCAAAAGTATGGAATGTTGTTAAATTGTAATCGTGGGGGTAATACCTGTGGCGTATTGCAACTTACAACCGATATCTTGCTCATAGTCGTTTTGCTGGTGTTTCGAATTGTCGTCATTTGTAAAGCTACTTCCTTCCTCTTCTTTTGCAAACGTGTAGACTCCAATGTTATACTATCGCCAACTTGGAGATTTTACCAACGTGATCAGCATTACTGAATTTGCATTCTGCCTTTTGGCCTCTAAATAGCTTTGGGATACAGTTCGTTTCGCTTGAGTTAAAAATTTCGTCATTATTACATACTTTAAAATTATAAACGGTTTTGGAATTACTTGATAGTCCATACAGTTTTGAGTTTAGCAGGAATATTTCTTTTTCATCTAAATGGATCATTTTGACAACTGGTTTTAATATTATGTTTTGGGATGTAGTGCAGGTCACCTCCAAGCAGGTGCATCCTGAGTAACGCTAAATGAATGCGGCCTTTAGGGCCTTACAACTCCAATGACGACTTTTTGGCTTCGAAGTGGTTTAGAGTAGGAAAACTTTCTTCGGATTTGGTAGAACCCTCGACTGGTAGCGGCGATATTCTGGCACCTGAGTATGATGAGGTGACACTCATCAGAAATGGTTAAAACCCTGGCAGGCCTCAGAGTACGTAAGTTGAGATGACTCCTTCTTTACGCTGGTCGCCTCTGAACGTATTGCTTCATAAAGGCGTACGTCAACCCTCGCCTTGGCCTCGTCACTGAGATAGCTTTGGGACCATAAAAGGCGACTACCTTTCGGGGGACGGATAGCGGCTATGAGTGGGGAGCTTTTTTGCATGGACAACAAAACTAATGACAAAAACACAAACGACGGAAAGGCGACGATGGGAGGTGAGGGGATATCGAAATTGGCATCCAAATCTATCGCAGGCGGGGCTGCTGCTCCTGTGGGGACGAAACCGTAGCTGGGTAACTGCAGCAACAGGACTAAGACTCCAGTAGGAGTCTACTCATCAGGCAGTAGGTTGAAGAAAGCCGGCGCAAGCCACCCGGAAAGAGAAGTAGGGAAGGGTGGAGGCTTCATACGCGGCGGAATCGCCAGCACTAGCAGAGAACCTCAGCTAGAATTATGAAGGGATCCACAGGGGGCAGAAGCAAGGCAGCTTTAGCAAGGAAGCTGAAGTCTGACCTCCGATTGGCGGCCAAAATCGTGGAACGGTACGGTGGTAAGCATGTTGGTCAGGTATCTGAGCAGCGTTCTAATACGCTTGGGTAGGCCAAGAAGGTGTTGAGCTAGAGCGAGACCGATAGGGCTGAACCGGAAACGAACAGACTTGAACCAGCTGTTAAGCGGCATAGGTCGCATGAGGGAGAAACCTATCTTGGAAAAAAACCGCGAACGGGGGCTGCGCCAACCTTTAGTGAAATCGCTAAAAACGCTGATACAATAGTACTTGGTGTGCTCGACCGCAGCAAGGAGGATGGTGCTATCTCCAACGAAGAATGGAAGAGAGTAGCGGCAGCTATCTCTTCAGTCTTCCTGAAGGTGGTCAAAGCAAACCCTGGGCCACCCCAAAAATGCGTGAGTGCCGGTTGGCACCATGGGCTGCACAAGCTGACAAGATGTGCCAAAGAAAGATCGGCTATCTTATATAAGGAGGCAGTCTCTCAGGTGAGGGAGGTACGACCCAGGGCTCGCATCTGGCTGCCAGTCGAACCTTCTACTGCGAATAAGATTGAGGATATCCACAGGTACTGCAACCGCAAGACTGGAGGGTTATAAGGCTGGAGAGAACCGACGAACCATATCGGCAAGCGCAGATAATGCTTACCGCGGAGTCCATCGGTCCTCTCAGCAAAACCAAAAGAGGCATACGCTATGGGTTTGAAATGGTCTTCACTGAAGAGCTCTTGTACACTGAAAACACCGAAGGGCAGAGGGAAACCTCTATGGTAGACTATGGATTTCTGATATCAGGGCGTCCTGCAGACGTTTATTTAACAGGACCCATAGGAGTGGGTTATCTGATGACTGGGCGCTGTATAAAACAGGTCTTTCAATATACAAGTCCGAGTTAATATAAGGCTAAGAGGATCTCGTAGAAGAGCTTCTGCGAAAAAGTAGAGTGCTGTCACGAATAGATTCAGGCGTATTCTAGAAAAAAAAACCAGTGTCCCTCGGTTTTCTCAAGGATGCGAATGGGAAGTGGGCCCTGAGCAGTGAGGAAACACTTCAGATGATCCTTGATTCTCGTTTCCCGAGGAGGTATCTCTCGGAGTGGTGCATGATGACTGCAGGGCCTTTGTCGACCTTTTGGATGAGCGACACTTGACATGGGCGATAAATTCGTTCAAACTGTTGAAGACCCCGGGTCCGGACGGCATCATACCAGCGCAGCTGCAGGAGGTTGTTAAGGTATCAAGCAGCTGGTTGGCACCTATCTATGCGAACTGTATCAGATTTAGTTACATCCCGGGGGCCTGGAAACGAGTCAGAGTTACGTTCACTCCGAAGGATGGCAAGGGCTCCCATGTTACGATCAAGGATTCCGAGCCCATCAGCCTCTCCGGCTTTTTGCTTAAAACTCTGGAGAGACTGATGGACTGGTATATAAGGAGGCGCATTCCGAGAGACTATCTGTCAGGAGCGCAATATGCTTATCGTAAAGGTAAGTCAGTGGATACTGCCCCGCATACTATCGTGTTATGGCTTGAGGAAGTCATTGAAGCTGAGGACTTCGCTGTTGGGACCTTCCTTGATATCGAGGGAGCTTTCAACAATTACCTGCTGGAGGTAGTCGTAACTGCTCTTGTCGGTCTTGGGGTTGATTCGAACCTCAAGCACCTCATTCTCAGTCTTCTGTGCGACAGAGTGATCGAAACAGAATAGGGCAGCGGGGGGTTCTTTCTCCTCTTTTATGGATCCTAGTCGTTAACGACCTGTTCAAAAAAATAGAATATCGTGGCTGTCGGATGATTACCTATGCGGACGATGATGCCCTTATGATCAAAGGAAATTTCCTTAGCACAGTGTACGAGTTGATGCAGGGGTATCTCAGCGTTGTAACAAAATGGGCGGTCGGAAGTGGACTCGCCATCAACCCATATAAAACCGAAATAGTCTTATTCAGTAGAAGATATAAGTGGGAGGTATTCGTTTGCAACCGAAGCTTTCATGGAAGCCGAATATCGAGGAGAGAGCAAAAAGGCATTGATTGCCCTGTACTGCTGTAGAGGAGCTATTGGCAAGAGGTGGGGCTTCTCACCGAAAGTGGTCCTCTGGCTCTATAACACCATAGTCAAGCCCATTACGTTCTATGGAGTCTTTATGTGGTGAAGGGTTTTAGAGAAGACCAAACCTGCAAAGAAACTGGAGAGCGTTCAACGGGCTGCGCTCAATAGCATGTGCGGTGCATAAAGGTCCACCCCAACCATGGCACTTAATGGAATTTTGAACATAACGCCCGTGGACACTGCCGGAAGGTGCTTTGCCGCGAAGGTGGCTATTAGACTCAGAAAATTTGCTGCTCCGGAGAGCGTCCATCTTCAGAGAAGTGACCATTCACTCAGATAGCAGAGCGGCGATACTAGCCTTGAACTCATTTACAGTGCGTTCATGGTTGGTCGAAGAATATCTAACGTCGCTATCTCTAGTTCTAGCTAGCAAGGAAAGACACCCTAAAATTATTATCGGTAGAATGGGAACGGGTCAGTGCTCCTGCATCCTCTTGTGTTCTACCACTAGTTTGCTGGGCCGCACGAATGCTTGGCCAACGCAAGATAAATCGCAGGAGATCTAGTGATCTCTTTGCCCTCAGTAAGGCTAGCCTCTCATTAGTAGGCACACATGCGGTGAGAATGGGAATCTTATCGGACGCCGACTGCATAAGTTGTTTGGAGGAAGATGCGGTAGAAACAAGGCAGCACTTCCTTCTTGACTGTATCGCGTTTGGGAGGTTAAGACTTAGACACTTAGGTGCGTATACCTTCAGACTTCCTACCGAACTGGCGGATGTTGAAGTTAAGCGCCTTTGTAAATTTGTATTGGCTACAAAGGGTTTTGCCAATCTGTAAATCCGAACACGGGAGCTATTTTTTCAATGACTTCAAAAAGGACTACATTATCAGTCCACGTGCGATCTCTCATCGGCCATCTAACCTTACTTTTAACCTAACTTTTGAATATTTGGCTCTTCAAGATTCGGAATCTTTACAATATAAATAAGTGTTGTTTTGTTGTAAGATAGAAACATCAGAGAATTCTAACATTTCCTCAATCGATAACTGAGGCAATTTACTCATACAGGATATTTTATTAACCTGTTCTAATTCATATTTACTTTGGAGCAGTGCATTTACAATGTTCAACCTTGTCCACTGTATTGAGTATTTTATGTTGTTAACTTCATCTTTTATGAGTCCAGCTTGGTTTTGTAAGGTTATAGCTACTTCGTCACTGAAAAAACTATCCTTTCGTAGGGAATTCGTAAGGTCATTTGTTAGGTTTGTTAACTTGAATATTTATTCGCGGTTCAAATTGTCTATTTATTATGTTTTGTTCGTTATTGTTTGAAATTAAGTTGTTGATATTTTGTTCTACTGTGATCAGATCAAATGGGTCGGGACTACATGCGATATATTTTCCAAGCTGAACCTGTCCAGTTTTGTATGGCGCTTGTTAAAAGATTACGTTATCGTATCAAATGAGGTGAATGCGTAAATTATTTCATTTTGAATAGTAGGATATAAACCGTTAGTTTTTAATTAATTGTCAATATGGTAAAGTAATTTTCAAGAGTGTCGTCAAGTTCAAGTCTATGACATGAACTATTCTGGTGGTTGTTGTCCTTATATTTCATATTCCTTTGTGGATGGTAATTGTTTGGGCATCAGTGTAATTTGTTACCTCACTGAATCTGTTTATTGTCGTCAAACTCCATCTCAATAATACTCTGAAAAAAATGTAAAAAGTATTTCGTATACTGCTTTTAAGAAATTTTTTTCCTGATTCCGTTAGTATTGTTGTGTTTTTGTGTTCTTTCACTATTTCTTTTTGGTATCTTGAAGTCAGTTTCGATCCTAACTTTGTGTTTCAAATATTTTTTGTTCTGTCTTGTCTATGGTTCTTTAGGTCTAATATTTAGTATAGAGTAATTATACGTTAGATATTTATGTTCTTTCTTTGTTCTTGGATATCTCATGATTGTGGATTTCATGCAGAGGTTTCTTTGTATCTTCTATGGCTTTAGACTTAATGATTCTACCCTGAGCAAGTTTAGAGAATTTGTCTATGGCGGTCAAGACAAGTGTTTTTTCTGTCGAGTAAATGTCTATATGTATTATTTGACCTGGGTATTCAAGGACTCTGGTTTTGTGGGATTTCGGTCGTATTTCTCTTCCTTACATACTCGACATTGGTTTGATATTGCTATAATCTTTTGCTTCATTTTAGGAAAGTAATATTGCTCGGACAATTGTTGTTTGTTTTCCATAGCTTGTTACTGCTGTGACAAGGTCTTTAACCATAATTGAGGTAAATATAGATTTAATATTTTTAAAGTAAAGGGGATACATTTTCTGAATTTGTCCCATTACTTTCAGAGAGGATTCCGTTCGTCACGGACGGATTGAGGTATTTTTTTAGAATGCAGACGAGGTCTTGGCTAGGGTAATCTGGCTCCGTTAGTGCATCCTAGTGAAAGGTCGGATGTGGGATACTGAAAGCATAATCTGTGTAATTTCCCTTTTGAATGAAAATTTGGTTTTTGAAAGCGTTGATGAGTACCTCAATGCTAGGTATAAGGTACTCGCCTGAGTTTTCAGAGCTGTGTTGTGTGGATACCGTTGATGTTAGTGAGTTTGTTTGATTGATTCTTGATAGAGCATCAGTCACTACATTCCCCTGCCTGGTTTGTAAATTAGTTCGTAATTGTATTCTTCCGAGTAAAATTTTCATCTTTTGACTCTACCGTTACCATTCCAATTACTAAGAGAATGTGTGGGCTCATGATCTGTATAAATTTTGACTTTCGCTTTACCATAAAGGTAGTTCCTGAATTTTTTTAAAGACAATATTACTTGTATTGCCAACATCTCTTTTCGTTCGTGGCCTAATTTTCTTCCGCTTTGGAAAGGGTTCTTGAAAGAAAGGATTTTCTGAGACAATACGGGCCCGGGCGAAGTTGGAGGCGTCCGTTGTTAACTGGAATTCTTTATTATAGTCGGGGTATTGTAATATTACTTCTTCGGATACTAGTACATTTTTTATATTTTTAAAACGCTTCTATTGCCTCTTCATTAAGATTAATTAACTTTTTTGCGGGTTTTCTTTTGGAGAAGGAGGCCGAGAAATGACTGCAGTTCTTTTAGTGTCTTTGGTTGAGGGTAATTGGCTATTGCCAGAACTTTGTCCGGATTTGTTTCGATGCCTTTGTCGGAAATGTCGAACCCTAAGAATTTTACCCTAGTTTTGAAGAATTCACATTTGTCCAATTGGCATTTAATATTGGTATATTGCAGGGTTTGGAAAATTGTTTGCAAATTTTTCGTATGCGACTCGCTATCCTTGCTAAAGATAATGATGTCGTCGATGTATAGTATATGCAACATATTTTACCAATATGTTCTCGAAGTAAATTATCGAGTGCGCGTTGGAATATGAAAGCGCATTTTCGTATATATATTCAGTATATTCCACACTGATGAATTATTTATATCCGGTAGTGGATATCTATCATCGATGGTCACTAGATTCAGTTTCCTATAATCGATCACCATGCGGTATTTTTTCTTGCCTGAAGCATCTGGTCTCTTATGTATATTCCGTCATCCTATAATTCTTTGACCTGTTTGCTGACTTCATCCCTGAGAGTCTTTGGATATTGATAAAACTTAGAAAATACGTGTGAATCTGTATTTGTTCTAATCTCTGCTTTGATACTTGTGATGAAAATTATTTTGCCATTCACACTGCCAAAAAGGGATTGAATTTTTTTTTTACCAATTGGTGCAAATCATTTCTTTGAATGTCCGTCACAAATCCTTTCCTTAATTGGAATATGAATATTTTGCTTTATGGTCATTAATTTCTTGTGAATTTTAGTTTCTTCCTCTAATTCTTTAGGGCTTCCGCTCCCTAAAATAGCGCAAAAAGATGTTAATGTAGGAAACAAAACAAAATGTATGATAATGTCAGGTCGATTAAACAAGTTAGCTGTCTTATGGTGCGTTAATAAGGTGTTTGAAACATTAGAAAACGCTAGTATGAAAGTGCTCTTAGGAAAATGTAAACTTTTCAAAAACGAAGTAGAATTCTTAGGGTATGTAATCACATCGGTTGGCGTAAGAACCAACCCAAAAAAAGTTGAAGCCATTTCAAACTTTCCACAACCACAAAATTTAAAACAACTTCGCAGCTACGCTAAACTTGCAAAACTCCTAACATCTCTTTTAAGAGGGAAGACGGTCGTACCTCAAAGAATAAATCTACTCACATAAAAATAAATTTGAATAGGGAAGCGATAGAAGCTTTCATGAAAATAAAAAATTCCCTCACCTCAGAGGATACCATCCTCACGTGTCCGGATTACAGCAAAGAATTTGAGCTGACCACAGATGCGTCCAACTTCGCCATAGACGCAGTATTGTCTCAGTCAGAGAGACAAATAGCAATTGTATCCAGGACATTAAGCAAAGCGGAAGAGCACTATGCCGCGAATGAAAAATAAATGTTAGCCATCATTTGGGCATTGAATTCATTTCGGAATTATCTGTATGGATCGGGCAGAGTAAAAATATTCATCGATCATCAACCATTAACTTATGCGTTAAGCAATAAGAATTGTAGTAGCAAAATGAAACGCAGGAAAGCAATACTAGAAGAATACAGTTATGAAATGCACTATAAGGCAGGTAGAACAAATGTCGTGGCCGACGCACTGTCAAGAATTCCACACCAAGAATCAGATTTGCATACGCAATAGCGGCAAAATCGGATGATAGCTCATCCCACTATTTAATATACTGCGTAGAAGCACCAATTAACGCGTTTAAAAATCAAATATTTTTAAATAATTTAAAATCATATTTCCCACCTACCACCGTCATATAGTAACCGAACCTGATTACTGCGAACAAAATTTGATTTCTATTTTAAAAAGATATTAAATCCGTCCGTAATAAACTGCATCAAAACGGAGGAGCACATCATGGGCAAGATTCCAGAAATTTACCCCTTACACTTTGACAAATATAATATTAGGTTTTCGCAGTTCCAAGTGGAAGACATAACAAACGAGGAAGAGCAAGAGAATATTATTGTAAATGAACATAAGAGAGCGCATAGAAATTGCAGGGAGAATAAGATATAAATTTTAGAAAAATTCTACTTTCCAAGTATGGCGAATAAAATAAATAAGATAATAAAAAGTACGATCGCCACCCATCAAAGCTGCAACTACAAGCCACACCCATACCTAATTACCCTGGACAAATAATCCACGTAGATATATTATTGATAGGCAAAAAGCTAGTTCTGACAGCAATGGGCAAATTCTCAAAATACGCTATCGCAAAACCCATTAAATCCAAGGCAACAGAGGATATCAGACAACCTTTAAGGGACATTCTTTTCTTCCTTGTACCGGAAACATTGGTAATAGTTATTTAAGATCCTTGAACTCAGAGTCCATCAACTTTATGATAAAGAACGAATTTGGTACCAAAATATACCCCCCCTTATACAAGCTGCTCGAACGGTCAGGTTGAGCGCTTCCGTTCTACTCTACAGGAGAAATTTTGGAACAATCAATCAAAGAATATAACTACACTATTCATTCAACAACGGGAAAAAAACCAATTGAAATCTTCTTCGGACGACGTGTCAGTAGCGACTACAGGCTAATAGAAGAGGAAAGAAAAGAAACGAAAAAAGGCTTCAGGATAAACAATTGGCAGATCTTTCCTATCACTATAAAAACCGAACGCCACCCAAACAATATTTTGGAGGAGATGAAATTTTTGTTAAGATAAATAAGAGATTAGGAACTAAGTTATCACCTAGATTTAGGAAAGAAATTGTCGCGCAGAATTATAATACCACCGTTAAAACTAAAACAGGCAGGATTGTTCACAAAAACAACATAACACAATGTTAAGAAGAAAAAGTTACTTGCAGGTGGCAGGTAAAAATTGTGAATTAAGTATTTAACAGATCATATATTAGTGTAAAAAGGGGAGTATATGAATCCTTTGTATTACCGAATGTAATAACAAGTATTAAAGAAAATACAAATTTTACTAACAAAGAATTAAGACTGGAAACCTTATATGTGAAACAACTCCAACATGAAAATAATATTGAATTTTTGTTAAATAAAAGCAACAGTTCCTCAGTAATTAGCTTAAGTGTGTAGTAAGGTATTTTTTTTGCATTTTTTTTATTTTATATTAATGTACAATATCTTAAGATTATTCTGTGAGAAAATTTGAGAGCAATCAAAGCAAAATTGACGAAGATATACACTTCTAAGTCTCCGCCCTCCGATTTGATTGTGAGCGGCTGTGAAACTTTAAACGTGTTTTTCTCACACTTCACCGGTGAACTCTGTGGCTCAAAGTCTACTGAACCGATCCTTTTGATCCTGTAGAGTTTTTTTTTTAATTTTAACTTATTTTTAAACAACAAAATTTCTGATTTTTTTTATTGAAAAATCAGTATTTTGAGTTCCGAGCGTTATAAAAAATTGAAAAGTCATCAAAAACAAAAAAAAAACACTCGACAGCGTACCTGAGGAAACTTATCAACTAATCAAATCAATTTGGTTTTATAATTTCAGATGATCCAGTCATGAGTTATGCTGTACACCGCGAATCAATTTTTTTTGGAACGTCTGCGAAGATCTTTGTCACCGGCTCATTTTTTAAAAATTTTCTATGAAACTTTCACAGAATATTCTTTAAATATCATATGATTATGCTATAATTATACAAATAAATAAATATTGATTCTATCTTTAAAAAAATTATGGAAAATATTAAACCTTAACTAATTAATCTTACTACCCCCTTAAGTTCTGATGTAATTATAATTGTCATAATTATAATCGTTATAAAAGCATTTTTATATAAACATCGTCAGAAAGTATATTTGTCACCTGAATCTAGTGCAGAGGACGTACTAAACGTGCGGAAAGGTCCTTTTTTACAAGTAACAACGGCACACCCTACGAGCAACACCGATTGGGGACAATCGATTTAAGAGGGGAAGAGTTAACGCAACACTTGTTACATGATAAGCATCGACTTACAACTTCCGCGCGTGTGACCGAAATGTATCAGGAAGTGCATGGTCAGCGTCTGCACTACATGTTGTGCAGAATAAGATGCGTGGAAACGAATCACGCCACGGGTAATTATTTAGTTTAGAATTAAGTATAAATATTGTAATTTGGTTAAGCTAAGTTTCAGTTTGATTACTCCAATAAAGCTACGGGGTAACGCTGCCCCAATGCAGCTCCGCTAAAAAATTATATATTTTTTAGTTTTTTAATAACCAAAAGCTTAACTTGCATATAGTTTATTATTGCACTTCTTCTCTTGGGTAAGTATATGTAAATAGGTACATATATATAGTTAAATAGTGCAAAATAAATGTTTGTAAACCTTATAAAACAAATAAATTAGGCTTAAGTCTGCTTAAGGACACAATTTGATAATTAGGTATTTTTTAACAAATATGATTTGCACTTTATGTTATTATATAGAAAAAATATAGGTCGCACTTACAGTTTTTTCCCGTACATGGTGTTTGTTTGTTGGGTGCAGTGTTTAAAACCTTTAGGTTGGGTTCTGGAATTCCAACGATGTTGTTGCTAAAATTCCCACGAAGACTTTTTCTTTTAATTGTCGCGGTTCGATAGGACCAAAAGTGTCGGGGTATGTTGACGTAGGGGGCCGATTGTGTTTAATCAAAAAATACTTCCTTTAGTATGATCGTTATAAATTTCTGATTTAATATTCAATTGTGTAGATATATAAAATTATGGGTGTGTGTGTGTTATCAATATTGGTTAATTATGTTATTTTGTAGATATATGTAAATCTATGTTAATTAATTCAAGTGTTGTAACCTGCTGTGGGTTATGATTCCGCTATATCTGTGTGTTTGTTGTTGATCGAAGTGCTGCTTCCTCTTCGGTGTTTGCTCACTTTTTATGATAATCAACTTCACTTAGTTTTGTTGAAAAAAAGGTATAAAAATTCTTCTTTTATGGCAGGATGGCACACGTTCGCTTTCCGTGTTCACTGTATAATAAAAAACTTTACTTAGTTTTGTTCTCCGTGTTCACTTGTATTTCACTGCTGTGTTGGCGGGATAATATTCCTTTTGTGCAAAAACCGCGTGAAAAAGCTGTCTTCTTTTGTTTCTCCTTCTTCGCCTGTTAAAAGCGCCAATACACGAGCACACAAGTGCGTTCGATCGGTATATGTGCGCTTGCGGTTTATCGTGTATGGGCTTGTTCGCGTACCGATCCATGTTCGGTGCGCGAGCATGTGTATCGTGTATGGCGTTGTCGGCGCACAAAATCTCATTTCTCTCGTGTCGCCGAACAGTGAAGATCGCGGACAATGGCAAGTGTTAAGGGGAGAGCCTGCTTTCGAGGCTTCAAAAAATCGATTTTTTTGAGGATTTTTTTGGGAGGGAAAGAAAGAATTGATTCAAGCGAAATTTCTAGGCTTTATAGTTATATATTTGAACACCTTTCACAAATTTTTTGGATACGAAATCTTTGATATTCTGCCTTTGGGAAGCAATTACCCGATGCATCTCGCATGTACATTTTTCGGACGGCGGGCAGGATGCAGGTCGTAATTTCTATCGGAAACAAAAAATTCAAAGAGATTCATATTTTTTATTAATTTATCTTCTAGTTAAAAATAAGAAAATTCCAAAAAAAAGTGTAAAACTTAAAATTTTATTAAAAATTGAATAAATAGTGGCTTTTGATCAAAAAAATTTTACTTTATGCTGTTTAAAAACATGTTAAAACTTGACTTTTCTTAATATTTTTTTTAGTTTAAATATAAGATAATTCTATGTCAATGATAATAAACTTTGCCCTAATTCCATACGACGATTAGTTTTTTTTTCTATCCTGCCCGCCAATTAAGAATAATCGTAAAAATGAAAAACCGAGAAATCACGCTTCAAGTTTTCGCCTTGTGCCTAAGCGCTCATACATATATGTACATAGTGTAAGAAAAATAAAAGTTGGGATAACTTATTAACGAAATACAATGAAATAGATAAAAATGCTACATCAGAAATAAATTCCAAGAAATGTTCCGCTTGCCTGTCGCACATATTAACTCTGTGAAGAACGAACGCAAAAAAAACGATTTGTGTGTCGTGTATGGGCAAACGAATTCATACCGATCGAACGCACTTGTGTGCTCGTGTATGGGCACTATAAGTGAAGTTGGGGCGGTTGACATTCCTCTGCATTACGCCTCATTACTTTATGTAATTTGTGGGAATAATGCAGAGGAGTATTTGTTTGGATTAAACAGTATTTGTGTGAATAAACAGTCATGTTATCACTCTTTGGTGAAGAGATTGATTCCAAAACCAAGACAAAAATGATTAATAATTTAAACAGAGACGAAAGTTCAGATTACGCCAAACGCTATGTCCCATCGAAGGAAGAAATTACGCAAAATTTGTTTAGTAAGCTTAATATTCTCTTGTTTCTTTTTTCAAAGTGTCGTGGCTAGTTTTTGCTTATTTAAACTGTGTTTTCTTCCTTTCAGATATGACGCTGGGTGATTTTGTGACTCAAAGAAGCAAACAGTATCTAACTCGACTACAAATCGACGACAGTTTTCTTCGGGAAGACGTATCGTGGTGGTAAGTGACACTGCTGAAAGAGCTATTAAATTATTTCTAGATTTTAATGGACTTATCACGGCTGAAGAAGAGCACAAAAAGTTTTTGTTGCCTTGTGCACAGGAACATAGAAATCTTTAACCAGTCTGTAAAAAAACGACACTAAAAAGAAGCTACCCTAATTAATTGTTATTACAATTTTTTTTTACTCATATTTACTTCATCTGTTGCATTTTAATTAGTTTTGGATCAAACCAAAATGTCTGGCCAAAACACCATTTTTTATTAAACTTCAGAGCTAGGTCGGCACTGGTTGCAATCATGCTAGAAAGATGAAATTTCATATTTAAGTACGTTTTAGCATTTATAAAAAAGTAGAGATTATGCGTTTCGAAATCCAAAAAAAAAAATTTTTTGCCATAAAAAGAACACCCTAATGTATGTATATATGCATGAGTGCCAAGCGGATTTGACAAAAATCTTCTCTGGTCTCTGGTTTTTTGTTATAAAGGAGTTAAAAATAGTATATATGTATTTATATCTGAGCCATTCCCGATCAGCTTTATTGTTTACTTTGGATTTCATAATTGTTTTCGTACGTCGCACGATTTTGTACGACATGGGCCTGCATGATTGACAAGATCATCGTAAAAATCGCTGTTGTACGAAAATGTGTGACATGGCACTCATTGTGTTAAAGTGCCAGGGCGTTTTGCTCCAACTCTCTTCCACTCCTGTAGCTTACTGCTGCCTACGGATTTGCCTTGTGGTTTCGTTTTTGTGTACATATGTTTTATTGTTTAAGCGCTTCTAAATTTCGCGCCCGATTGCCTGTTTGTTTTTTCTTTGCCTGTTGAAATTATTTTGTATAATTTGATTTTCCATGTCATTTGTTTTTGTTTTTGTCACTTTAACTTCTCTTTTATCTACCGACAATCTTTATACTATGTAAATTTACATCAAAACACTGCACTATTCTGCACTTTTTTTTTATATATCTATATATGTACTCGTATGTATAATTAAATTGGTTGTACCGCATTTTTTGTCACTTCAAGTATATACTAATGTATACTTATGTACAGTCATAAACGGCACAAAGTTTCATTTCATATAAATGCTAAAATTGTTTAAGTTAAAGTTGTTTAAAATGTAAAAATTTTGCATTCAACTTGGTGCTGCTGTACTATAGTTGTACTGTACTGCCCAAATATTCCGTTATGTTTTGCTTTTTGTTTACCGTTATCAATTATGCGTAGTCAATGCTGATTTTGAGTGGACACATACTTATATGGCACAGATTACTTCGCAGAAGTAATACTGGCGCAGATTTTAATTTAAGAACATCAATTTTTGTGTTGTTGAAAAATAAATAATTGAAAGTATTTCAGTGAAAGAAATAATATAAAATGGGATCCGGAAAGCATACTACAATAGAAGGAAAGGAAATAATTTGGAACATGTATGAAAAAAAACAAAAGTGGACGAAATTGCTAAACTACTTGAAATTTCTCGTAAAAAAGTATACAACGCAATCAAATCATGTATGGAGAATTCCCAACTATTTGTCAAGGGCAGGATTTTTCGTGGCATAGTCTAGGTCCGCTCGCAAGAATCAATGGAAAAATGGACAAGTTTCAGTACTTTCACATTTTGAAAAACCATATGGAACCATATGCTTTTGAGTCTTTGCCAATTAAATGGAAATTTATGCACGACAACGATCACAAACACGCCTCGAAGCTAGTTAAAAATTGGTTTTCTGCAGAGGGGATAGATATTTTGGATTGGCCAGCGCAAAGCCCTGACTTAAATCCAATTGAAAACCTATGGAATGAAGTCAAGACTGAAATTGCAATGGTTAATTATAAAAATATGGACGATCTCTGGTCTGTCGTTAAAAAAACTTGGTACGCTATACCTAAAGCTAGACGTCAGAATCTCGTAGAAAGTACGGGTCGCAGGAGTGCAGTCATTAAAAATAAAGGTTACAGCACAATATATTAACAATAAAAACGTTTGTATGGAACAAAATTTATAAAAATGCAATATGAACTAAATTGTCCACCTTTTTTTAGGTTGTGCCATTTATGTGTCCAGCTCATTATACCAAAGTTTTCGCATTTTGAAAATTATTTTTTTAGTAGTGATTTGAAACTTCATTTTGTACTGTTAGTATAGACAAAGAATGAACCTTTTAAAAAACCCCAAACACTTGTTATTTATTAAAAACATTTATGATACTGTAACACAAGGAAGAAGATATAAAACATGTGCCATTTATGTATCCATAGTTATATGTCCTATATAATATATATAGATATGTTTCTTCTTGCTTTTTTTTTGGTCTGTTTGGGTCACTGCACTTTGTTTATTCTGTTTTTTTGTTTGCCACTACACTAGTATAAGTACATTTATTTATATTATTATGTTCCGTGTTTCCAATAGTGCCTTTCTGTGAAGTGCGGAACATATAGAGCGCGACAGACTGCAAACTACATCTGTCAAATATTAAAATACACACGTTCTTATGGACACTGTTATTTTGACAGCTGCCCGACTACACGACTGCAGGCCGACAGTTGTCGTTCTCGCTAACTTCAATATCCTCCTATATTTGCCAACGACAGTAGGACGACAGTAGAGTTGACAGTAGAATGGAAGATAGAAAGAGAAGGTAGAGTGGTGATGCCAGTAATATGTAAAATGTAAAATTATAAACAGCTCTAACAAACTTGACGTTATTTTACAAATAAAATAGCTCTATTATATCATTTGTAATAACAATTGATAATTTAAAGCAAAACTATTTACCTATTTACTAATTTTTTGCATAAAAGATTTCACTTTAAACAAAATATTAAAATTTCATTGAAGTGAAAGAAATTAGTATGGCCACAACGAAATTGTGTACATGCAAAATGGACGGCTGTGCTGTCTTGTGTACATGCCGGCCATTGTTATGTTGCTGCCTTCCTACGAATGTTCATGTAGTAAGATGCACAACGCCATTTTCAGTTCACTGTCGTGCTGCTGCAGTCTGTCGCTGTCATTGTGTTCACCACTTGAGGCTTGAAGGACCATGAGCATTTTTGTACCGAATTCAATTTGAAGCGCACTCCACTCAAAGGTTTTGATGCGACACTTATTACATAGTAAGTAAAAGTGGAAAGGAGATTTGTTTCAATAACAAAAAGGGCAGTAATTTACTATAATTACAGGTACACAATTTTCGCTTAACTAATAACACTAATTTAAAAACGATATATGTACAAGTTGAATAAGTCCTTGGGTGCCAGTTGCGTTTGTACTTGCTATTCGCTCGACTTGGTGAACAAGCTGAAACAGTTCCAAGTGGGCTGTTGTTGGTTGAAAACTTAATAAAGTAAACTTTGAATAAAATCAAACTTGATTGCTTGGCTGCTAAAGACTTACTAGCTTTATTGAGAATATAATTTTGTAGCTTAACTTAAAATTGAACTAACAGCTACCTATGTGTTAGTTCATATACCTTATTCTATGTACTTAATTCTATTAATTACAAAACATGTAGGAAACTGGAACCGCAGCTGTTCATACGTTGTGGTTCCTTTTATTGCCGACTTTGTTTGTTTAGTCTATTGGCAGCTAGCATCTGATTGCGAGCGCTGCCAACTGGCGTGGGAGCATAATGACTTCAAGGTTGATGGGAATCATCCAGAACTGCTGATGTCGCATGTTCCCTGCGAATGGATTTAGCGTAGCGATGTGATGTTTAGAGTGGAAGTCATGGCGTGGGAGTCATGTGTTAACTCCTCCCTCTCTTAAGTATAATCGTCCGCGATTATTCGCTGTTATTTGTATCATTTGCATTGACCTGCCTCAATATTTCTTCAATGACTAGGTCATTACTTTGTTGAGTTTGCCTCCTCATTATAAGTTTAATCGTTGTACGTTTACAAAATTTTGCAACAATTATGATGAATAGAATCATTGTGACAACGCGTAAAATTATCTTCATGCTACTGTGGTTTGTTTATATCTTTTGGTTTATGTTTGATATTCTTTTAATGTTTTTAATATCAATTTGGTCAATGTTTTCCAAGGTTAGTTCTTCCAACTCTTTTACTATGTTTAATTTCTGTAAACCGGGGTGCTCTATGTTGTCATAAGCTCTGTGTTCCTTGTTTTCGAAAATTGTATTGTTTATTGTTACTTTATCCTCAAATATTACTAAATGTGTTCCATTTATAGTTATTTTTTCATTAAATCCATCTTGTATTATAAATTTATCATTATTTAATATTAGTATGCCCTCTCTTACATTGTAGATTTTTTTATAGTTTTTAGCATAACTAATGTTACAATGCGCTGTGTTTTTGTTGAGCAGATCTAATAAACAATTTGGTTTATCTTCTATTTGACAAAAATTAATGACTGTTTTATTATTACAATTTTTTAATAATTTAAAGTGTCCTCCTCTCTTTCCAGCGGTTCTGTAGTCTAACTGTAGTATCTTGTCTTTTCGAATTACAGGCTCAATAAGAAATTTCTGATAAAAATCATTTACTATAGGATACTGTATTATGAAGTATATCGTTTCGTTATTCTGCATTACCTTAAGTTTAGAATTACTTAGTATATTTGTTATGCTAATTTTATCTCTAAGCTTGCATTTATATCTATTAGTTCATTGTCTGTTAATAAAAGTGGGTTTACTACATCCATTTTAATTATTATTGAATAAATAATATTTCTAATTCTAATATGATAATATTATTTCTATGTGAAATAAGTTCAAAAATGTTATCCTCTTTTGTTATTCCATTATCATTTTTTAGTTCATTTATTCTTTTCGTTATTGGATTCTATTAGTGCCTCAGTTTTTATTTTTACTTCATTGAAATCTTAAAAATCCGGTGTACCGGCGACAAATTTAAGTGCCGATCCTAGTAAGTTTATACTGCGTGAATACCTATGATGTAAAGTCAACATATTTACTAGTCTTATTACTTGTTGCGACTCTATTTCTATTCTTTTCTGTAGTTCTGGATATGAGAAACGTTCTGCTATGTGGAGATTTACATAGGCCATTTGTACAAAATTATTTAGCTCCGTTTTGTGTATGAGAAATTTTGTGTCATTATAAGTTGCGACTTCTCCATCCTCTATGGGTATATAGAACGACTTAGAGTAGTCTATTATCTTTGCTGAAACAATTGTAAGCCAGAACCTGAAATTACTTTCTCTAGGTAAATATTTGATAACTTATTTCCTAGTCGTTTATTTACTTTAGCGTAGACAATATCTCCGTTTTTATATGTTTTATATTTAGTTTTTTTACTATGAAATATTAAATCATTTGCTTTTTTTTTCTAAGTTTTTCCTCTATATCCTTATATGATATTTTTTCCCCCATAAATTATATCTATCTATATATATTTTTTATGCATCTACCAATTTCTGTGAGTGGACTATGGAATCGCTCCACTTGACCATTTGACTTGCTATGGTAAGGTTGGACCTCATACTGTTGTATATTATGGTTATTTTTAATGTAATTTTTAATTGTTTGTGACTTAAATGCGTGACACCGAACACACTATAATCTTCGTTTTAGGGAATATGTTTAATATTTTCATAATGCCTACTTTTATCTACATGATAGCATTCAATCGCGAGGGAGAAGTTGCGATGAGCACTGCTTATTTATAAAACTGAAAAAGTAAAAGTTTAATATAAGTTCATAATGGGAAGAAAACGAAATGTATTCATACGTGGTTTTTATATTATTAAAGCCTCCAATGGAGAATGTAACCTTTGTAAAAAAAAAATTAGTGCACTCTGTTTAACTAATATGAAAAGACATTTACAAAAGGACCATAGTGATATATATGATGACAAAAGGGCTAAAATAGAAAGCTACCGTGAATATATCTACGTAAGAGTTTATTGGACGTTTGATAATGGATAAGTCGCATATATTCATATATAAAAATTGGAATGATGCAGCATTTTGTAATACATACGGCATAAATAAATAAATAAAAATTTTGAATTGATTTTTATTATTGATAAAAAAAAAAATAAAAATCAAAAATAACTTTTATTTTTGATCTAAATATATAAAAATCAAAAATAACTCTTATTTTTGATCTAAATATATAAAAATCAAAAATAATTTTTATTTTTGATCTAAATATATAAAAATCAAAAATAACTCTTATTTTTTGATTTTTTTGACAAAAGTCATAAGAGTTACGGTCCCTGGTTGAAACACTAAAAAATAAACTAAAAGAACAAATAGAATTATTCCACCCAGATTTTGGAAAAGGATTTGATTTGACTACAGACGCAAGCAGTCATGCGATTGGAGCTGTATTGTCACAAGGCAAGAAACCTATAGCATTCATTTCACGTACATTAACGCGAACTGAACAAAATTACTCAACAAACGAAAAAGAAAAGTTAGCAATCGCTTGGGCACTCAAGAAACTTAGGAATTATCTGTATGGTCTCACTAGTAATACTACTATTTACACCGATCATCAATCCCTAATTTTTTCAATATCAGAGGACAACGCAAATTCAAAATTAAAACGATGGAAAAATTTTATAGCAGAATGCGGAGCAAAAATTAAATATATTAAAGGAGATTTAAATGTAGAAGCCGATGCACTCAGCCGTCAAGTAAACGTAACTACGAACGACTCCATACACTCGCAAGAATCATCCTCGTCAATCAGATTTAAAGAAAGAGCACATAGAAACGCAAAAAATAATACATTAGAGATACAAGAAACTTGCTATTGGCCAAATATAAAAAATGATGTAATCCGACTAACTAGAATTGTAGCATTTGTAAAGAGAACAAATACGAACGCCACCCGACAAAACAAGTTTTTGCAAAAACACCCATACCCGAAGGTATAGGCACACAAATACAAATGGACATATTTGAAATCGATGGAACGAACAATGTATCTCTCATTCATAGATAGATACTCAAAATACGCATATATGAGAAAATTAAACGACAAAGGAGAATTCCTCCAAATATTAGAGAATACAAATATTCGCATTTTGTAATAAACTAATGACAGATAACGAGACTATATTTAATAGCATAGCAGCAAAAGCTCTATTCCAACGGCTATATATTGAACATTCAATGACCGCAGAAAACCATTCAACATCGAACGCTCAAGTTGAACGGCTGCATTCAACCTTTCTGGAAATTACTATAATTCGCATTAAACAAAATAAACCAACCGCGACTGAAGAACTATTCAACGCAATCAAGGAATACAATAGGACAATACATTCCGTCACAAAAAGGAAACCTATCGAATTATTTTTTGAAAGGAGCAAGACTGAAGGAGTAAAAGAACTGATCGAAAATGAGGAGGAGTATATGCTATCATACCACAATAAAAAACGAACACAAAAGGAATATAAAACATGACAAACAGTTTATGTGAAACAAAACCGACGAAATAAAACATATCCACTGTATATCTGAGAAACAACAACGCTACCATAGAACGTGTAGGAATGACTCATTTACTCAAGACCCAAGTATAGATCAGGAGATCTATTTTTTCCAAGAGAGGGGAGAGTTAATACTTTAACCTTTAACCATAACCTTATGTTGCAGTAAACATTAAAGAAAAATCATCAAAACAACTTTATCTTACAAAAATAGAAGCGCACTATCAGTACAACAAATAATAACAACCCAAATAGTTATTTACTAGTAAACAACCAGCATCTCAATAGTATGAGCAGCGATAAGCATAGCCTATATAAGCAACTGGAACAATAGCCTCGAGGTCACTTTATCATTATCGACTGCCTAGTAACAAGTTACCACTTGTAACACTTGTACAGTTTAAGTGTAATATATTCAATATTGAAGTACATGTGTATACGGTGAAATATTATACAAATAAAGGATCAGTCAGAACCAATCTCATTGGCTGACTTAAAATTATGTATAGTAAGTAAGTATTTTATTCCTAGCGAGTAAATAAATTAACTTGGGCGAGACTTCAGTATTTGTACAAACTTCAAGGTATTTATAACATTACTTATTTTTGATTACACTGTTCACTGTTGATGCTCTGGATACTCCTGCACACCCACTCACGCGACCGGATGGGGATTCCCAATCTGGACCAGAACTTTAAACTAAATTGGCGGATCCACGGTGGACGAGTTGGCGAGACGTGTCTTTTCGATACGGGCGTAAAAAGCGAATTGGGGTCACCCCGATCTAACCAATCCTTTTTGATCGGTTGGGTGGTGAAAACGATTATGGTGTGTAGTGTGGTTGGTTAGATGTATGATGTGGTATGGTCGTGTTTGTTGCGTGGGTTTGCGTGGTGTGATGCAGTAAGTTGAGTGTGATGAATGTGGTGTTGTGGGGCGAGATGCAATGAAGTCGCATAAACACAGTTCATAAAACTAAGTATCTACTTAACGCTGTTGCTTCTTCATATATAATTTAATTATTAAAAGAGAAATGTAAAATGGGAATGCAGCATTGCTATATGCTGCGTACATATTAAGCTTAGTACATGCTAAATAGGCAAATGCAATTATTAACTACATTGTGGTGAATGACTTCTAATGCTTAACCTTAAATATTAGGCAAATAAGAAGAAGTAGAAATAGCAAAAAATATTTAAGAACATATGGTTGAAGCAGAGAACTTAAAACATAGAGAAGGTGCAGGTTCGATGTCGAACAATTTATAAGATTGGAGTAAGGAATTCACCTCACAACTTCGGAATTCACGATGTGAAATGTTAACATTTTTAACAGTTCTCCACATGCTCAAACAGAGAATATGAAGAGAAATAATATACGTACGGCTTATGATGCCATAGCATGTACATACATATGCGCAATCAGGGAATATCGAAGAACAATAAGTTCTTTCGCAATGTATGCAAATATGTATGTATGCTTTTGCGTTTTGCCGTCGGCATTACCATATTGGCATGTAATAATTATGATATGAGTATGATTTTGTATGAATGCATGCATAGTACTATTTACAGTCTATTTAGACTTGTATATTCAATAATTTTATTTGATTTTTACATAATATACTACACTAATAAATATTTTTGTATTATGTTTCTTAGTAATAGAAATTGAATTTATCACAACAATATATAAACATATCGTCTATCATATTAATCTTATTATCTACCCATATGATTGCATGTATGTATGTGTACGCATGTGCGCATTCAGAAATTCAAATCATGATTTTATCACTTATCAATACATACATATGTATATTATATGCGCGCGCATTAATTTGCATGTTCATGCATTCATATATATTTATATGTACATATATTTGTATACACTTCCGAACAACTAATGCATAAGCATACAAACATACATATGAGTACACATGTGAATATGTCACCACCAAAAAATTTAAACATTGTTCTACAAAAACAACAATTGCCTAAATAGCATAAGCATGGCAAGTCAATATGGCAGCCGAATTGGCGAAGCCCAAATGTAGTAAATTTTACAGCAATAACAATTTCATTCATAAACGCAGGCGCAAATTCCACAAGCAACCTCGCTTCATTCATAGAAACAGACGCCGTAACATCTCCCCGAGCATGCCTTTGCCAACAAGCGTCTTTTCGCGACGATGGCAAAAGCTAAAAATCATAAATTGAACAACTTTCTGATGATTCTTCACAGAAAGAAGAGACAAAAGTGGCAACATAGCCGTTGTCGATTTACAATATTTGTCTAAAATATTTTTCCGTGACTCGCAAAAATCTGCGTTGATATGTATGCACGCTCATACATCTTCATACATATTTACGCTAGCTTGTTGGCGACGCTGTTCGAGCAGCAAGGGAAGCGGTAACAATCGGCGATCGTTTGTTAGTTTCTTTCGGCACAGCTCGGATTTTCTATCATCACATACATAAGTGCTGAACCAATGAGCGCGACAAATATTAGAATACACACGTTCTTAGGGACACAGTTATTAAGCCAGCTGCACAACTACATAACTGTGTCCATAAGAACGTGTGTATTTTAATATTTGACAGATGTCGCTTGCAGTCTGTCGTGCTCAATTTGTTCAGCACTTGACTCTTTGACAAACGCAAGTTTCGGCCATTGGTTGACCATGAAAACGGAGATGCGAAAGAAGCGTGCGACACTTGTTATTATGAATGTATGTACATATGTATGTATGTGGCTCGCATTTGCTTTCGTAAACATACAGACAAATGTGCCAAAGAAATAATATATGTATGTACAATAGAAATTCTATTGGTACAAATATGGAAATGATAACGAAATAATGCGAATATGCATATTTCATGAAGGTCATTAATTCTTTTTAAGAAATGGAAGGAATGAATGGAAGTGTTTACATGAGCACATTTAAGTTCATTTCATAATAGTCGAAATTAATATCATTTTTGAAATAATAATTTATAGAAAATTATTTTTTATTTAATTTTATCACATAAAATGTTTACCATTCTTCAGAAAACAATGGTTCTTATAACACAAAATAATCACGCATACTTATGTGACAATGGTTCATATAATACATGCATATGTTACTATGAGAATGCTTTTTTACATTATCAAATTATTTTTTGTTTAATTTTATCACATAAAATTTTTATCATTTTTACCAAAGTAATCACGCATATGTGACAATGGTTCATTCTTCACTATAAGAATTCAGTCGTTTTACATATCTTGTGTGATTGAACGTGCTCATATTTTTCTAAAAGCAATTCTCTTTATTTATTCTCAGTCGTTTTACATATATTTCAATCTGCTAACATCATACAGAATTCATTCAATCTTATTTTAAGCTCTGTTAGCTCCAATCGAACATCATACAGAATTCAATTTGCACCTTCTCTATGTTTTAAGTTCTCTGGCTAAAGAGAACATAAAACATAGAGAAGGTGCAGGTTCGACAGCGAACATTTTATAGGATTTTGGAACGGAATTCACCTCACAACCTCAGAATTCACGATGTGAAATGTTAACATTTTTAACAGTTCTCCACATATTCAAACAGAGAATATGAAGAGAAATAATATATGTACGTACGGCATGTGATGCCATAGCATGTATATGCGCAATCAAGGAATATTGAAGAAAATATGTAAGTTCTTTTATGATATTCCATTTTTAACAGCGAAAAATGTGTACAAATACTCAAAAATATGAAGAGACATAAATATATGTACATATGTATGTATGCATGCTCCTTATGATATTCCCAACAACAGCATTGTGATATTTCCATGCTTCAATTTTTGCTTTCGCAATGTATGCAAATGTGTATGCTTTTGCGTTTTGCTGTCGGCATTTACATATTGGCATGTAATAATTATGATATGAGTATAATTTTGTATGAATGCATGCATAGTACTATTTACAGTCAATTAAGACTTGTATATTTAATAATTTAATTTGATTTTTACAAAATATACTATACTAATAAATATTTTTGTATTATGTTTCTTAGTAATAGAAATTGAATTTATCACAACAATACATATATACATAAATATATCGTCTATCATATTCATCTTATTATCTGCCTATATGATTGCATGTATACGCATGTGCGCATTCAGAAATTCAAATCATGATTTTATCACTTATCAATACACACATTACATGTGCGCGCATTGAGCTGCATGTTCATACATTCATACTTATATACTTATAGGTACATATATTTGTATACATTGCCGAACAAATAAGGCAGAAGCATACAAACATACATATGCGTACACATGTGAATATGTCACCAACAAAAAATTGAAGCATTGTTCTACAAAAACAACAATTGCCTAAATAGCATAAGCATGGCAAGCCAATATGGCAGCCGAATTGGCGAAGCTCAAATGTAGTAAATTTTACAGCAAGAACAATTTCATTCATAAACGCAGGCGCAAATTCCACAAGCGACCTCGCTTCACTCATAAAAACAGACGCCGTAACATCTCCCCGAGCATTCCTTCGCCTACAAGAGTCTTTTCGCGACGATGGCAAAAGCTAAAAATCATAAATTGAACAACTTTCTGATGCTTCTTCACAGAAAGAAGTGACAAAAGTGGCAACATAGCCGTTGTCGATTTACAATATTTGTCTAAAATATTTTTCCGTGACTCGCAAAAATCTGCGTCGATATGTATGCAAGCTCATACAAAAACATACATATTTAGCGTGCGACACTTGTTATTATGAATGTACATATGTATGTATATGGCTCGCATTTGCTTTCGTAAACATACAGACAAATGTGCCAAAGAAATAATATATGTACATACATATGTATATGCCATAGAAATTCTATTGGTGCAAATATGGAAATGATAACGAAATAATGCGAATATGCATATTTCATGAAGAAGTTCGTTTGACACATCTTCGCTTTGTAATATACGAAATAAATATAACTTTTTTGAAATGATTAAAAAATTAAAAAATAACATTAATTATTTTTTAAAATTTTTCTGAAAAAAATGGTTCATATGATACAAGATCACGCATATGTGTCTCAGAGAATGCTTCTTTACATTCTTTGTGTGACTTTGCATATTTTTCTTCAAAGCATTTCTCTTTATTCATTCTCGCATGAATTCAGTCGTTTTACATATATTTCTGCCACTGCACGTGCTCAATTCTGCTAAATAGCAGCGAGAATGGTGAATTCCGTTCCAAAATCTTATAAGCTCTGTTAGCCGTCCAATCGAACATCATACAGAATTCAATTTGCACCTTCTCTATGTTTTAAGTTCTCTGGCTGAACGATCATTTTCTTCTTTGCGCCGAATCAAGACAACAACGATGCTTCAGAAAAGATTGAACGGCTTAGCACTCCTCAACATAAACTATGAAATTGCAGTGGAACCAGAATAAATAATAGCAAGATTTAGTAAAATGAGCAAACTCTGTATTGATTTTATGCTGTAAATTAAATATTGAAATATGTATAAAAAATGAAATCATAGTTTAAAGTTAAACATTTCTTAAATCAGTTAAAAAATCATAAAGCTTTCCCCCCAAAATTCTACTCTGGATCCGCCCCTTGTGTGTATACCATACATACCTACATAGGGTTGTGCGCTGGGTTTGGGACCAGCCACGTAAAAAGGCCCCTCAATGAAAGACTACCAACTGCCTCGGATGAGAGACCCCCCTTTTGATGACGACCAAGGCAAACGAAATAAAAACTACGATATAAGGGCATGCACTTGGAATGTCCGGACCCTTAATTGGGAAGGTGCCGCTGACAAGACCGCCGTCCAAAAAATGCGATGGACGGGACAAGGACAGAGACGAGTAAGTCCTTGTGACATTTACTACAGTGGCCATATAAAGGAGCGCAAGTTTGGTGTTGGATTCGTGGTGGGAGAGAGACTCCGTCGCCGAGTACTATCATTCACTCCGGTGAATGAACGTCTAGCCACAATCCGCATCAAAGCGAGGTTCTTCAACATACCGCTGATTTGCGCCCACGCCCCGACGGAAGAGAAGGACGATGTGACCAAAGATGCCTTCTATGAGCGCTTGGAACGCTCTTATGAGAGCTGCCCCGCCACGATGTCGAAATCGTGCTTGGCGACTTTAACGCCAGGGTGGGCAAAGAAGGTATCTTTGGCACTACGGTCGGTAAATTCAGCCTCCACGACGAAACATCCCCAAATGGGTTGAGGCTGATTGACTTCGCCGGGGCCCGAAATATGGTTATCTGTAGTACTAGATTCCAGCACAAGAAGATACATCAAGCCACCTGGCTGTCTGCGGATCGAATAGCCACCAACCAGGTCGATCATGTTAGGATAGACGGAAGACACGTCTCCAGTGTTCTAGACGTGCGTACACTCCGAGGTCCTAACATCGACTCGGACCACTATCTTGTTGCAGCCAAGATTCGCACCCGCCTCTGTGCAGCAAAAAACGCACGCCAACAAACACAAGGAAGGTTCGACGTCGAGAAGCTGCAATCACAACAGACAGCCGATCGAATTACTACTCGGCTTGCATTCCTGCTCTCTGAGAGCACTCGTCAACAACCCGGTATAAGGGAACTGTGGGACAGCATTTCAAGCTCCTTACGTACAGCTGCAACTGAAACCATTGGTTTTCGGAAAGTGCAAAAGAACAACTGGTACGACGAGGAGTGCCGTGTCGCAGCGGAGAGAAAACAGACTGCCTACCTCGCAAAGTTACGATCGACCACAACACGTGCGTGATGGGATAGATACCGAGAGTTCAAGAGGGAAGCGAGACGCATTTCCAGACAGAAAAAGAAAAGGCCGAAATGCGTGAGTACGAAGAGCTTGATAAGCTGGCAGGGGTAATGCTCGAAAATTCTACGAAAAAATGCGGCGGCTTACAGAAGGTTTTAAAACCGGAGCATACTCTTGTAGAACCCCCCAAGGTGATCTAGTCACCGATGCCCAGAGCATACTTAAATTATGGCGGGGACACTTCTCCAGCCTGCTGAATGGCAGTGAAAGTACAACGCCAGGAGAAGGCGAACCCGATTCCCCAATCGATGACAATGGAGCAGACGTTCCATCGCCCGACCATGAAGAAGTTCGAATAGCAATTGCCCGCCTGAAGAACAACAAAGCGGCAGTGCCCGATGGATTGCCGGCCGAGCTATTCAAACACGGCGGCGAAGAACTGATAAGGAGGAAAGCATGCCCAACGATTGGAATTTAAGTGTGCTATGCCCAATCCATAAAAAAGGAGACCCCACAATCTGCGCCAACTACCGTGGGATTAGCCTCCTCAACATCGCATATAAGGTTCTATCGAGCGTATTGTGTGAAAGATTAAAGCCCACCGTCAACAAACTGATTGGGCCTTATCAGCGTGGCTTTAGACCTGGAAAATCAACAACCGACCAGATATTCACCATGCGCCAAATCTTGGAAAAGACCCGTGAAAGGAGAATCGACACGCACCAGCTCTTCGTCGATTTCAAAGCTGCTTTCGACTGCACGAAAAGGAACTGCCTTTATGCCGCGATGTCTGAATTTGGTATCCCCGCAAAACTAATACGGCTGTGTAAACTGACGTTGAGCAACACGAAAAGCTCCGTCAGGATCGGGAAGGACCTCTCCGAGCCGTTCGATACCAAACGAGGTTTCAGACAAGGCGACTCCCTATCATGCGACTTCTTCAACCTGCTTCTGGAGAAAATAGTTCGAGCTGCAGAACTAAATAGAGAAGGTACCATCTTCTATAAGAGTGTACAGCTGCAGGCGTATGCCGATGATATTGATATCATCGGCCTCAACACCCGTGCCGTTAGTTCTGCTTTCTCCAGGCTGGACAAGGAAGCACAGAAAATGGGTCTGGCAGTGAACGAGGGCAAGACGAAATATCTTCTGTCATCAAACAAACAGTCGTCGCACTCGCGACTTGGCTCTCACGTCAGTGTTGACAGTCATAACTTTGAAGTTGTAGATAATTTCGTCTATCTTGGAACCAGCGTAAACACCACCAACAATGTCAGCTTAGAAATCCAACGAAGGATAACTCTTGCTAACAGGTGATACTTCGGAGTGGTAGGCAATTCAGAAGTAAAGTCCTCTCTCGACGATTAAAAACCAAACTCTATGAGTCACTCATAATTCCCGTCCTGCTGTATGGTGCAGAGGCCTGGACGATGACAACAACTTATTAGTCGATGTTGCGGGTTTTCGAGAGAAAAGTTCTGCGAAAGATTTATGGTCCTTTGCTGGCCACGGCGAATACCGCATTCGATGGAACGATGAGCTGTACGAGATATACGACGACATTTACATAGTTCAGCGAATTAAAAGACAGCGGCTACGCTAGCTAGGTTATGTTGTCCGGATGGACGAAATCACTCCAGCTCTGAAAGTATTCGACGCAGTACCCGCCGGGGGAAGCAGAGGAAGAGGAAGACCTCCACTCCGTTGGAAGGACCAAGTTGAGAATGACCTGGCTTCGCTTGGAATATCCAATTGGCGTCACGTAGCGAAAAAAAGAAACGACTGACGCACTGTTGTTAACTCGGCTATAATCGCGTAAGTGGTGTCTACGCCAATTAAGAAGAAGGGAAGTATTAATCGATTCAAACCATTTTTGATATGCAGACATTCCATTATAAGAGACGGATTATCCCTTAATTCCAATTATATATAACAGACATATACCGACATTTTCGATGGAAAGTCAACTATAGGTACTGGGGTCCACATATTCGGTACCTAGGGTCTTGAACAGTTTTGGTATTATTCGTTTAAGGCATTATTCGTGCAAAGTTAAATCCCATTTAATTAATTCCTTTTTGATTTGTGTAGTAGAAAGTAAAAGAATTAAGTGGAATATAAAATTGTGCTACATGGGAAGTAAGCATGTTTATTGTCCCATTTCACTCATTTTCACAGAGTGGAAAAGGAATATGAAAAGTATGCCACGTTCCAACGAAAAAGGTCAGTTGGGTCCCGAGATATGGGGTTTCACCAAGTTTTCGATTAATGGCGATTAGTGGGCATGGCAGTGGTCCGATTACGTCCATCTACGAACTTGAGCTTTTTTTGTACTATGGAAGCTGCATACCAAGTTTCATCAAGATATCAAAATTTTTACTCAAGTTACAGGTTGAACGGACGGACGGGCAGACAGACAGTCAACCGGATTCCAACTTTTTTTGTCATCCTTATCATCGATTAGTTTTAGGTGATAAACAAAACTATAATACTCTGTAGCAACTGGTTGCATGAGTATAGAAATGTTTGAATAAACTATTCATGAATCAATAAACTGTAAACCACAGAATTCTTATATTTTGAATAATGTAAGAAAAATAGAACTGTTTTGAGTATAAACTGATAAACGAATAAATAAATCAAATTAATAAATAGGGTCCCCACAAACGGCAATTCAAACTCGAGTTGCGATTTTTATAGAAAATCCAGATGCACTATACATATGTAGATAAAGGAAAAAGACGATTACGCGAGGCAGGATTCTTTAAAAAGTTTCAAAGAAGAAACCATTACTCTCTGAACGTAATGTTGTTGTTGTTGTAGCGGCAGAATTTTACCAAACCTCGGCTAGGGTTTCTTCAAAAGAATACTTATTTCCACAGGCCAGGAGTTGGACCCTAAATACATTAGGCTAACTATAAAACCTAGTGACGGCTTGGGGTGTCATGTCGTGGCGAGGTGTTGGGCTTATTTGTAAAATAGATGGGCTCGTGGACCAGTTCAAATATGTGTCAATCATGGACAACGTAATGTTACCAATGGATTTGGACACATTTGAAGAGAAGAGTTCGTTCCCATAAAGTTTGAAATTTCCAGGAATTATACGAAAAGGTTAAACAAGAATGATATTATATTCCAAAGGCATTTGCAAAAGTTTAGTGGAGTCAATGCTTCGCAGATATCAAGCCGTGATTGACAGTAACGAGTTTGCATTCAAATATTAACTTTAAAACCTAAATAACAGAATTTTTCAAAAAAAAAAAAGAAAGCGTTGTTAATTGATTGCACGACCTATTTTTGTCTTGTATTTATTTTACAAAAGTTTTTTTATAACAAAAAAATAGCTAATTTACAATAACTAAATATGCATAATTTATCTTTAAGACATACACCTAGTTACATTTTTTTTCCGGAAATCAAAATATCAACTAATTTGGATTTTTCTATCAGCGTTGTTAATTAGTTGCACGCATCTGTACATAAGAAATACATAATTAGAGTAAGGTTTGTATCATTATTGTACGTGCAACATACACTAGGTAGAAAAAGTCTCCGCTAACTAATTCATGCAATGTGTTTTAATAAAAATATTTGTAAACAAGTAAGGAAGGGCTAAGTTCGGGTGTCACTGAACATTTTATACTCTCGCATGATAAAGTGATAATAATTTACATATTTTTTTTATTTTGCTGTAAAATTAATTAGATTAGATCAATTTGTGTACTTTGAGTATTGAATTGTATTTTCATTTCCTAATGTACATACATATACATATATTATACAGAGAAGGCATCAGATGGAATTCAAAATAGCGTTATATTGGAAGAAGGTGTGGTTGTGAACCGATTTCACCCATATTTCGATTTCATGTCATCAGGGTGTTAAGGAAATATTATGCACCGAATTTCATTGAAATCGGTTGAATAGTTCCTGAGATATGGTTTTTGGTCCATAAGTGGGCGGCGCCACGCCCATTTTCAATTTTTAAAAAAAGCCTGGGTGCAGCTTCCTTCTGCCACTTCTTCCGTAAAATTTAGTGTTACTGACGTTTTTTGTTAGTCGGTTAACGCACTTTTAGTGATTTTCAACATAACCTTTGTATGGGAGGTGGGCGTGGTTATTATCCGATTTCTTCCATTTTTGAACTGTATATGGAAATGCTTAAAGAAAATGACTGTATAGAGTTTGGTTGACATAACTATAGTAGTTTCCGAGATATATACAAAAAACTTAGTAGAGGGCGGGGCCACGCCTACTTTTCCAAAAAAAATACGTCCAAATATGCCCCTCCCTAATGCGATCCTTTTTGCCAAATTTCACTTTAAAATCTTTATTTATGGCTTAGTTATGACATTTTATAGGTTTTCGGTTTCCGCCATTTTGTGGGCGTGGCAGTGTGCCGATTTTGCCCATCTTCGAACTTTATCTTCTTATGGAGCCAAGAAATACGTGTACCAAGTTTCATCATGATATCTCAATTTTTACTCAAGTTACAGCTTGCACGGACGGACGGACGGACAGACAGACATCCGGATTTCAACTCTACTGGTCACCCTGATCACTTTGGTATATATAACCCTATATCTGACTCTTTTAGTTTTAGGACTTACAAACAACCGTTATGTGAACAAAACTATAATATTCTCCTTAGCAACTTTGTTGCGAGAGTATAATAAAATATATGTGGTTTTTTAAATTCTAATCACAATATCAGATGCGCATACTAATAGCAAAATAGCAAAATATAGTCGCCAAATTTCATGGAATTCCTATGGGCCTTTTCAATGTTAACGGCACTTTTTGAATTCTACTAATACAGAATAAGCAGAAAAAGTTTCCGCTCACTGCTTATTACATTAGTTTATTGTAGTTTTGTCGCGTTTAAAGCTTAGTATCCAGCTCTCAAGAATGTAAAAATTTCATATAAAACAAGTAAGGGAGGGCTAAGTTCGGGTGTCACCGGACATTTTATACTCTCGCATGATAAAGTGATAATCGAGGTTTCATTATACGTCATTTACATATTTTTCAAATACCGTATTTTTGTAAAGTTTTATTCCGCTATCATCATTGGTTCCTAATGTACTATATATTATACAGAGAAGGCATCAGATGGAATTCAAAATAGCGTTATATTGGAAGAAGGCGTGGTTGTGAACCGATTTCACCCATATTTCGTACATGTCATCAGGGTGTTAAGAAAATATTATATACCGAATTTCATTGAAATCGGTATAGCAGTTCCTGAGATATGGTTTTTGGTCCATAAGTGGGCGAGGCCACGCCCATTTTCAATTTAAAAAAAAAGCCAGGGTGCAGCTTCCTTCTGCAATTTCTTCCGTAAAATTTAGTGTTTCTGACGTTTTGTTAGTCCGTTAACGCACTTTTAGTGATTTTCAACATAACCTTTGTATGGGAGGTGGGCGTGGTTATTATCCGATTTCTTCCATTTTTGAACTGTGTATGGAAATGCCTGAAGAAAACGACTCTGTAGAGTTTGGTTGACATAGCTATAGTAGTTTCCGAGATACGTACAAAAAACTTAGTAGGGGGCGGGGCCACATAAATAAATCTAGTACTAATTTTTAATACATTTTTTCAATAAAATGCGAATATGGCAATCCTGGTTTTGCGAAGAAACATCAAATAAACGATTGTTTCTTGAAGGAAAGTGACATTGGCGTATGAGTTAAGTGAAGTTTATAATTATTTATAATTTTTGAAAATTAAAAAAATGGATGGAAATTTAAAAACTAATGGCTCATCGAAACGTAAAAATCGCATGTTGAATTTCACAACGTTTAAGAAGGGCCAACTTGTGAATTGCGTGAAGGAGTGGCCCAGGATCTGGGATATTAGCAACACATTACATTGCAATAAGAATGCGGTAAATCAAGCCTGGCTCCACATAAGCAATGCCCTTAATAAAAGTGGTGAGTTAATTTATGTTTTATATTCAGTGTTTTCTTGTTTCTAATAAAATGTATGTTTTAGTGGATGAGTGCAAATCAGCGTGGATTAGTATGCGCGAAAGCTATCGCTACCATGTTAGGGTAGCTCATAAGAGCAAAAGTGGCAGCGATCGTGGGGAAATTTTGGAAAATCCATCTTTTTCAGAAAACGTTGATTGGGAGTTTGCGGAGGAAATGTCTTTTTTGATGAATGTATCCCACAAACGGAAGTATGTCTGCATAATTTTAACGCTCGCCAAACAATTTATTTTTTCTATAGGACTTTCACAACTCCAGTATCTTTCGGAGAAGATCCGCATGCATCGCCAATAAATATCGGCGAAGATTCTAATGTGTCACTCACAAGTGCAACCGACTCACAGCACTCATACGATTATGTGAGTCCATTAGGGTGTGCCATTTTGAGGCAACCTTTTTTTTTCAACTGAAAAACAGGCTCAAAACTTTCGAAATGTGTAAAAAAAAGTCACTCAAAAGATGAGCTCTTAATATTAATATTAAGAAGTGCCTCTTTCAAATTATCTGTTTTCCATATAAATTACATGGAAAAAAATCGTTTTTTTTGTGGTGGTTATTCTGCGGAGGTTATTATATATGCACGCGATGGCTGTCAGTTGGGATGGTAAACTCGATTCGGATTCTACTCGAGAATCGAGATTTCTCGTAAAATAATCGTAGCGAAAACTCGTAACGTCGACTCATCGGTTGCTGTCATCGCCCAAGCCTCTGCACCATATAGCAGGACGGGAATTATGAGCGACTTATAGAGTTTAGCTTTTGTTCGTCGAGAGAGGACTTTACTTTTCAATTGCCTACTCATTCCGAAGTAGCACCTGTTAGCAAGAGTTATCCTTCGTTGGATTTCTAGGCTGACATTGTTGGTGGTGTTTACGCTGGTTCCAAGATAGACGAAATTATCTACAACTTCAAAGTTATGACTATCAACAGTGACGAGAGAGCCAAGTCGCGAGTGCGACGACTGTTTATTTGATGACAGAAGATATTTTGTCTTGCCCTCGTTCACTGCCAGACCCATTTTCTGTGCTTCCTTGTCCAGCCTGAAGAAAGCAGAACTAACGGCACGGGTGTTTAGGCCGATGATATCAATATCATCGGCTTATGCCTGCAGCTGTACACTCTTATAAAAGATGGTACCCTCGCTATTAAGTTCTGCAGCTCGAACTATTTTCTCCAGAAGCAGGTTGAAGAAGTCGCATGATAGGAAGTCGCCTTGTCTGAAACCTCGTTTGGTATCGAACGGCTCGGAGAGGTCCTTCCCGATCCTGACGGAGCTTTTCGTGTTGCTCAACGTCAGTTTACACAGCCGTATTAGATTTGCGGGGATACCAAATTCAGACATCGCGGCATAAAGGCAGCTCCTTTTCGTGCTGTCGAAAGCAGCTTTGAAATTGACGAAGAGGTGGTGTGTGTCGATTCTCCTTTCACGGGTCTTTTCCAAGATTTGGCGCATGGTGAATATCTGGTCGGTTGTTGATTTTCCAGGTCTGAAGCCACACTGATAAGGTCCAATCAGTTTGTTGACGGTGAGCTTTAATCTTTCACACAATACGCTCGATAGAACCTTATATGCGATGTTGAGGAGGCTGATCCCACGGTAGTTGGCGCAGATTGCGGGGTCTCCTTTTTTATGGTTTGAGCATAGCACACTTAAATTCCAATCGTTGGGCATGCTTTCGTCCGACCATATTTTACAAAGAAGCTGATGCATGCTCCCTATTAGTTCTTCGCCGCGTGTTTGAAAAGCTCGGCTGGCAGTCCGTCGGCCCCTGCCCCTTTGTTGTTCTTGAGGCGGGCAATTGCTATTCGAACTTCTTCATGGTCGGGTAATGGAACATCTGCTCCATCGTCATCGATTGGGGGATTGCGCTCGTTCAGGCTTGCAAAATAGAAGTCTCCTAAGACAAAGCCATCTTGCAGTTAAAATGCCGAAAGCATTTTCAATGCACCGCCTAGCTCTACTTATCCTGTATTTAAAAATCCTTTGCTCTACCGAAAGTTGTGTGGCGCTATACGGTTTAATTAAGCGCTTACATAAAGGAAAGTCGTCTCCCACAATGAAATGCGGCAATTTTTTTTGATTAATTACTCTCTCTGGAGGAAATAGACAGGTGTCATTCAGAATTCTGGTACCAAACTTAGAATTTCTCATAATATCAGAGTCGCCTTCGCTTCCATAAGTACCCATATCCAAATAGGTAAATTTATAATTCGCATCACAGGTAGCCAGCATCACAATTGAATGAAACACCTATAAATCCAAAAGTTTAAAATTCGTATTACTTTCTAGTACGTCCAATCGGGCACTTCATTTTCCAATACGGTACATTATACTTCACAAACGTCATTGACGATCCTGCCAAAATGTTTTTTTCTAATACGATAGCAAGAAGCTAAGTGGTGTTGCAAATCCCTCGAAGCTAGGTATCTGTAAGAATATTTTTCAAAAAAACATAACACGGTTGTAAAAGACATTTTGGCATAAATTTATAAAACATTCTCCAGTACCACTGCCAATTTGGCTTTAATTGAAATGAAATCTTTTGGCCTCTGTTGCGTTTCGGAAGTAGATGCGGCTCCACCATCTCATAAAGTTCATTAAAAACTTGTGGTGGCATGCGAAAGTTTTCAACGAATAAATCAGGTAAATTGCGCAAGGCTTCGAAATCGGACATGAATCTTCCCTTGTCGTTTCGTTCCTTAAGGTATGTACTCACCCAATATCTCGCCTTCTTTTGCTCTGTTTTTGGTATTCAGCACCCATCTCCATGGCAGCCATCATGGCGCCACAATTCAAAGTATTAACCCTGGTCCAGACCAACGGTCTGATACACTCAGTCGAGACCAATGGTGCTACATTTTGAGAAAAATTTCCCTTTTTCTTAACCCTTTAAAACGCTCTAGCGGCTAAAGTGTTTGACCTAGGTAAGTCAAATAAATTGCACCGGTTAGGTAATTTAAAGAGCTTTCAGGAAATGTATAATTTGCTTCCCAAAGCCCCACCCGGGGCGTGGCAATAGGCGAAAATGGGTTTTCACCATGTCCCCCTTTTTGTTTCACTACAGTTGGGGGGGTATGGGGCCGAGGGGGAACAAAACCACTTTGCAAGTTAGCTCACCTCTGGGGCTTTGGAAAGCCCTCAACCTCCCCTCTATCCCTACCAGGGGCGTGGCAATAGCGTTCACAAAAAATGTAACATTTTGAGAAAAATTACATTTTTTTACCTTCAAAACGCTCTAGCGGCTAAAGTATTTGACCTATATAAACATACAAACCAATTTGGACATGTAACGAACATGAAAACAGATAAATCAACCGTGCGAAGTGATAGAAAGATATCATATCAAGGAAGCTACCTGGAAGCGCAAGTCGTTTGCCACACTCTACATATATTTAAATAGCATTTAGAAACAAAATATGCCTGGCCAGACTCGAGGGTCTCGATGAGGGTTAATTAAATTCATCCTACAATTAGTTAAAATCATTATTATGAAATATAGTTCATTTTGAAATTTGATATAAAACTTACCAATCTTCATTCATATTCCCTAGATCGCAATACAAATATTTATGCGCTTACACTCCTAAGTTTATTTTCTTTGTTTATTTTCTCTTCCTCTTCTAATGTGGATCATTCACAATGCGTAACCAGCTGTCAAAATTACTTAAAGAAATAATGAATTTTTTTTCTTGAGCAATTACTTGAGAGCTGGATACCAACCTTAAGACATGTTGATTTTTTGTGCGTTGTTGTCAAAAATATATATTTAAGGGATCAAAGGAAAATATTGAAATTTTTGTGAAAATTTTTTTCAATTATTCAGCGTTAATCGAAATGAGTGCAAAAGGCAAAGAAATAAGCGTTGATGAGCGGAAAATAATTTTAAAATTAAGGGAAGACGGTAAAAGCTTCCGAGAAATTGGAAAAGTTATCAACAGAACAGAGTCATCAGTGCGATACGCCATCCAGGTTTTCAAAAACTCGGGAATTATTACGTCAAAGCCTCGTACTGGGTGACCGAGAAAATTGACTGTTCGGGCAACACGTAAAGTTGTATCTCGTGTAAAGGTTAATCGGCGTTTAACAGCTTCCCAAATAGCAGAAGATGTTAAAGTACGATTTAGAAAGACAATATGCAGCAACATGGCAAGAAAAATATTAAAGAGAGCTGGATATCATGGCGGAGTGGCCCGCAAAAAGCCATTAATTTCCTTAAAAAATCGAAATCTTTCTTCAAACGTAAAGCATGGAGAGGATGGAGTTCAATTTTGGAGGTGTATGGCAGCAAGTGGAGTTGGCCGCATTGAGTTTATTGATAATATTATGTAATGAACAAATTTGATTATCTAAATATTTTAAAACTACAAATGAAGCCAAGTGCTGACAAATTTGAGTTGCCAATTTGACAATGACCCAAAGCGGAACTTGTTTGTTTTTGGCTACTTTACAATGCTCCAAAACAGCTAGTTACTTTAACAAAAAAAAATAATTGTTACGAAACATTTATATCGCGGGGTATGCGTCTGATAATTTTCAAAATCGGTGATTTTGCGAAATTTCCATGGACCACCTGACGTGGTTTGACCCTTTATATATTTAAAGCGTTCTGGCGAGTGCTAGGATTATGCAAAAACGAATAGGTGTTTTATGTGTTTAAAGCGACCTGCGCAGAGTTTGAATTACGTAAAAACAAAGTTTTGTTTTATATCCTAAAAGCAGCCTTCGCAGTGCTAAAATTATGCAAAAACACATTTTTGTTTTAATTGTTTAAAGCGGCCTACGCAATGCTAAAATTATTTAAAAACATATCTGTGTTTCATATGTTTAAAGCGACCTGGTCAGTGCTATTATTATGAAAAAACAAATGTATGTTTTATATGTTTAAAGCATCCTGCGCAGTGCTTAAATTATGTGAAAACAAATTTTTGTTTTATATGCTTAAAGCGGCTCTCGCATTGCTAAAATTAGTATTATTATTTCTTTTTTATAGTAGGAGGAAGCATCGAAAGCCGGAAAATCGGGACCACGGAACCACCAGATAGGGTATTACTTCATGAGAGTTACAAGACATTTTACGTCTCCTTTATAGCACGGATGGACTGACGCCTATTCTGCTGTTTCAGTCTTAATATTGTCGTGATGGAAGTTGCCGCTCCGCGAATAGCTTTCCATTTCTCAGAGGACTGACACATAAGTGCAGTCAAACTTCCCACCGTTAAACTATCACCTAGTTCTGTTTCTAACTTTTCCCTTATGTTTAGAAAGGACAATGGAAAAACACGTGTTCAGAGTCTTCTATTGACTCCGTACACATTGAACAATACGGACTGACGTCAGTTTAAAATTTGTATAGATAGCCTCTGAAGCACCAATGCCCGCTTAATATTTGGGTCCGGCGGAAATCCAAGTCCCCACGTTGTCTACTTATCCACCATATTTATGAGGTACTGAAGGACGCGTATATCGTATAATGCTTCGAATATGTTTGTCCATTTGGCAGAGTTGAATGCATTCGTCACATCCAAGATGACCAGCGCACACTTTTTTTTGTACCACTGTTCACATGAGTTATGAGCGTTCAGCAACGTCCCACATCACATCACGTCACAACACCTCATCACATTACAACACAACAACCACACGATCAGCAACTAGACTCGGAATAATCTAATATTCACCACCCAAACTATCAAAAGGGATAGATCCGAACGGGATCTTTCTCTTATCGGTTCGTCCGTGAAGCAAGAAGCTCGACTGTATTTATTAATTTTTTCACCGCAACAACCACCGCACTTTCCTTTTTTATAAACCACCAAGTGACGGAGTGACGTGATCAGCGAGTTCGCCAACAGTGTCCAGCAGTGGATTTTCTTTAAAAACAACGTGTTTTGCATACGATAAATAAATTTTATATAGTGAAACGAAAAGTTCTTAGCGTTGTGTTTTCCTTTATTAAGTGTCTTCCCATTCCAGTAAGTACATATACCTAGTGAACAAATGGTCCTTCGAGCCTTTCCGCAAGACACCTAAGCAACAAAAAAAAAATACAATAAAATATAAAAAAAATTTAAGAACATATGGTGAACAAAGTTAAAGTGAACAAATATAAAGAACAAAGTTACAGTGAAAAAAGAAACAAACCCCACAATCACACGGAAAATAGAAAGTGACTTGATAATATACATAAAAGAAATTTAAATATACGAAATTGAAACATAAAGAAACAGTGAGAAAAAAAAAACCTACTAAAATCAAAACCGGGCGCGAAATAAACTAAAAACCAAAACAACAGAAACAAAACCTACTAACATCAAAAACGGGCGCGGTATAATTTAAAAGTTTAACAAGCATACAAAAATTAAAACTAAAATAGCAAACGGGTGATAACATATACATACATACATACATATGTACTTACACAAATCACAATTACCATACAAGTTAACGGCAGCAGCCACACAGATACTTAACGATAAATGTAAACAAATTGTATCTTCTCACAGTATTACTGCTTGGTCAGCAGAATACTTTAATTAATAAGAAATCAATATATCACTTGTTTTGATAAGTAAGCAAAATCCAATATTCAATTATTTGTTTTGATAATGAGAATAATTGGAAATCCAATGCTCTGGCATTTCATCACTTAATGTAATGCCAAAGCATCTTTAGTAATAAGCATAGAATTATAAGAATATAAATATAAGTGCTTTTACTAATAAAGATCAGTGTATAATCGGCAAGCGTATTGAGTGATCATCTTGATGATCAAAGCGCACCATATATTGTCACTCAAACCAACACTTTGTTTAATTTCTACCGCGCGTAGCGGAACGGAATATATTTTTTTAATACTTCCCACACCAGGAAAGTTAATTGGCGCCCAACGTTAAGGCACGTGTTCGTCGTATAAAGGGAGAGAAATGTATCCCTAGAACCATAACGGTCGCGATTAGTGAACACTAACCGGTAAACGTGCATAAACCTCGTGCGAGAGGTAGTACATATGTGAATAACGCATTAAAAATTAAAAAGAAAAAACAAGTATCCCAAGAATAGGGAGAAAAGCCAAACCAAACTTGAAGTAAAGTGAGCAAAAACTTCATTGCTTGTTGTGTTGTGACAATCGCAGAATAAATAAGAACAAATTTAAAAAAAAAAAATTAACAGTGAATAAAAAAGTAAAGAGTGACTTAAATCACAAAATACAAATATTTAAAAAACAAAAAAAAACATCATCAGGCATTGCACGTCAAGCAGCGGCGTAGCCATCGAGGGAAACCAAGGACTAAGGAAATTACAACACACCACAAGAGACGAGGAGAAGAAGGAGTAAGATTTTATTATCCACATTTATCAAATATATTAGTACATTAATATATAAGACAATCAATTTTAGCAATTAAGTTTAAACTAATAAGAATCATTGAAGGCTCGACCAGCCAAGTAATAAAATATTTTGAAACCGCGATTCACCACCGCAAGGGGGACCCTCCGGTTTATAACAAAAACTCAATTCTGCGATTCTGAACTTCAGACCCTCCAGAATAAAAGAGTCTCCTTTCCTAGAAAGGATCAAAAATAAAAAAGTACAAAATTAAATCTTAAAAATTTTAAATAAAGGCTCGACCAGCCAAATAATAAAATATTTAAAAAAAAAAAACCGCGATTCACCACCGCAAGGGGGACCCTCCGGTTTATAATAAAACTCAATTCTGCGATTCTGAACTTCAGACCCTCCAGAATAGAAGAGTCTCCTTTCCTAGAAAGGATCAAAAAATAAAAATTAAAATAAAAATTAGGGAAAATTAATAAATAAAAATGGCTCTAACTAGCGAAAATGAGACCTTAGTCGCAAGACTAATTGCCGCAACGAATGCATCACTTAGATTAGAAATATCTGAAATGCGCAGACAAATAGAAGACTTAACGAAGTCGACAACAATAACAGATTACAAACCTGAAGTAATAAATTCAGAGATTCGCTGTGACAAATCCCTAGAAGTAATAAAATCTTTACCAGAATTTGGGGGAAAGCAAAATAAATATGTTAGCTGGAGGGAATCGGCTAACAACGCAATGAGCTTATACATAAGAGGCAGCCGTAGGTATTTTGCTGCATTAACTATATTAAGAAATAAAATCACTCACGATGCTAATGACATCTTGTCCAACCACGGAACAGTCCTAAATTTTGATGCTATTCTAGCACGATTAGATTTCGCTTACGCCGATAAGCGACCAGCTCATATAATCGAGCAAGAAATGAGTATTCTGCGTCAAGGCAATTACTCTATAATTGAATATTATAATAAGGTTAATGAGAAATTAACCTTGCTAATAAATAAAACCATAATGACTTACGGATCAGATAGCGCCGTAACTAAGGAATTCAATGCTAAAAATAGGCGGGATGCTTTACGCACATTTATAACGGGACTAAACGGAAATTTAGCTAATATACTATTTTCTCTATCGCCAAGCGATTTACCAAATGCTTTAGCAAAAGCACAAGAGTTAGAGTCTAACAATATGCGAGCGTCCTTCGCATTGCAATTTGGAAAAAACCAAAACAATTCAAAACCTAACAATAATAACGGGCAATATACTTATAATAACAACAGATTCAATAATGGTAATTTGAATAATAATTTACGGTTCCCACAAGTCCAACCACAAAGAAATTACAACCAAAGAATGGGTTATCAGAATAACCAACCACGACCTACACCAATGGATGTCGACTCAAGCATCCATACACGCAACCGTATGCTGCAAAAGCCAACAACATTTAATCAAAACAATTTGGAAAAAAGGCCACATGGAAGTACACAACAGAATGTGCAGCCACCGACTAAGACACAGCGCATTAATAATATTAAGGAGGATCATTTTTTAGGCCAAAATTAACTCTGCCATATATATTTCTAGATGACAGGGTTACTGGTCAAAACTTTAAAATATTAATAGATACAGGAGCAACTAGTTGCTATATTAAATCGGGAATATACAAAAATAAAAATAAATTGGATATACAAAAGAGAATAAAAACAATTAATGGATTTTCGATAATACGCTATTATCACATTATCACATTATTCGGTAAAAAACAAATATTCTACGAAATTGAAAATTTGGAAGCAGACCTATTAATAGGATACAAATTTTTGAAGGACATTAATGCAGTGATTAACTTGGAAAAAAAGAAGTTAATAATAAATAATGAAAAAGAGGAGGATATATTTAGCTTAGAATGCGAATATGAGCATCAAGAAAGTAAGGATGAGTTAAAGATTGTTAAGGAGGACGAAATTACTTTGGAAGCAAAGACTTCTAAAGCGCCAGCCGATGATAATACCGGCAAATTAAATAAAAAATATATTGTGGAACAAAGAAGTTCTACAACGCCAGCCGATGATAATACCGGCAAATTAAATAAAAAATATATTGTGGAACAAAGAAGTTCTACAACGCCAGCCGATGATAATACCGGCAATATAGAAGAGGAAAACTATGTAAACAAAATTACTTTAGAGGAAAAGTTCTCTAAAGCGCCAGTCGAAGGAAATACCGACATAAACGAAGATGAAATTGAAAATTTAAGAGAGGAAATTAGAAATGAAATATATAAAATACATTCTTCAATAAATATGAATTTACCGTTTCGAACTGATATAAAAGCGGAAATAACGACAATTGTTGAAACTCCTATATGGAGTAAACAATACCCATATCCTCTTTCTGCTAATTCCTTCATAAACGAAGAGGTAAAAAAAATGATGGAAGATAAAATAATAAGGCCAAGTAAGAGCGCATATAATTCACCAATTTGGTTTGTACCAAAAAAAGGTGTAAATGAAGACGGTACGCCGAAATTGCGAATGGTAATCGATTATAAAAAATTAAATGAAGTAACAAAATCGGATAAATATCCAATTCCGGATAGCAATATAATACTTTCAAATTTAGGAAGTTCGAAATATTTTTCCACAATAGATCTGGAATCGGGTTTTCACCAGATCCTTATTAAAGAACACGATATTGAAAAAACTGCATTTTCAGTAAATAACGGAAAATACGAATTTTTAAGAATGCCGTTTGGTTTAAAAAACGCGCCTAGTATATTTCAAAGGGCGATGGATAATGTTTTAAGGGACTTTATTGGAAAATTTTGTCACGTTTATATTGACGATATAATCGTATTTTCAAAAAGCTTCGAGGAACATAAAAAACATTTAAGTATAATAATAGAAGTTCTAAAAAACGCAAATATGAAAATTTCATTACAAAAATCTAAATTCTACCAAGAAGAAGTAGAATTTTTGGGATATATTTTTGCAAAGAATGTTATAAAGACAGATCCAAAAAAAGTTGAAACAATTTTAAATTTTCCGGTTCCAACAACTTTACGACAGTTACGAAGTTTCCTAGGAATGATTGGATATTACAGGAAGTTTATTAAAAATTATGCTAAAATAGCAAAACCATTAACAATACATTTATCAGGTGAAAACGGAAGAGTTTCACAATATATGTCCAAAAAAATTAAAATTAGATTGGAACAAGAAGGACTTTTGGCAATTGAGAAAATGAAGTCTATATTAGTAGATCAAGTCGAATTAATTCAACCAAATTTTAACGAAACATTTATATTAACGACAGACGCATCAAATGAAGCTATTGGTGGAGTCTTAAGCCAAGGGGGCAAACCTATTACATTTATATCTAAAACATTAAATTCAACAGAAAAAAATTATGCGACTAATGAAAAAGAACTATACGCTATCGTATGGGCATTAAAAAATCTAAGAAATTATTTATACGGAGTTTCAGATTTAGAAATTCATACCGATCACCAACCACTAACATTTGCAGTCTCACCTAGAAATCCAAATGCCAAATTGAAAAGATGGCATGCTTTAATTGAATAAGAAAAGAATATGGAGCAAAAATTATATATAAACCAGGTAAAACAAATGTGGTAGCAGATGCTCTATCACGACAATTTCTTAATAATTTATCCGACGAATCGTCAACCACAGTAACCCAACATTCAGCTGAAAGTAGTGATCATACTCAGATACCCGAGACAAAAAAACCATTAAACCAATTTAAACAACAAATTTTACTAAGTAAAAATAGATTTACAATACATGAGCAAATTCAAGAATTTGGGAAAATTAGACATTTAATTGAATACGATACTGTTGATAATTTAATCACAATATTAAAGGAATACATCAAACCAAATATAGTTACGGCAATACATTGCTCAATAGAGGATCTGTACGAAATACAAGCGAAAATAAGAGAAACATTTACTAATAAATTCATATATACGAAAAATTTTGCAATTGACATAACGAACAGAGAAGACCAAGGAATTATAATTGAACAAACGCATACACGAGCACATAGAAGTTACCAAGAAAATTTGGATCAAATTTGCAAAAAATATTATTGGCCTGAAATGAGAAAACAATTCAAAGAATATGTAAGGAATTGTGACATATGTAATAAAAACAAATATGATAGACTTCCTATAAAAATACCAATTGGAGAGGTCCCAATACCTACAGAGGAAGGAGTACAGATACACATGGATATATTCTATGCGCAATCTTTAAAATTCCTTACGTGTATAGATAGCTATTCCAAATTTTTGGTTATTAAGCAAATCGAAGATAAGATTAATTTAGAAGATAAAGTGTTAGAAATATTACAAAGCTTCCCTAATATAAAGAAGTTAACAATTGATAATGAACCAGGATTCACTACGGTACAATTTAAGTCCTTGATGCAGAGACTTCAAATAGAAATATTTTTTTGTAACCCAAATCATAGTACCACGAATGGTCAAATTGAGAGGGTACATTCAACAATAATTGAAATTTCACGATGTATTAAACAATAATATAATTTAATAAGCTTTTCAGAATCAATATTTAGAGCTGCCCAACAATATAATAAAACTATACATTCGGTAAAGTCTCTCATGATATTTTACCAGACAAACTTTTATCAGCACAAACTAAGATGCTAGAAAGACACAATAAAAATAGAATTAATAAAACATATTTATGCGGAGATGTTATATATGAAAAGATTACAGGAGAGAGAAATAAACTAAATCCTAGATACAAGAAACAGGTAGTAAAAGAAGACTTAGGGAATAAAGTTAGAATTAACTACAGGAATAGAATAGTACATAAAGATAATATTAAATCTTAATCATATATTTTTAGAGGATGATACCCCTAATTATTCTAACACTAATTACCAATACAATGACAGACATTGTGGACTACACAAGAGAAGATTACGTATTATTAGAAGACGGAGATGTAGCCCTGTATAGTGACTACGGAGATATTTTCCACATCACTAATTTAACATACTTTAGAGAACTTATAAGTTCAGACACAAATTATTATAATAAAAAACTCAGATATAAAAATTTTGAACAAAATAATGAACAAGACAAGGCATATATTAATGATTTAGACACAGATCCAGAAATAGAACTCATAGAAACTTTATTAGAACAACTACAAATTAAAGATACAAGATATAGGAGAGGAATAAATGAAATAGGTACATTATGGAAGTGGATAGCAGGAACACCAGACCATGACGACCTAGTGTTAGTAAATAATAAATTAAACGAATTAATTAACAATAATAATAAACAATACACAACAAATTCTAAAATTTTTGAAATTATTAACCAATTAACTGAAACAATCAATAACATTAATGAAAACTCAAATATTAAAATTCTAATGAAACGGAAAAATCAATTCCTAATAACTGAATTACAAAATATGATTAATACAATAGCTATAGGAAAAATAGGAATTTTGAACCCGACAATTTTAAATTTAGACGAGATTAAAAGTATAATTAAGAATGAACATGGACGATTGACAATAACTGATATAATAGATATTTCAAATTTTAAAATAGTACAAAATAAAGATGTAATAGTTATATATATTAAGTATCCAAAAATTATTTATGATTGCAAATATTATGAAGTAAGAGCAATTCCACAAAAAGATGGTAAATTAATAATTAATAATGAAATTGCAAAATGCAAAAAAGAATATATAAATATTAAAAATGGCAAAAGAGAAATGATAAATACTTATTGTAAAATTAATAATAAAAATACTTGCCTATCAGATATTTTGTCCAATAAAAAAGGGAAATGTAAAAAAATTAAAGAAAAACATAAAGACATAGATATAATTAAAGAAGGAGCAATATTAGTCTCTGGAAATCATACTATAGATGACTCTGCCATAAATGGAGTTTACCTTGTAACATTTGAAAATTATACAAATATTGATAATATAACTTACGAAAATATTGATTGTAAAATTTGGAATTATTTAAAAAATAATCATATTAATAACTTTGAAATTATAGAATACATTGAAACAAAAAACAAAGAATTTGAATTTGAAAACATAAATATTTTGAGTGAAAGAATTAAAGAATTTAAAAATCATTCACTTTTCTGGTACATAATTGTAATACTTGTACTATTAATAACAATATACATAATCTATAAGATTTTAAAATTAAAAAAAATATATAAAACCAATAAGCAAAGCAAAAAATTAAAATTTCAAGAATTGTCATATAATGCTATTTTAGAGAGCATTTACAAAATATCAAAAAATGATACTGAATCGGAGACGATTCATCTTAGAGAGGGGGGAGTTAACGGCAGCAGCCACACAGATACTTAACGATAAATGTAAACAAATTGTATCTTCTCACAGTATTACTGCTTGGTCAGCAGAATACTTTAATTAATAAGAAATCAATATATCACTTGTTTTGATAAGTAAGCAAAATCCAATATTCAATTATTTGTTTTGATAATGAGAATAATTGGAAATCCAATGCTCTGGCATTTCATCACTTAATGTAATGCCAAAGCATCTTTAGTAATAAGCATAGAATTATAAGAATATAAATATAAGTGCTTTTACTAATAAAGATCAGTGTATAATCGGCAAGCGTATTGAGTGATCATCTTGATGATCAAAGCGCACCATATATTGTCACTCAAACCAACACTTTGTTTAATTTCTGCCGCGCGTAGCGGAACGGAATATATTTTTTTAATACTTCCCACACCAGGAAAGTTAATTTAGTTAGTCACGGGAGACTACCCCAACAAACAACAAAGAGAAAGACAGCAAATCAACAGGGACTGCGCTGGACATACATAAGAGGAAAAGGAACTAAACGAAACAAAAAAAAAGGGTATAGGTACAATGACCCAAAACCCTTGGCCGAAAATTAAGTGAGTCCGTTCCATATATAATTTGATACATATGTATATAAAAATATATAAATTTAATTCTTAGCACATATAAGTAGAAGTATGTATGTATGTATGTTAAGTTTACAGTGTTGACGGTATTTCGGTACACCGTCAACTGTTCTTAACAGTCGATATATGAATATCTACAAAAAAAGTACAGTACCCGCCTTTTGCTTAGCTTGAGTCGTTAGACGCCCCTTATATAATTAAAAAAAAAAAAAAGAATTTTTTCGAAGTCAAGTAGTACATACTTGCAATATTTCCTGCGATACCCCTTGGGCTATAAAAAAAGCAACAAGCAGGATCGCTCAAACCCTAAGCAAAAGCGGAAGACACGAAACAAAAAGAAAACAAATATGTACATAGTACGAGTATATAATTAAAACCTACATACATATGAGCATATTCTTCCAAATTTGCAAATACTTTTAAGCCCATTTTAATATACATACATATGTACACATTTATATGCATACATAACCATGGTACATATGTACATACATGAACTAACTTAACCTACATAAAGCTATAACATATAATAATATTAAACTACCTGCTAAGATATTCAATTCGAGTCACCAAACACACTACCATAAAAAACATTACAAAAACAATTTACAGAAGACAAGTACTCGTTGCTTGCAGATTTCCAGCGATACCCCTTGGGCTGTAAAGCAACAAGCTGGATCACTTTTAACATTCAAGCATAGGTAGGTAATAAAAAATAAATAAATAAAGAAATAACAAAATAATAAAAAGAGGAAAAAAAGGCATTCCATTTATCTATGTACAAATGTGCCGGTAAACATATGCATCTTCCGCGCGACATACTTGTATGTACATACAAGTATACACTTTTCTGCACGTTACATTTCACGTATTCTTTCTCAATTTTAAACTAATTATTTATTACATACATATAAGTTAATACAACAAATATTTATTTCAACAACATTCATTGCAACAAAGTAGTTGTTAAGGTTCAATAACTTACAAGCTGACACAACAAATATTTATTTCAACATATGTAACAACATTCATTGCAACAATGTTGTTCTTAAAGTTGAATAACATAAACAAACATCCGCTGCAACTCCCAGAATTGATCGACATTAATGCTGATCAATAAATAATAATATCAACAATAATAATCAACATATAATTCTGCCGACCATTCAACCAGAGAACTTAAAACATAGAGAAGGCTCAAATTGAATTCTGTATGATGTTCGATTGGACGGTTAACAGAGCTTATAAAATTGCGACACGGAATTTCACCATTTTCGCTGCTATTTAGCAGAATTGAGCATATGCAATGGCAGAAATAAGTATATGTAAAGCGACTGAATTCATGCGAGAATGAATAAAGAGAAATGCTTTGAAGAAAAATATGCAAAGTCACACAAAGATGCATATTCGCATTATTTCGTTATCATTTCCATATTTGTACCAATAGAATTTCTATGACACATGCATATGTGCATATGTACATACATATATTATTTCTTTGGCACATTTGTCTGTATGTTTACGAAAGCAAATGCGAGCCATGTACATACATATGTACATACATTCATAGTAACAAGTGTCGCACGCTTCTTTCGCATCTCCATTGTCACGGTCAACCAATGGCCGAAACTTGCGTTTTGTCAAAGAGTCAAGTGCTGAACAAATTGAGCACGACAATGGAATGAAATCGTTTTTGTTGTAAAATTTACTAAATTTGAGCTTCGCCAATTCGGCTGCCATATTGGCTTGCCATGCTTATGCTATTTAGGCAATTGTTGTTTTTGTAGAACAATGCTTCAATTTTTGTTGGTGACATATTCATATGTGTACGCATATGTATGTTTGTATGCTTGTGAATTATTTGTTCGGAAGTGTAAATTAACGACTTATTATTTACAAAGTCGTAAAAAAAATAATATTTTTTTTGTGGTCAAATTGACCTTTATTGTCCAAAATCCAAATAACAACTAAACTTAATTTACAATTAACATATTCTTAATATTGCCTAAATCTACTTGCGTTAGCACTTTCGCTTATGCGGCGCATAGCGGATGTTGTTTTGCAATTGTTTGTTTCTGCTGACTTGCGGCGCATGGCGGATGTTGTTCCCACTTGTTTGTTTCTGCTGACTTGTGGCGCATGGCGGATGTTGACGTCGGCAGTTACTGGTTTGTTCGTAACACTTCTGGTGTTAACTCCTCCACCCCTAAAAACAAACGTCCCCGTTTGTTCTACTGGGTTTCTGCATTTGGCTTACTAGCGTTATTGACTCTGTTAACTGTGGTGTTTCGGATGTTGTGAACTCTTTAGGGTCATTCACGTTTACGTTTACGTTATAACTTGACCGTTCTACCAGTTTGCTTTTCAAAAGTTCCCTTAGAACTAATGCGATGACTATTACCGCTACGAATATCAGACTGATGATTGAAAGAGATAAATTCGTGATTAAAGCTGCTCTGTGGGTTATATGTAGTGCTTTTAGGTGTTTGGTGTTGTTCATGTGGAGTTCTTTCAACATTTCCAAACTTAGGATTTCTTCTTCCCTATTTGAAGGGAGATTTGGTTGCAGGATTGCAGGTAGTGGTTTGGTGCTTAACGTTTCGCTAAAGGTATATTTTTGTTCGTCAATGCTAACTGTAGAATTGTGATATTGTACTGCGTACGATCCAGTAAGATTTATTTTTTGGTTGTCGATCTCTATTGTGCCATTGTACTGATTTAGTAGTATGATGCCAGGTGAGATATTCTCTACTGATGGGATGTGCTGATTGTTTATTATAGTGCATTCCGCTGGTTCGCTTCGAAGTAGTCGAGGGACGCAAGTAGTGTTACTTATATCTATTAAATTCCTACGGTTACAAATTCTTATATTATTATGTTCCTTACATTTATTCTTAACGCCAAAAACTTTGTCATTATTACAAGTAACTATATCCTCATAGGGGATTTTATTAATATTTTTCCTTATTTTTATTGGTTTTATCAAAATTGAGTCGCAAATATCCTCATTTGTTACGGGTATTCCGACTATATAAAGTAACATTGTGTTGTTTGAGGCGACTTTTATATTCGCTAGCTCTAGTGAGTCTTCCATATTATTTAATGTAAAATTATTATTTTCAAATACAGATTTTATTAATCTAAGTTCATCATTTGACAAAATGTATGAATTTACGATGCCGGCCTTTGCCCAATGCATTGCGTAATCTATATTAATTATTTCCTCTTTAATAATTTTTAATTTATATTTTATTTCAAGAGCCAAATGGTGTTGTACTTCTTCGTTCGTTTGTAAAGATTTTATTATTTTATTTGATATTGTGGTGATATTGTTAATTCTGTCAAAAATTACTTTGTTAATTATTACTTGTTTATTGTTATTTTCTATTATATTGTTAAGTTGATTTTCTAGAATTACTAGGTCGTCGTGGTCGGGATTTCCAGCGATCCATTTCCAGACTGTCCCTAGTGCATCTATTGATTTTTTAAATCTCCTTGGTTTAAGTCTGTTTAAATAAGTCTGTGTCAAGTTTAGTTCGTTAATGAGAATAGGAAGGAGGGGATTTCCTTCAGTGATCTTTATCTTAATGATGCTGCTTATTTCATTCAATGTTTTCTGGCATGCATCCAGGTCGATTTTATGTATTAATCTGTACGTTCCTGTTTGAATTTTGGTTAGTCCTGTGTTAAATGTTGCTAACTGCGAGTTGGTGTAGTCTATTATTTGGAAGTCTGCGTACACCAGATTTACGAAAAATCTGTAAGAGGAAAAAAAAGGAAAAAAGAAGGGGTAATATAACTAGGTTTTAATGTTGCTTTTGTGTACCGTTCGTCCTTTCTCCGTGATTACTACACTGGATTTATCCTCTTTCACAACTTCTTTTTTATATCTAGCTGTGAGCTTAGATCCTAATCGTTTGTTTATTCTAACATATATTATTTCCCCAGGAGAGTAGGTTTTCGTTGGCTTTCGTGTTTTATTGTGAAATTCTAAATCTTTTGCTTGTTTTTTCTGAAGAGTTATGATATTTTCTTGTCTTGCTTTCTCGTATTGCTCTGGGTCTATTGAAATGCGTCTACCAAAAAATGTTTCTATTGGTCGTTTCCCTGTAGCAGAGTGTATGGAGTAGTTATACTCGTATGTGCAACGGTCAAGGAGTTCCTGAAAGGAGCGATGGGTATGTTCAGTTTGAAGACAACGCATAATTTCAGATAGGGTAGAATGAAATCTTTCTACCTGTCCGTTAACTTTGCTCGCGTAAGGGGGTGTTTTAAAAATTCTAATACCAAGTTGATCTTCGACCATAAATTGTATTGAAGATGAATTTAGAGATTTCTCGTTGTCTATGACTATTGTTTTGGGTACACCGAAAGCGAAAAGTATTTGTCGCAATGGTTCCCTGATATCTTCTATTGCTTTTGATTCTATTATCCTAACTTGGGCATATTTCGAGAATTTATCCACTGCAGTGAGTACCAGTTTTTTTTCTGTATTGAATATATCTATATGGACTATTTCACCAGGATATTCGGGAATTGGGGTTTCGTGTAGTTGTGGTTTATTAGGATGGCGGTCGTATTTGTTCTCTTTACAAATTTTGCATTGCTTTATTATATTTGCTATTTTTGCTCTCATCTTAGGAAAGTACAACTTTTGTATGAGTTGTTTTTTATTTTCTTCCCTATTTCTGTGCGCTCGTTTGTGTTCTTTCAGTATCTCTTCAGTTTGTGTGTCCTCGTTTGGTATGTCTTCTACCTTTGTTTGGGTATATCGGATTTTATAATTACAGAAATGGAGTGGGTATATTTCTTGTATTTTTCCCATTATTTCTTCGGAAGTAAATATGCCATTTATCACCGAAGGGTTTAAGTAACGTTTAAGAAGTGAAATTAGGTTTTCTGAGGAAAATGTTTGTTTAATTATTACATGTCTATGGTATGTAGGAAATGGTATTTTAAATAGGTAACTATCTTCGTCTCCTAAAGAGATCCAAAGTTGGTTTTTGAAAACATTTATGGGTACTTCTACAGCTGGAATTAGATTGTGAGATGAACTGTCATCTGAATGTGTGGCAACTGATAAGGAATTTATTTCGAAAGGTCTGGATAGTGTATCTGCTACCACATTGGATTTTCCGGGTTTATATTTAATTTCATAATTATATTCCTCGAGTATTGCTTTCCAGCGCTTTAACTTTGAATTGTTATTTTTGTTGCTCAGAGCGTACGTGAGAGGTTGATGATCCGTATGGATTACTACTTTTGCCGTGCCATACAGATAATTTCTAAAGGAATTTAGTGCCCAAATTATGGCAAGCATTTCCTTTTCGTTTACTGCATAATTCTCCTCGGTTTTGCTCAATGTCCTTGAAATGAATGTTATAGGTTTACCATTTTGTTCCAAAACAGCGCCTATTGCGTATTTGGAAGCGTCTGTAGTTAGTTCAAATTCTTTTTTGTAGTCAGGGTATTGTAAAATGACGTCTTTTGAAGTCAAAGCAGCCTTGATTTTATTAAACGCTGCCTTAGCTTCGTCATTCAGATGTATGTGAGTTTTTTTTTGAGATATTTTTTGACATCCTGCCTTCTTCGCCTCGAAGTAAGGATGTGAGTGGCTTTGCGAGCTTGGCATAATCCCTGATAAATCTTCTATAATATCCGGATAAGCCTAGGAAAGATCGCAAGTCTTTGAGAGTAAGAGGGTAAGGAAAATTTACTATTGATTGTACTTTTGATGGGTTTGTAGAGATTCCATCCGAGGAAACTACAAATCCTAGGAACTCGACCTGTTTTTTGAAAAATTCGCATTTATCGATTTGTACTTTCATGTTAGCATTATTTAAAGTATCGAAAATTGTGTCTATGTTTTGGGAATGTGTTTCTTCGTCTTTGCTAAATATTATTATGTCGTCTATATATACATAACATATTTTGCCTATGTGTTGTCGTAGAATATCGTCTAACGTCCGTTGGAAAATGGCAGGGGCGTTCTTCAAGCCAAAGGGAAGTCTGGTGAACTCATATTTTCCGTTGTTCACTGAAAAAGCTGTCTTTTCCACGTCAGATTCCTTAAGAGGAATTTGATGGAAGCCACTTTTTAAATCGATTACTGAAAATACTCGGTTTTCTCCTAGTTGGGACAGTACCTCATTTATCTCTGGTATCGGGTACCTGTCTGCAATTGTAACCGTATTCAGTTTCCTGTAGTCGATTACCAGTCTGAATTTTTTTTCACCTGATGCGTCGTCTTTCTTCGGGACGACCCATACTGGGGAATTGTATGGTGATCGTGATTGTCTGATGATGCCGTCTTCTAATAATTTATTTATTTGTTTCTCTACTTCCTGTTTAAGACTAATAGGATATGGATATGATTTGGAATAAATGGGTGTATCTGAATTTGTACGTATATCGGCTACTACCTTTGTTGTATACGTCAATTTCTCATTCGGGTCTGAAAATAAATTCCGGTGTTTCTGTACAAGTCGTATAATTTCAATTCTTTCTAATTCATTCATATGTTCGTCACGTATTTGTATTGAGTTTACATCCTGTGCTGTGTATTGTTGGAGTTGGATTTTATGTTTGTTTGCTACGACCATAAAATTATCTTTAGTGTGGATAATTGCTGAAAGTTGTTTTAAACTATCGTTTCCTAGTATGGCATGAAAAGTGGTGAGAGTTGGTAGTAGGAAAAATTTTAAATTGCATTCTTTGATATTGAAAAGATTTAGAAGTGCGTGGTGCGTAATTTTTATTTTACCACCTACGGAGTTTGCATAAAAAGGGTTAACATTTTCTTTGGGATTTTTTACTAAACTTGATTGGATATAGTTCTTGTTGGAACCAGTATCAACCAATATTTTTAAGATTTGTCCGCTCTTCGTTTTGCATCTGAAATATGGCAACGAAGAGCTGTTTAATCTAAAAAATGTACGTCTGTCAGGTCTAAAGAGTGTTCATTTCCATCGTCCTGTGTTGAGTTATAGTCGTGATTATATTCGTTGTCCTGATAGTCGTAATTGTACTGATTATCTTGGTAATTCTGTTCATTATATGGATCTGGGGTTGAATTCAAGTGAAAGTTTCTTTGCACTTTTGGTTGAATTTCATTTTTATTGGATGCACTTACAGGTCGCTTACCAATAATTTTAGGGTTTGGCCTGTTTGCATAATTAATCGCGTTTGTCCGCAGGCTCACGTCTACGTCCATGGGTTGAGGTGGTTTAGGAGGTCTTGGTGGAGTATGGGTTTGTTGGTTATATTGCTGGTTAAATTGATTTGGGTTCTGGTTTATAGAATTCTGGATATTAGGTGGGTAATAATTTTGTTGTGTGCGTTGATAGTTGTATGGGTTAGGATTTGTCAAAGGTTGCGGTAGATAAGCTAGTTCAGGATGGAATTTTGTCTGTGAAACTTGTTGGTTTTGTGGTTGGGAGTATCTTGGTTGGGCAAAATGTTGTCGTGAATTTTGTTGGGTAAAGCCTTGTTGTCGAGATGTTGACGGCGCGTTAAAAAATTGATTATTTGCGTGGTAGGCTCTAAAATTCTGGTTTTCGAGCTTTAGGCATAGGTGTAGGGCTTCAGGTAAGCTCTTTGGTTCTTTAATACCGAGAAGCCTAGGTAGATCGCCTGAAAGTCCTCTGACAAAAGTATCGAGGGCCTTTGAACGATAATTTTCTGTCAACAACTGTACTGCTTCTTCTCCAACTTCCATGCAGCCTATTTTGTTTAATATGAGTGATAAATGTGCGTATACCTTTTGGTAGAATTCGTTCACTGTCAGTCTACCTTGTATGAGGCAAGTCATTTGGTATTCTAGCGTACCTATGTCCCGTTTGTCGGCGTAATGAGTAGTTAAACAGCGAGAGATTGCTGTCCAGTCCAATGGTGTGTTATAGGACTCTAGTGCAATATCTGCCTTTCCGATTATTTTGTTTCGTATTACATTTAAAATACCGAAATAGCGCGGAGTGCCTTTTGAGGGTTCGTATATCCTCAAAATGCGTTCTACGCTTTTCCTCCAGGAGCTAAACTCTGAAGAGTTTCCCGAAAATTCTCGTAATGAGCGTACTACATCTGGTATTTTATCCATCTCGCTCATGTTATTCTGAAATTGTACGTCTATTGTCTGATCGGTTACTATGGGATTTGTTGTGTTATTAAGAACACTTTGAACTAAGTTGGGTCCATTCGTTTCTAGGGCTTGGGCTACCATAGTTTTAATTATGTTTACCAATTCTGGCGAAATTTGGTTAGCCGGAGCCGAAGGTCCTGCTGTAGCAGTGGGAGCAGCATTCCCTAGCAATGATGGCCTAATCAGGTTGTTTGGGTTAGCCATTTTTGGAGAGGTCCTTTATGATTATGTTACAGAAAATTTATGTTATCCTTTCTAGGAACAGGTTATTTATACTCTAGAGGGTCCGGTCAACTCCTGAGTTGGCTACGGAATCGCAGAGATAATTAATGTTATTTTTATATTTAAAAATATTTTTTTATAGGCTGTACAAGCCTTATTTTATTTGATTTATTACGAGCCTTGTATTATTTGATTTATACTCTAGAGGGTCCGGTCAACTCCTGAGTTGGCTACGGAATCGCAGAGATAATTAATGTTATTTTTATATTTAAAAATATTTTTTTTTATAGGCTGTACAAGCCTTATTTTATTTGATTTGTTTATATTATGAACGATTTTGTATTATTGTTAAATTTGCTTAATATAAACTTAATTTTTACTAATTTTCGTGAGAGGAAGAGAAAAATATATTTCCTTTTTGTATAACAATTCACTTGATTCTTTTTTTTAAAAACTTTCACAATTTTAAAACAATTTTTGTTTTGAAGGATATTAAATGGAAATACATACACATATATTCACTCTTTTAAACTTTTGAATTCTTTTAACTTATTTTGGTTTCTACAATTTTTCACAATCTTAACCTATTTCTTACATTATGATCAGCTTCATGGTGGCTGGCAATGATGATTTGGTCCTTTTTTCCTTCTGGATACTAATGGATCACCGTCTTGCTCCAAGTGGCTCACCTTCCTTCCTCAAGCGTGGGTAAGGAATTTAAATTCAGCTGCTTTTTGACTCGGGCGCCAATTAACGACTTATTATTTACAAAGTCGTAAAAAAAATAATATTTTTTTTATGGTCAAATTGACCTTTATTGTTCAAAATCCAAATAACAACTAAAACTTAATTTACAATTAACATATTCTTAATATTGCCTAAATCTACTTGCGTTAGCACTTTCGCTTATGCGGCGCATAGCGGATGTTGTTTTGCAATTGTTTGTTTCTGCTGACTTGCGGCGCATGGCGGATGTTGTTCCCACTTGTTTGTTTCTGCTGACTTGTGGCGCATGGCGCATGGCGGATGTTGACGTCGGCAGTTACTATATGTATGTACATATACATAAGGTTTGTTCGTAACACTTCTGGTGTATGTATATTAAGATTAATATGATGCAGCTCAATGCGCGCACATGTAATATGTGTATTGATATATTTGAATTTCTGAATGCGCACATGCAATCATATATATATGATAGACGATATATGTATGTATATATTTTTGTGTAAATTGAATTTCTATTAGTAAGAAACATAATACAAAAATATTTATTAGCATATTAGAATATACTATGTAAAAATCAAATAAAATTATTAAATATGCAAGTCCAAATTGACTGTAAATATTACTATGCATGCGTTTATACCCATAATTATTTTTACATGCCAATATGGAAATGCCGACGGCAAAACGCAAAAGCATACATATTTGCATACATTGCGATTGCCTGGTTCAAAGCTAAAATTGAAGCATGAAAATATCACAATGCTGTGGTTGGGAGTATCATAAGGAGCCTGCATACATACATATGTATATTTATGTCTTCATATTCTTGGGCATGTGAGACAGAGAACACAATAAAAAATGTCTTTACGTTCTCTGTGTGAGATGTGTGTTTTGTACACATTTTTCTCTGTTAAAAGTGGAATATCAAAGAATTTATTTTTCTTCAATATTCTCTGCTTGAGCATATATGCCATCTCATCATATGCCGTAAATACATATATTTATTTCTCTTCATATTCTTTGTTGAATATGTGGAGAACTGTTAAAAATGTTAACATTTCACAGCGTGAATTCTGTATTTGTGTGGTGAGATTCCGTGTCGCAAATTTATCAAATGTTCGCTGTCGAACCTGCACCTTCTCTATCTTTTAAGTTCTCTGATTCAACATCCGCTAAACTCTGCCGTTAAGAACGCCGACGCCGCTGCCGTTGAACCACAGCTAGCTTGGGTATTTTAGATTCTATGTTCAGTTTTATTTTAAACTCACAATAAAGAAGAACTTAACTGGCGCCCGAGCAGGGACCAACGAGAAAAACTTAAAAGTTGAACTTCGTTGGACAAATCGGTGGATTGCAAGTCTTGTCAGGTACACTTGTGTAAGCTGCAGGATCCCTAGTAGGAAGCAAACGGGACAAAATCCGAGTTACCAGGAGGAGCGACCACATCGAATTCCCTAATGTAAGTTAGAATTTAAGTAATTTTGAAACATAAGTGAATTAAAAAATTAAGTTTTGATATTTGAAATTGAAAAGAAAAGAAATAGATAAAGTAAGCCAGAAATTATACCTGGAATGTTGAAAATTTAGAGATTTAGAAAAAATGGAGATATTAAGTTTAATTGAAAATAAAAATTATATTTGAGAATTTTAAATTTTATTCAAAAAATTGTTATTAAACTTCAAAACATAATTATTAAGAAGAAAACTTAAATTTTATATAAATATTTCATAAAATATTGAACGTAAGTGAAAGTGAAACTAACTAATTGAAATTGTGAAATCAAAGTGCTTATAAAATTACAAATAATCAAAATTGGGTAAAGCGATAAAAAAATAATAACTCCTACTTTTGCAAACAATTAACTTAACGAAGTTTTGTACGCAAAAGTAGTATAATTTAACCCAATTCTGCGATTCCTACCCAAAGGACCCTCCAGGATAAAAGGGTAAAACCAGCCACTGGTTTTCAAAAACAATAATAATAAATTAAAATAATGATATTGATTGATTAAGGCGAATAAACTTACCGTAGTAAAAATACTCCAATTAATTAATTAGACCTCCAATAATTGATATTGAAGAAAATCCCCACCAACGACAAAGATAGTTACAAAGACAAGCGACGTTTCAAAACAATAGAAATATGACCCAACCTAGCGATTTAACAAATGCCATTCGGCAAGTGTTGTATGAACAATTACCGATTTTATTACTCAAAATCAAAATCAAACATTTGATTTTACTAATGTAGAGTGTCAAGAAATTGACCAAGAGCACTTAGGTAATTTAGGAGAATTAGACAAAGTGCCCGACATAGTAAAAAGTCTGAGAGAATTTTCTGGTGACCCAGCCGAGTTTGGATCATGGAAAAAAAGTGTAGACAGAATTTTAAGAACATACGAACACACAGTTGGTATGGCAAAGTATTTTGGTATTTTGCATACCATTCGCAATAAAATTACTGGTAACGCAGACACTGCGTTAGAATCGTACAACGTACCTTTAAATTGGAGTGCCATCTCCAAATGCCTTACGCTTCACTATGCAGACAAAAGGGACCTGAGTACATTAGAGTACCAAATGACCACCATAGCACAAGGTGCTAACCAGTCTGTTGAAGAATTTCATCAGGCCGTCTATAAACATTTCTCGTTGATCCTTAATAAGATAGGCTGTATGGAACTAGGCAGGGAATCAGAACAATTAATGACCAAGTTGTACAGGGATAAGGTCGATACCTTTATTCGCGGGATTACGTGGAGACCTTCACGTCTTCTCGGCATGAAGGAGCCTGCTGATTTACCAACAGCATTGCATTTATGTTTGAAGTTAGAAAATAAAGCATACCGTACCAATCATGCGTCAAATAGAGGACAACAAAACATATTTAGGATTGAAAACACGTTGTTTAAACCCAATCTTTTTAAGACAATGTTATAAAAAATTTTTTTTGGG
>NW_026089624.1:18773299-18796255 GCF_024586455.1 Bactrocera neohumeralis
ACTGTCTTCATTCGTAAAACATTTTTTTTAACCCTTTGAATTCCATGTTATTTTAAAAAATTTGGATCAAATTAAAGTACATTGATTTCAAATTGTCATTATCAAAACAAATAATAGAAATTTTTTTTTCCCTTCATTAAAAAAAGGGGTTTCCTCCCCGTCAAGGAAACCCATCATTGTTTCCCCAAAAAAAAACCTTAAAGGAAAATTTTCAATTAAAAAATCATTGATGGTCCAAAAGAAAAATCCCAAAAAAAACAAATTTAAAAATACAAAAAGAAGTAAAAGTGATTGGAAAAATCAATGGTTGTAGATAATAGTGGTTCGCGAGATGAAACTACGTTTTTAAAATTTTTCCTAAGGGAAAACATCAAGAAAAGGGAAAAAAATTTAAAATTATAAAAAAGCCTAGACAAAACCTTTGGGGGTTTCCAACCCCATCCTCACCTGACTTAAATTTCCCCCGACAATAACCCCAAAAATGCCCTAATGCCCTTTGAAAAATTAGACCTTTGTAGGTTGAGTAACCGAACAATTGAAAACCGGAATTAATTTTAACCTTTTTGGGGGGTTTTCCAGTTTTGCTTCTATTTTGTGGCATTTTGTTTTTAAAAAGAAAAAATATTTTAAAAATTTTAAATACAAAAACAAACGTGTTTTGGATGGTTGTTGGACAACAGCAGGCCCCCAAATTACCTGAGGTTTCCCCTTTGGGGGTTTTTTGGTTAAACCCCCAACGGGGAAAAAAAAACCCCTTGAAAGTTTTTTTTTTTTTTTTTTAAAAAAAAAATTTTTGTTAGAAATTGGGGGAAAAAAATTTAAAATAAACAATTTTAAAAAATTTTTTTGGTTCACAAATAAAAATTTAAAAAAATCGCTTTTAAATTTAAAAAATTTGTTTTGCAAAAAAAAAAACTTACGAAATATTGGGGATTTGGGGGAAAACTTTTTTGGGAGAAAAAAAGACCCTTGTCCCCAAAAAGGGAAGGGGAAAAAAGTTGGCGGTGTTTCGGGTTGGGACAATGAGTGGAACTCGGAAAAGTTAAAAACTAAAGAAAGTAAAGGGCGAAAGGCGGAAATGGGGGTTTATCGGACAGGGGGCTTTCGCTGTTAAAAGAGAGGTAAAAAAAAGGTCGACCACGTTGGGGTTCCCTTTGGTATAATAATATTTCGTGGTTTCTTTTTTTAAATTGGGTCTTTTTGGCACTAAGTAAACTTTTTTAGTCCATTTATCGCCATTTAAACAGTTTAAAAAGTGTCGCTGCATTCAATTTCTTTTTCGCGGGCCCCATGTACCCCCAGTCGTTCGAAAGTACCCGTTTGGGATTTTCCCCAATTGTTCCCCCTAAAGGTCCTTTCCCAAACCGGGGATCTTTCCAAAATTTTTTAAAGCCCCAAGGTTTTCGCTGCACTAATTCGGGGCCCTGGGAACATGTGAAAGCGCCCCCAAAATTTTATCGGGAAAATTATTAAAAAACTGGGGTTTTGCCAAAAAAATAATTATTTCTTAAATAAAAAAGTTTAAAATAAATTTTTTTCAATCATAAATTTTCCAAAAAGGGGAAAAATTTCATTGCCCACACTGAGGATATAACGTGCCACAGCTCAACCAGACAAGTATATATGTATTTTTTAATGTTTTAATTTTTAACATTTCAATAGTTCTTTTCCTTTATATGTATTAAGGGTTTTTAAAAAATTAATTTTAAATTTGGGTAAAGTTTAAGTTTTTTTTTATATTGTTTTTTGTAAATTATTTTTTAGATAAAAAGTTTGATTGTTTTTAAAAAATATATATATTTGAATTGTGCCCCCACCGTATAAAATTTAATTTTTTTAATTTATAAAAAAAGAAGAACGTTGATCCGAAAAAAAGTTTTTCTTGGACCCCTCCTTTGAGAAGTAAAAAATCTTAAATTTTTGATTGAGTCTCACAAGAGAATTTGGAGGGAAAAAAAAATTAAATTGAATTTTCCCAAAAAATTTTATGCCATGAGAATACCCGAATTTAGGAAAAACATGAACCAAGAATTAATTGTGCTTAAACTGAAAAATGAGCTAATATGCAATTAGAAATCTTAAAAAAAAAACCAAATTAGATTCAAATAAGAATGCACTTTAAGCAGTTGCGGTACTCTTGTTTATTTTTAATAATTTTTCCTGTTAAAGGTGTTGCACTTTTTCCATATAACGTGTAAGCAAAATTAGTTTCGTCATTGTTTGAGAAGTGGAATTTTTGTGTTGAAGCTTTGGCTTCACTTTATTTTTAAGTTTGCAATGAATTTTTTTTTGGTTTTTAATAAATACGTACATTTAATTAAACTTTAAATTGAATGACTTTTTATTTAAAAATAGAAATTGAAATATATATGCACATATACAGTTGGGACTCCATTTAGCTAGTATATCTTTCCTTTGTATGATTCTTTTTATAATCTGAGAAGCAAACATAAACACATGTACATCCAAAAACGTATTATATTGGAGGAATGCGTGACTATTTCAAAATATTCACTCACCGAGCAAAATAGTCTTGTATTAGTCGGTTTATTGCAACAGAGTTAGAATTTATCTCGATGGAATTATTTTCGTCAGCATCTTCTGGAATTTCCGGTATAATCAGTTCATCCATCGGAGGAAGTGGGTCTTTTGATAGTATTGCGATATTGTGCAGGACACCACATGCCACTATAATAGTCATTATGGTGTTCATTGATGTTCGCAGTCCCATCGACAATACAGGAAATCCTTTTTTTCATACGCCAAAGCATCTCTCAATTGCATTGCGCGTGCGAATTTGCGACTCATTATAAAGTCTTTCCGGTGCATTTGATGGAATTATTAATGGAGTCATTATGTAATTAGTTTGCTTGTAGCCACTGTCACCAAGGATGAAATAATTACTAAAATGACTCTCCATACAAAACTTCCAGACGGCTATTGCAAAATATTGTAATCGTGTGCCAGAACCAGGCCACCCGACCAAATCCAACAACATCAAATTTGCGTTGCACATTGCTTAAACGTTTAGCGAGAAGTATCCTTTTCTATTTCGAAAAATCTCTGCATTGCTACCACCGGGTGATTGTATTCAGATGTGAGTACAATCAATAGCTCCATTGACTTTGGGGAATTTTGCGATTTGGAAAAACCCTGCCATCGTCCGAGTAGGAACAGTGGGAAGTTTAATGAAGTCCTTGTATAAAGCGGCCAGAGCCAATGACACTTCTTTTACTGCTCGACTTGCCGTAGATACGCTTACCCCACAAAAATCTCCTACTGTTATTAGGAAACTTCCGCTAGCATAGAATCTGAGTGATATCATTAGCTTCGTTTTTGGTGATATATAATAGTACCTTGAACAAATAATCCCAATAGTTTAGAATCTTTTTTAAGTTGATATTGTTGTGTACTAACTCATTTTTTTGTGAAAGGCTCCAAAGCGTTACAAATTTTATTTAAAACGAAGCGAAAAGTTGGTTTGGATAATCGAAACCTCTTGATGAACTCATTGTCATCATAGCTATCTAAATAATCCGGCCGGCAGCAATACTTCCTACGAGATGCAGCTGGTTGGTCCGAGCCTTCAAACATTTCTTCCAGCCGATTAATATATAATGCACGTTGTGTCGACATAGTGGAATTTAAATTAAAATTTTTTGTTTGTATCAAAAAGCAAAATAAATAACAGCTGTTCAATTTATGTAAATAAACCAAAAACTTTAGTTGGTAGTGCTTAGTTTAAAGCTGGCTACAAATTTTTAAAGGTTACATCAGGTGAGCAGCAATTTATCGATACAATAACTTAATTCGCGAATGAGAAAGCGAAAATGCGTTTATCGAGGCGATAAAGTGGCCGGTAATTTAAAGGTCAGACTAGAAAACGGCCCTTAGATGAAAAACTAGATAATCAACTAAAAAAGTTTTGGGAAAAAGATGTGTTAATCAAACCAAAGAAGAAACACATTGTGAGGAGCATTTTAATAAATATAAATTTAATGTAGCTCTTCCATTCATTAAAGAAAATATAAATTTAGGTGATTCTTCTTTACAAGCGAAAAGAAGATTCCTTTTTGTGGAGAAAAACCTGAAAAATTATGAAACTGTCAGAGAAAAATGAGAAATAAGCATTTCATTAACTCGAAATATTATTTACCGCACCATTGTGTGCTGAAACCAGGTAGCAAAACTACTAAATAATAGTCGTTTTTGATGCATCCTGTAAAACAGGCAAGATTATTTCCTTGAATTCAATAATGCATTCTGGACCTAAGTTGCAAGAAGGCTTATTTAATATTTTACTGAGGTTTAGAAAACATAGGTATGTCTTCACAGCAGACATCTAGAAAATGTTTAGGCAAATATGGATTCGCCCAGAGGATGAATAATATCAATTAATCTACTGGCGGGATGAAAATAATGAAATACTGCGAACATACAGTCTTAAAACAGTTACGTATGGTAATGCAGCTGCACCTCATTTAGCAGTTTAACGTTTGCAGAAAATTGCAGAAATGGAGAGAAATGATTACCCAGAGCTAGCGGATATAACACTGGGAAACACTGTTTTTGTCACATGAACTTTGTTATGATTTTTATTTATGTTGGTGTACCCTCATTAAAAATATATAACAGTTTTGTTTCTATCACATCCAGTTTTTTTGTAACAGCTACATATTCATTTCTGACCTCACATTTCTTTCTTTGTTTACATAACTGCATTTAGTCGACTGTGTAACTATTGTGTTTGCTAAATTACATTTTATTTACATTAGTTAGATCGTAAATATGCCACGAAATTGTTTGAACAAACCGGACAATTTTTGTTATGTGTGTGGAGAATTAACTTTTACATCTCAGCGTCGAAATTTCACATCACTAATTGAACAGTGCTATTTAGACTATTTTGGTTTTCCTGTGAGGAATCAAGACAAATCCTGGGTTCCACATAAATATTGTGTAACGTGTGTGAGGCTCCTTTTAGGTTGGGCTAAATAAGAACCTGGACATTTGTCATTTGCTAGACCAATGTTTTGGACGGAACCAAAGGATCATGTAAGTGATTGTTATTTTTGTTTGACTCAAACAAAAGGTATTACTACCAAATCCAAACACACTATCCAGTATCCAAACTTGTCTTCGGCAAAGAGACCCATCCTATATAGTGCCGTAATGCCTCCAAATCGATCAAAAATTGAGAATTCAAGTCCGAAAGATGGAAATGGATTTTTATATCTAAAAGAGAAATTCCCTAAAATCAGCGAGGCGAAAATCAAAGAGGGAATATTTGTAGGCCCACAAATATGGCATTTGATGAAGGATAAGAGCTTTGAATAAAAACTGAATGATCAGGAAAAACTCGCCTGGAAATGTTTTGTGAATGTTGTTCAAAATTTTCTAGGTAACCATAAAGCGGAAAATTACAAAGATTTAATAAATAAACTTATGATATCATTTAAGGCTTTGTGGTGTAATATGTCCTTGAAAATACATATGCTGGACTCTCATCTGGATTTCTTTCCGGCAAATTTGGGTGCTGTGAGTGACGAAAAAGGTGAGAGGTTCCATCAAGACATTTCCTTAATTGAGAAGCGTTATCAAGGGAAATGGAGTCCAGGAATGCTAGCAGACTATTGTTGGAGCTCAAAAGGGACCTACCGGAAACCAAATATTCAAGAAAATCATAAGTATCTATTAGATATTAGGAAATAATTCTGTAAGTGTGGCTGAATTTTGTACTTTTTACGAAAATATATGTTTTGATGTCACAATAAAATATGATGTGTACTTTTCTTTCATTGATATGATTGATATCATGTGACAAAAAAAAATTACAAATTTTTTGACCAGTGTAATCAATGTAGATTTTTACATGAATGATTTTATGACAGGAGGAAATAATCTAGATGATGTCAAGTTAACCCAGGATAATATCAAATTATTACAAAAAAAAATATGGATTCAACCTTAGAAAATGGTGTCCCAATAATATTGAACTTTTAAAAAAATATTCCCCTTGAAGACGGAGAAAATCAACTTGACTTAAACAAGGAAACTAACAACGAAGTTTGTACAGAAAATACTTGAAAATGCTGTACTGTCAGAGATCACATTTGACTCTAATCTTCTTTATTAAAATTTCTTTCCCCAATTTATTCTAATCTCTTAACTATGTACATCACCTAAAATGCAAAATAACGTAACAACATTTTCGGAAATTTACAGGGGAAGGAATGAAACACGTTATAAAATGGAACATGAGTTAAACAAAATTTAAATATTGGTAAAAACTGGGTTATATCTGATAGCAGAACCTTTAAATGTTGTAGATATGTACTTATATGTATGTAATTTGAAGTAGTGGGTCGTAATCAATGAAACGTTATTTTGCATTTTAGGTGACGATATGTATGTATATATGTTTATGCTTAGTGTACATATATATGTGTAAATAAGTACTATATTTTTATTGTATACTTCAGATACCAACGCATTGATATTTTGCATCTGTTTAGAATCACTGTGTGACTTAATGCATGTTAACATGGCATATGTTAACATTGCCAAAATAATAAAATAATTCATCAGCAATACTTACTAATGCAGGTAGAGCGGATATGGGACTCAAGTTACACAATGTTTCCAACAGCACTGCCCAGATGCACTGTCAGCACACGCGCCACCTAAATTTGCGAATTCGTGGAATTAATTATGTTTTGCCCGGTGCATTTAGCTAAGCTTTTAGATTAAGAACATTGTAAAAGTTCAGTTTTTAAATAAAGTTATTACGAGAAGGTCGTGCAGACCGAAAAACGATCTTTTTTCCTTAAATAAGCAGGAAAATCGTTAAGTGGCGCCCAACGTGGGGCCTAGTAGTAAATCGTGAGTGAAGTGCAGGAAAAAAGGACACGGTAAAGTCCTTACCGTGAACCAAGAAGGACTTAAAAATAAAAGTCTACAAGGAAACCGGCTCACCACGGACTTCAGGTCCATAACGTCGCAACAAACGCCAGGACGAAGGAACATCAGCACTAGGCCCCAGAACCCGGTGACCAGAGTCACCATCCCAGGACAAAAAGTGTGCAGGAAAGGGCCCCTCAGTAGGAAACAAACAGGAGATGCTAGACATCAGCCGCCGCACCATTATTTTAAGAATTCTAATGTAAGTCATCTATTATAATTAAGATAAGTGAATTTAAAAGAAATAAAAATAGTGAATATTGAAAATGAATTAAAAAAGTGAAACTAAATGGAAATTAACAAGCTTTTGTTGAAAGTGGAAGAAAAAATATTTTTAGCAAAACTTTCTCAAAAATTATTTGAATTGGAATTGTGAAACGAAGGTAACAAGTGAAATTTCAAGGAAGAAAATTAATTTAAAACAAAGAAAAAAATTTTTTTTTAAATTAGAAAAGAACGTTTAAATGCGTATAAAAAATTCCAGGGTCAGTTTAAAAAAAAAAAAAGAACTTATACTTAAATATATACAACTAATTAGTTTTAGACATCCTAGTTTTAATATACATAAATACGTATATAACTAAACAAAGGCTTGTACAGCCAATAACTTACTAAAACCAAACCATATAATATAGCTTAATTCTGCGATTCCCAACACCAGGGACCCTCCAGAATAGAAAAGCCCTCCTTCCCAGAAGGAGTAATAAAAGAAATAATAATCCTATTCATAAATAAGGGCTCGTACAGCCGATAACTTAATTCACATCAAATATAATATTTGCTTAATCCTGCGAATCCTACGGGACCCTCCAGGATAGAAAAGCCCTCCTTCCTAGAAGGAGTAACTAAAATAAATAAAAATAAAACAAATTAGATTCATAAGATCAGTCAAAATTCAAGTCAAACTTTTAAACATATTTAAGAAATATGGCTAATCCTTCAACCCTCGTCCGACCACCCGTGCTCAGCACACTCCCTCCTCAACCAGCTCCTAATTAACATTTTTAAACAAGAAGGGCGAAACTTAGTTCAAGCCGCCCTCAATCCAAATGCGAATTTCTCGGATTTTTCCGATATTTCAATTGACTCTAACTTCGCAAATAACGTTAGCGAATTAGATAAGATACCGGACGTAGTGAGATGTCTCCGGGAATTCTCGGGAAACCCAGGGGAGTTCAACTCCTGGAAGAAGAGCGTAGACCGGATCTTCCAGATCTACGAACCACAAAGAGGAACCCACAAATATTATGGGATCCTCAATGTCATTCGCAATAAGGTTGTAGGCAATGCCGACATTGCTTTGGAGTCATACAATACTCCGCTCGACTGGAAGGCCATCACCAGATGTCTGACGCTTCACTACGCAGATAGGCTCGATTTGGGTACACTGGAGTACCAAATGACTTCACTTGTGCAGGGTAACCTCACAATCCAGGAATTCTACCAGCGAGTGTACTCTCACCTTTCTCTGATCCTTAACAAATTAGGATGCATGGAAGCCGGCGCCGAAGCCGTACATTTTTTAACGCGCACATATAGGGATAAAGCCCTTAATACCTTCATTCGAGGGTTAAGAGGAGACTTACCCAGACTACTTGGCATGAAGGAGCCAGCGGATCTCCCCCAGGCTCTCCATTGATGTTTAAAACTAGAGAATCAGAACTACCGTTCACTCTACGCCTTAAACAGCAATACCCAAGCGAGAAAAGGCCAGGACATTCGTCCACCCCTTCCCCCCAGAAGGGTTAACAGCGAATTCTACCCAGAATTGGCATACATGCCCCATCAAAGGTTCAATCCAACCATGCCCTATAGAACGCCACAACCGAAGTATCAATACCAGCAACAGCTAACCCCATATACGCAACAACCGAACAATCCACCACCGCGACCTTTACAAAAACCCTTACCGCGACCAGAACCGATGGATGTCGATCCATCGCAGCGTACCAGAAATATCAATTACATGAATAGACCACGTCCCGTTGACCCGACCAACAAAAGACCTCCGACTGGTAACCCGCCAGTACCAAACAAAATACAGCGGAATTACCACATAAATTCAGACCCCGTGCATAGCCCAAATCAAGAGGAATATCCTCAGACGCCAACTGACCAACACACAGATAATGAGGTTGACTATTATGATGAGAGAAGACAGGACGACAACTATATTGACACTACAGATTTACATTTTTTAGAATGAATCACTCTTCGCTGCCTTACTTCAAATGCAGGTTGAAGAGTGGAAATATAGTGAAATTTCTAATAGATACTGGATCAACGAAAAATTACATACAACCTTCTATCGTGCCCAATCCTATTAAAAATGAAACAAATTTCTTCGCCAAATCAATAGCAGGAGACATTGAAATAAAGGAACACACTTTTATAAATCTTTTTAACGCAGACACCAAATTGAAATTTTACCTTCTTCCATCATTGAGCTCATTTCATGGTATCCTTGGAAATGACAGTCTTAAAGATCTCGAAGCTGTTATTCATGTCAAAGGAAATCGAATGGTAATAAAAGGTAATACTACAGTAAAGATCAATCAGCTTGTATCAAAGTCAGTAAACGCAATTAATATCGAAAAGGATCACTTAGTGGAAAAATTTTCACAACTCTTTGCAGAACCTAACGATAGACTCACTTATACTACAAAAGTCATAGGCGAAATTAGAACAAATAAGGACACCCCAGTATATACAAGATATTATCCCTATCCAATGGCGTTAAAAAGCGAAGTAGAATCTCAAATTAAGAAAATGTTAGATGATGGTATTATTCGGCCATGAAGGTCACCGTATAACTCACCCGTTTGGGCTGTAGCAAAAAAACCCGACTCCCAAGGCAATAAACATCATAGAATCGTAATCGATTACCACAAGCTTAACGCAATTACTGTAGCAGATCGCTACACAATACCCCAAAGTAACGAAGTACTGTCTCAACTTGGACACAACAAATACTTTTCCGTGTTAGATTGAAAAAGCGGATTTCACCAAAACCCACTTAAGGAATCCGATATTGAGAAGACCGCCTTCTCAATAAATAATGGTAAATACGAATTTACGAGATTACCATTCGGACTCAAAAATGCCCCTTCAATATTCCAACGCGCTCTAGATGACATCCTTCGTCATCATGTTGGCAAGATATGCTACGTGTATATTGACGACATAGTCGTAATCAGCAACTCCGAACAGGAGCACGCCCTCCATCTGCAACAAATTTTTAAAACTCTTGAAGAAGCCAACATGAAGATACAGTTGGACAAATGCCATTTTTTTAAGGACTCAGTCGAATTCTTAGGTTTTATTATCTCATCAAAGGGAATAACAAAAAACCCTGCAAAGGTGGAAGCGATAGCTAAAATACCTTACCCCGAAACCATCAAGCAACTCCGCTCATTTTTAGGTCTTTCCGGCTATTACCGCCGCTTTATAAAGGATTACGCCAAGTTGGCCAAACCTTTAACGTTACTCTTAAGAGGGGAAGAGGGACGTATAGCTAAAAACAAATCCGCTAAAATAAATAATGAATTGGATGATGAAGCAAAAGATGCCTGCAACAAAATTAAAAAATCCCTTATGCCCGATGATGTTGTACTCTCATACCCTGACTTCAGTAAGGAATTCCATTTGACTACCGATGCTTCAAATTATGCCATCGGTGCAGTCCTTTCACAGGGTAAAAAACCTGTTGCCTTCATTTCCAGAACTCTCAATAAAACAGAAGAATCATACGCTACAAATGAAAAGGAATTTCTGGCCATAATATGGGCCTTGAACAATTTTAGAAACTACCTTTATGGCTCAGCCAAAGTGAAGATATTTACAGATCATCAGCCTTTAACGCAGGCACTTAGTAACAAAAACAATAATGCGAAGATGAAACGCTGGAAATCCATTCTAGAGGAATATAATCATGAACTCCACTACAAACCAGGTACAACTAACGTTGTCGCCGACGCTCTATCAAGAATGCCACCACCCGAACCAATAAACTCCTTATCCATAACCCAACACAGCGACGAGAGTTCTTCTGACAATTTAATTTCTCATGTAGAAACTCCTATAAACGTTTTTAAAAACCAACTATTTTTAAACATAGGTACGACTTCAACCTACCAGTTTAAAATAGTATTCCCTACGTACCACAGACACATTTTAGAAGAACCAGGATACGATTCAGAAATACTAATAAACCGCCTCAAAAGATACCTTAATCCCTCTGTAGTTAACTGTATAAAAACAGATGAACGCATCATGGGGAAAATTCAAGAAATATACCCAATACACTTTAGCAATTACAAAATCCGATTCACACAGCTCCAAGTTCAGGACGTGACAAACGAACAAGAACAGGAAGAAATCATAATCAAAACCCATAAAAGAGCACATAGAAACGGTCGAGAAAATAAAATTCAAATCCTCGAAAATTTCGCCGAACTCCTTGACAATTCCGTATACGAATACAATTATACAGTTCACTCAACCACGAAAAAGAAACCAATAGAGGTATTTTTCGGTAGAAGAGTCTCCACGGATCCAAATCAATTCGAAAAAGCAAGAGAAGAAAATATCTCGGAATTAAAAAACAAGCAAGTAAAAGACCTTTCTTATCATAACAAAAAACGACATCCCATAAAAATTTACCACCCAGGAGAAATTATTTATGTGAAAATAAACAAAAGATTAGGTACGAAAATCTCTCCAAAATTTAGAAAAGAAATAGTAAAGGAAGACAGAAATTCAACAATTTTAACAGAATTAGGAAAAATAGTCCATAAAAGTAATATTAAAAATCAAAATTAACCTCTCTATTTCAGATGTCTTTTAATTTACGCTTTTAATTTACGATGCCACTGCGACAACGGACATCTACGACTACTCGAACGCACAATTAGTTACAATAAATGACGGACTAGCAAAAATTCAGAACGGAGCCTTTAGACTAATACACGTAATAGACCTTAACAAATACGATCAATTTCTGACGGACATTGGTAAATTCGTTTACTCAGACATACCTAAGGACGCTATCCTATATCCTATCCTAGAGCACGAACTAATCCAATCCCTCCAAATCTTAGAAACTATTAAGCAGGTTGAAAAAAGATCTAGAAGATCAATAAATATTTTGGGAACGGCTTGGAAATTAATCGCCGGATCCCCCGATCATGAAGATCTGGAAATAATATCCAGTAACCTAAATGAAGTTAATAATAATAATAATAAACAAGTAATTATAAATGATATCTTTAACGAAAAATTAAATAACGTAACTAAAATAGTAAATAAACTTTTTAATAATATAAGAAAAGATTCGGATGTAGAAAATGATACAATTATTAATTTACAAAATAGAATAAGACTAATAAAAGAAGAATTGATTAACGTAAAATACGCCATACAATGGGCGATAAAAGATATATTGAATACATTATTGCTAAATAAAAAAGAAATTGAAATTGCTTTAGAAAAAGCAGAGAATGATGAAATTCCATTTAAAAATGCGGAAGAGGCATTAGAATTATCGAATACGAATATTGTTAGCAAAAATATGAAAATTTTTTACTTGGTAAAAATACCACTAACTCTTAAGGAAAATTTCCAAAAAATTATATTAAGACCTGTTCTTAAATCTGATAAATCTATTATTAATATTGAATATAATAAGATTTTAAAGGGAAAAAAAGAAATAAATGGAATAAAAGAAAATTGCGATAGCTTTAAGAAAATTGAAATTTGTAAACAATATCAAGTAATTAACATAAGTAATAACACCTGTATACCTAGAATAATCAGTAGTCATAATTCAACTTGCACCAAAAGTAACGGGCACCACATTCCACAAATTGAAGAAATAAAAACCGGAATTTTACTACTTAATGGCTTTCAAGGGCACATAGATGCTGACGGAACGATCAAAAACTTGTCAGGAACGCAGCTCATCAATTTCCATAACTCAACGCTGAAAATCAATGGTCAAACTTATATTAACCTCGATTTAATTCCACTTCCCCTGCTCGAGGACGAACGTTTTTAAGAGGGGAAGTGTTAACATGGCATATGTTAACATTGCCGAAATAATAAAATAATTCATCAGCAATACTTACTAATGCAGGTAGAGCGGATATGGGACTCAAGTTACACAATGTTTCCCACAGCACTGCCCAGATGCACTGTCAGCACACGCGCCACCTAAATTTGCAAATTCGTGGAATTAATTATGTTTTGCCCGGTGCATTTAGCTAAGCTTTTAGATTAAGAACATTGTAAAGTGTGTTTTTAAATAAAGTTATTACGAGAAGGTCGTGCAGACCGAAAAACGATTTTTTTTCCTTAAATAAGCAGGAAAATCGTTAAGTTGCATCTAACGCACTTTACACATACATACATACGTACCCACCATAGATACTCTGTTATCAATTGCTGCTTGTGTGCATTAGTATTTGGAGCATGTATCGGGTGATTTTTTAAGAGCTTGATAACTTTTTAAAAAAAAAAAAACGCATAAAATTTGCAAAATCTCATCGGTTCTTTATTTGAAACGTTAGATTGGTTCATGACATTTACTTTTTGAAGATAATTTCATTTAAATGTTGACTCATGTGGTTTCAACAAGATGGCGCTACATGCCACACAGCTCGCGATTCTATGGCCATTTTGAGGGAAAACTTCGGAGAACAATTCATCTCAAGAAATGGACCCGTAAGTTGGCCACCAAGATCATGCGATTTAACGCCTTTAGACTATTTTTTGTGGGGCTACGTCAAGTCTAAAGTCTACAGAAATAAGCCAGCAACTATTCCAGCTTTGGAAGACAACATTTCCGAAGAAATTCGGGCTATTCCGGCCGAAATGCTCGAAAAAGTTGCCCAAAATTGGACTTTCCGAATGGACCACCTAAGACGCAGCCGCGGTCAACATTTAAATGAAATTATCTTCAAAAAGTAAATGTCATGAACCAATCTAACGTTTCAAATAAAGAACCGATGAGATTTTGCAAATTTTATGCGTTTTTTTTTTTTTAAAAAAGTTATCAAGCTCTTAAAAAATCACCCGATATGTTTATTTATATTAGTTTTATGTACATATATACTAGTTTATGAGTTTTATTCAATTTTCACATTTTTATGAGCAAGATTCATATTACAGTTTTGTTGCTTACCATTGCACTTGACATTTTGTGGATTGTATTTTTTTTTTAATTTCATTTATTGTTTACATGTGTATATTTATGTATTAATGTACTTGTGTCACAAATATAATTTTCCACAGTGTCATGTTCATATGTTTATGAACATTCTGCAAGGGGCCAAAGTTGTGTTTCGACTTTACTTGTATATTATGTTTTATTATTATTTTTTTAATTACGTCTAACTGGCAGTTCAAATGGAACAGTCACAGTTCTTGATTCAAATTTTGATTTTATATATAAAAGAGTAATAATAACGCTTTTATTAAAACTAAAGTTATCGAAACGTGACCACTTATGTGATGAAAATTTACAACATTTAATTTAATATTTTCTTTTTTAAGGAGTTCTATTTTCTGTTTCAGATGTACAATAGCTTGGGTACTGTTTATTGATGTTGAATCAAAGGGCTTTATTTGTTGTTCTGGGATATCTTCAATATCTTTAACCCAAGAAGAGAATAGCAATTCTTTATTAATTTCTGATTGTACGTGATGAGATGCTATTAAGGGGTAACCTTCATGTCGGGCTGTACATCCTTCTCTTATTGTCATTATACCTTGACTAGGGATTGCCATATGCATTTGTTGATTGTTATCACATTCTAGATAGATCATTGCTTTGCTAAAAAATTTGTAAAGGCAACGATTTGGAGAAAACAATTTTATCCAAACATTTTCATTTGTAGACGGTTTGAATTCACATGCTTCATTTTCTAACTTCACATGAATTATCAGTCGCAGATTTCCAAGCCCAATTTCCAGGACATTGGTGATGATTCTCCGTGTTAGTAGAACATTTATCCAGATCTACCTCATTTATAAGTGAATATTGATTCAAATCAAACTTGTATATTAAATATTCTGCTTTTATTTCTGGAATAATCATATTACCTTTGTATTTTATTGGAAGTGGAATTAATTTGTATACGTTTGATGGTACATACGATATTAAGGGGATTTCTATGTTTATGACTCTCCGTGAATCAAGAATTAAGCCTTTAGCAGTCATCGATTTATATATTTCTTTTAATTCATTACCCGATTGCTTCCCAGGTAGTATTAATTTGTGTGGTAGCTTGTTTCTAATAAATGTAATTTCTTCATTAAGTTGTGAAGGCTTTAATAGTATTGGATTTATGCGACCATGATTTATGTCATTTAAGAGCTTGATTATCGACATTTGGATTTCTTCACATTCGTCCATAAATATTTCTATTGAAATGGTTAATATTTGAAACATCAGGGTCATTCGCTCGGCATTTTGCTCTTTTATTAGTTGGCTAAAAAATTTATTAAGTTGCTCATTCATTTATTCAAAATTATTGTGAACTTCATCTGTTGTCTTTTTTAATATATTTATGGTAGAATCAACTTTTGATGTCTGCTTTTTAAATAGTTTTGCTATATCTTTTTGGTTTTTGAAAATATTTATAAGATTTGATTCCATATTTTCTCGGTCATCAGCATCCATAATTCCAAATAATATGTGGTAAACTGAACCGACAAATTCGAATGGTGCTCGCCTTTTCCATTTTGTTCCTTCATGAACAATTCATTATTTGCCTTAAGATTATTATATCTGTCATTTAAAGTTGCAGTAACCATTATACATGCATCTTCGTTGTGTTAATATTTTGCATTGATTTTCTAGTTTATTAATAAATTCTTGTATTTTATGCATCCGATCATAATAAGTACCTAATTCGTAATATACTATTAAGTTTCATTTTGAATTTATTATGTCCATTTTCCTTATCGGTTCCAAATATATTGCTGTGTGACTACGCACTGAAGCTCCTGGCTTAGCTCTTTCATTAATGTATAATGATTTAGCTTGTGTTGTTAGCATGAGCAACGTTAAAAACCACATCATCAATCTGCTTATTCTACTCGACTGTTCTGAGTTGGCAATTATTCTTGAAGTAAATAAACTTGTAACATGATTTGACTTCTCTGTTCTACTGCTGTTTGTTGCCTCCAGTGGGCATAATTTGTGAACGGGCCGTTTAAGTACGCCATTTTGTAATTTTAGAGTTACAACTCTTATATTTCCATCACTTCCCGGATGAGTTTTAATAATTTTACTTAATGGCTACTTGGCTGGATGAGCTTCTTCATCTTTAATAATTACTATTTGTCCTTCTGTTAGATTGGCCTGTTTGGTTCTCCATTTCAGTCGTTGTTGCAACAGTACAACATATTCACTTTCCCATCGTTTCCAAAAATCTCTTTTAATTTTTTGAATTAATTTCCACCTATCTAATGAACCTATTTGTGTATTATTAATTGCCTCAGGACAATTTATTATTGGACATCCTATTGAAAAATGACCAGGTGCTAAAACATCTATATCGCTTTCACTATCTATCGCACATAGATCTCGTGAATTTAGCACTGCTTCAATCTGTGATGGCAAAGTAATCATTTTTTCAAATGTCAATTTCCTTTCGCCTACCACCCTTTAAAATGATATTTGTCCGACCTTACTCCTGCCTCCCAAAATGCCATTGAATTTTATGATTCTATTATTGGAGCTACGGTTGAATTTTTCTTGATTGCCATTTTGAAATTTAGGTTTAATCTTCTACAAGCACTGACAAAATTTGTTCCATTGTCCGAGTATATATGTATTCTTACTTTTACCTCTTCTAGCAAAAAATCTTTTCAAAGCAGCTAGGAACGCTTCGGTTGTTATATCACTTACTGCTTCTAAATGAATAGCTTCCGCTGCCATTCACACAAATACAGCTAGGCATCTTTAAATGTTTTTTGTCCTCTTCCTTTTGAACATTTCATATGAATCGGTCCGGCATAGTAACTCGTCATTTGTAGCGAAGTAGTTCTTTTTTTTTTTGTAAAAACAGATTGACGACAAATCGATTATTTTCATCTTTTACTGTTGTTTTTTCAAAAATTTTTAGGCATTCATCATCATCTGCTGCATCTGCTGGAAGTTTGTCTTCTATTTCCTAAAACTTCTCTAATATTGTAGTAACCGCTACTAAAATTTTGTTGTTTTTTCTCGGTGGTTGTAAAACTCCCTATTTAAATGAAACGAGGAGTTTGGAGTTTTATATTATAAAGCCTTTTAATTCAAGTTTTCTTATGGGCTGCTTACAAAGAACTGAACTGAGTAGAAATTGAAAATATATCATAAACTGTAAATAGATGCATGGAATGGAACAATTCAAGGTTGCAATAAATAGTAATATCTAAAATATACGTTGGTAGTCTAAACTACTTCGTTGCGCCAACACTCCCAACAATATCCAGCCCAATTTCGTAGCTAATACTAGATCGAATACTAGATCGATCCCTTTTCAATATGCCTTCTTCTAGTATGTCAGCATATACATATATCACATCCAATGACGACATCGATTCGATCTGATTTATTGAAATTGGGATCAGCTAAAGTATAGTTTTTCAATTGTTCTACATCCCATTTAAACGATTTGTCTGGTCGAGCACTAGCTAATTTCGGCAAAATTAGTGCTTCGACATTATATGCTTCGTTGCTTAGGAATCTCTGCTTGATTTATTTATTTATTTATTTATTTAGTAAAGTCTATGAACAATGATTCTTACAGACTAATGAAAAACTACGATGCATATTCGAATTCTAAAATAATTAAATTACAATAACATGAGTAGATAACTTAAACTAAAAAACAGAATTGAGGGTATTAATGAAGGATACCCTAGAGTGAGAAAAATCAAGTAGAACTTTCTCGGAAATCGAGTTAAACTCCCGCATAGTCCTCTTGAGGGGAGCATATTCAGCAAAATTAGTACTTTCCTTTTTGTAATAAAATGGCAAACTGGATCTGAGACAACGCTGGGGAGTATTGAAGTTAATTTTCTCTAATAAGTAGGGACAGTCAATTTCCCCGTTAATTATATTGTAGACAAATGAAAGTGAGAGAACGGACCTTCGATTTTCCAGTGATTTAAGATGTATAAGCAATAAACGCGATGTATACTATGGTGTTGGATCAACAAACTTTAAGGAGCCGAGAGCATATTTAAGAAAGATCTTTTGAACACGCTCGATCCTGTTAATTGACGATATGCAATATGGTCTCCAAATAAACACTGCATACTTCAAAATGGACCGCACAAAACATGTGTACAGTAATTTTAACGTGTAGGGGTCGGAAAAATTTGTAGAATTTCGACGGACAAAACCAAGTACAGAAAAAGATTTTGAAGTTATATAGTTGATGTGATTACTGAAAGAAAATCTGTGGTCAAAGATTACCCCAAGATCTTTGATTTCAGTAACGCATTTTAGGACGCAATTAGAAATACTGTAGCTAGAAGATAAGATGTTGCGTCCCCTACCATAGGAGATCTGTGAGCATTTATCTACATTCAGAAAAAGTTTCGATTTCAGGCACCAATTATGAAAAGTATCAATATCACATTGAAGTTTGAGTACATCTTGTGTGTTATTGATTAATGCAAAAATTTTTAAGTCATCTGCATATAACAGAAAGTTGGCGAAAGAGAAGCAACAGGAGATGTCATTGATAAACAGCACAAAGAGAAGTGGACCCAAGACGCTTCCTTGTGGGACTCCCGAAGATGCAATGAATGAATCAGATGACACTCCATCGACAGTGACTACGCATCGTCTGTTTTGCAGATATGATCTAATCCACTTCAAGAAGGCCGAGTGAAATCCTAGAGATGATAATTTTTTAATTAGAATATTGTGTGATACTTTATCAAAGGCTTTAGAGAAATCTGTGTAGACACAATCTACCTGAAATCCAGCGGAGAATGCAGACATACAATAATCGCTAAAAACTGCTAAGTTTGACACAGTGGAGCGCCCAGGGACAAACCCATGCTGATTGACATTAATTATTGATTTTACTGCAAAAAATAATTTATTTTTAACAGAACACTCAAAAATTTTCGAAATAGTAGAAAGTTTAGAAATAGGCCTGTAATTGGAGACATCATCCTTTCTACCACCTTTATGAATAGGGGTAATGCGTGTCAATTTCCAGTCAGAAATAAAATCCCCGGTGGCGAGAGACTTATTGAAGATAAGCATGAGAGGATATAATAAGGCAATACAATTTTTTATAAATACGGGCGGAAGCCCGTCCAAATCCAGTTTGGACGAAGACTTAATGTCACAAATAGCCTTGGCAATATCGTCCTGTGAAAGATACAGTGAGCCAAAATTTATGGATGGGAAGTTACCAGCTGAAAAAGTGGAACTAGTACCAGGATCATCTTGAACATAGTTCGATTTGAAAAAAATTCAGCGAACAAATTGAGATTTCGACCGGAGTGCATGCCGACTTATCACCCCAGCATAAAGCAGAGGGAATGGCCGAACACGCTCTTTTAGATTTTACAAAGTTCCAAAAGAACTTACGGTTCGACTTAATTGTAGTCTCCGTATTATTAATAAACCTTTCATAGAGGAACTTATCCAATTCTTTAAACAGTTTTGTGTAGTGCTGATATTGAACAAAGGAAACATGAGATTTAGTTGAAGAGAGTTTTCTATAACATTTATTTCTAAGATTTTTTAGACGTTTAAGGTCCTTAGTGTACCAAGGCAACTTATATGGTTGCAAGCGTTTGAGCGGGATATTATAATGACAAAATTCCTGGATAGATTTCTTAAAAATGGAGAAACTGTTGTATAAAGTCCCGATAGTAAATCGTCCCATTTTATTTCAAAGAGCTGATTGTTGAGTCGTTCAAAGTCACAAAATGCAAAATTAAAACCAAGCCCATCAATTGGTTTAACAGGAGCGAAAAGATAAGTATCCACCTCCAACGCTAGCGGTGAATAATGGATGGTGGCTTGAGTAATTGAAGAGAATCCATCAAGAAACCTAAATTTTAAATCATCACTGAGAAAGACTAAGTCAAGAAACCGATCGAGACTATTTGAATATGAGTTGATTTGAATCAGATTGAGACCAAGCAAGCTATCAATGAGAAATAACTCCTGTGAAGACGAAAAATTTGTAGGAATAAGAGCAGGACTATAGGAACAACCAGACCAGACGATATTGCTTAAATTGAAGTCACCCAAAACACAAATATTATTATCTTTCACCTTGTTTAATACCAGCGAGGAAATATTATTTGCGTGGGACTTGTACAACTCTAGCGGACTATTAGGAGGGATGTATGAGACTGCAATGAACAGAGCATCATTGACACAGATACATAGTTGGTCCAGGGTAGAATCTTCATTCTCAAGCATAATTAAGCGAGGAAGAAATGTGCGATGAACTGTTGCTTTTGAACAGAGCATCATTGACACAGATACATAGTTGGTCCAGGGTAGAATCTTCATTCTCAAGCATAATTAAGCGAGGAAGAAATGTGCGATGAACTGCTAAGCAGTAGTTGAAGGTGCAGAGAGTGCCTTCAGTGTAGCGAGAGCGAGATAATTCTCACACACGTTATCAGCGGGAACAGCGGTGTTAGACGGAGCAGCGATTGTAGAGCAGTGGTCGGCATGAGAGGATCTGTCACTGAGTTGGTGAGCACGAAAAAAGTAGCTCAGTGAGAAATTGGAATGAAAATTAAGCATCTAATCTAAATAATTAATAGTATAATGAAAATTAACAAAATGTCTTTTAAGGATATATTCCCTATTATCTTTAAAAGACTTGGAACATAAAAGCCATTGCATGGCACCACAGGCATTTAGAATCATAAAATATTTCTTGCAGGGCATATTTGGTTTTGCGCTATAGTCTTGCGTGATGTTAATTCGTTGCTGGCTCGACAACGACTGAACGATAAAGCGTAAGCGTACGTGTGAAGTTAGTTTGCACAATTGTGCTAAGAAATGCCGACCACTGTTGTAGAGTCACTTGTAAGAACAGCAGTTGCAGCAGTGAGAGTGGGGTTGGCAGCAGAGAAATTGCCATTATCCGACAATTTCTTATGCACAGTGCAGATCTCTGATTTGAGTTCGTTAAGCATAGCGATTAACGAATTACGATCATCACATAATTGCTGTATTAACGCGAGCGCCTTCGTTTGTTCACTTCTCAGTGAACTTACTTCTAATAAAAGAGAATTAAGCACTACATTTTCTTTATTATGCTTGTTATGCTCCAACAAAACTGCAGCTATTTCACTGTTCGATTGTTCCGCATTTTGTTGTTGGGAACTTAAATTATAAGTGCACTGAGCATTGCGCACTGACGGCGACGCAGGCGGCGAGCGAATGGAATTTCTCCGAACTACCGCGCACACTTGGCAGTAAAAAGCGTTTTCAGATTTCACCAAGAAATCTACATCAGCCTGTAATAAGTTCACGCACGATAAGTGAAATATTTGATTGCATTTATGGCAACTAATCTTGGGCTGAGCACGGTCAACTCTATGCCCGCAAACACACGGCATTAATAAAAATAAAATAAGAGAACACGGAGCAGAAAAAAATGCGTCAGTACACGGCGACGACTCACTCTTAGGTGATCTTAGGCAATTTCAATGCTGATTTTAAATTTGGACACTCCCACTGTGGTATTTCCCAAACTTTTTAGTTCAGTTACTTCTCTTCTTTTAGGTAAATGAAGTATTTGAGCTGCTTCTTCGAAAATAGTAGTCTTTTGAGAACCTTGGTCGATTAGAGCTCGCAGTGTGATGTACTCACCATCTGCTGCTTTCACTCTTATTTGTGCTGTTGCTAGGATTTTTATTTATTTGGCTAGTAATGCTCTTTTTCTGTTTAGAGTCTTATAATACTTGCACTTCAGCTCTTTCTTTAAGGCTTGATTAACCAAACGTATCCAGTTCAATAAGAGGATCGAAAGATCAAATGTACAGAAAATACTCTCTTCAAAATGCTTCTGTACTGTGAGAGTTCACGTTTGACTCTAATCTTCTTTATTAAAATTTCTTTCCTCAATACATTTCTTAATACTAATTTCTTAACTATGTACATAGGTATCAGAGAACGGCTTCCGTTGAGCGCAAAAATGTTCATGCACGATCAATACCCGAACTATCAGCACATTCGGCTCAAGCGCTTAAAATGGCATTCGTGAATGTTTTCGCTACTGAGCTAAATTCAGCTCAATTGCGGTAATTTCGTTTGCTTGCTGAGTTTATTCACGCTCGTGTTGAAACAGCTCTACTCAAGCGTTCGCTCATTCGGCTCAACAATGATCGTGTTGAATGAAAACAAAAACACAAAAGAGCAAACTCAACGCCTATGAGCAAACTCAATGGGATTTACTAAACGATTTGTTACCTACTTAGCTACGCTCTTTCGCTCTTAAAATTTATGAACTTTCGTCTTAACTAGCATACTTATTATTCCCACCTACAAACTTTCTTGCATTATATTTATATCAACATGTAGGCATGTATGTAGCAGGCAGATCGCCAAACAAAGTAGGGTTTGAAAAGGCATCGAACTATATTACGGTGCATTTATTTTGCATAGAGAAATACATGAATATTTTGTTTTTTGTAGGTAATATATGGAGCTTTGACTCTTAGCATTAAGAAAATTCAAATTAGGAGAATATATGACATTGGAGTGTAAACATCGCTGGAGCGTTTTCTTTGGCCCCACACGTTCAGTAGTGTCCGAAATTACCGCGGTGCAAAATTATTAGTTATTATATTTTTTTTTAATAATTATTGAAGTTTGTGTGAATTTGTGAAAAAAATAAATATAGCGCAAAGCGAATTTCCGAGCAAAACACGGTAAGTTTTGAACTGTTGAAGTGAATTACACGAATGTATGTGTTTCCTGATTTGAAAAAAAATTTAAATATTAAT
>NW_026089624.1:18796355-18841770 GCF_024586455.1 Bactrocera neohumeralis
AACTTTTTTGCGATGTGATTGTTTTTAACTAAAAGCAGCAGGCTGCCGTCTTTTAAATTTGAAATTTCCATTTTTTCACATGAAATATTTTTTAATGCCTTGTGTACTGCAAAGCACGAATATTGGGTTAGGTGTTTATTTGAATTATTCGCACTGACCACGAGGTATTTGGGATTGTCTTTTTTGATAGTAGGCAATACCGGAAAGTAATCTTTGGTTATGCTTTGAGATTTTTTTCGCTTAGATTTTGGGCTTCTGGATAACAGGCAACCTGGTATCTCCAAGCGTGGGTCCCTCAAGGGACATTTTGATTAAAAAAATTAAAATAATAATAACAAGTAAGGAAGGGCTAAGTTCGGGTGTCACCGAACATTTTATACTCTCGCATGATAAAGTGATAATCGAGATTTCATTATACGTCATTTACATATTTTTCAAATACCGTATTTTTGTAAAGTTTTATTCCGCTATCATCATTGGTTCCTAATGTATATATTATACAGAGAAGGCATCAGATGGAATTCAAAATAGCGTTATATTGGAAGAAGGCGTGGTTGTTAACCGATTTCACCCATATTTCGTACATCTCATCAGGGTGTTAAGAAAATATTATATACCGAATTTCATTGAAATCGGTTAAGTAGTTCCTGAGATATGGTTTTTGGTCCATAAGTGGGCGAGGCCACGCCCATTTTCAATTTTTAAACAAAGGCCTGGGTGCAGCTTCCTTCTGCAATTTCTTCCGTAAAATTTAGTGTTTCTGACGTTTTTAGTTAGTCCGTTAACGCACTTTTAGTGATTTTCAACATAACCTTTGTATGGGAGGTGGGCGTGGTTATTTTCCGATTTCTTCCATTTTTGAACTGTATATGGAAATGCCTACAGAAAACGACTCTGTAGTGTTTGGTTGACATGGCTATAGTAATTTCCGAGATATGTACAAAAAACTTAGTAGGGGGCGTGGCCTCGCTCGGATAATAACCACGCCCACCTCCCATACAAAGGTTATGTTGAAAATCACTAAAAGTGCGTTAACCGACTAACAAAAAAACGTCAGAAACACTAAATTTTACGGAAGAAATGGCTGAAGGAAGCTGCACCCAGGCCTTTTTTAAAAATTCAAAATGGGGGTGGCGTCGCCCACTTATGGACCAAAAACCATATCTGAGGAACTACTCAACCGATTTCAATGAAATTCGGTACATAATATTTTCTTAACACCCTGATGACATGTACGAAATATGGGTGAAAGCGGTTCACAACCACGCCTTCTTCCAATATAACGCTCTTTTGAATTCCATCTGATACCTTTTCTGTATAATATATACATTAGAAACCAATGATGATAGCGGAATAAAACTTTACACAAATACGGTATTTGAAAAATATGTAAATGACGGATAATGAAATCTCGATTATCACTTTACCCGACACCCGAACTTAGCCCTTCCTTACTAGTTTTTTGTTCAATTTCTATCTGAACATCTCGTTTTCCGGCCAAATCCTGCATTTGTTTTTCTATGTTCGCGTCAAACTTCGCCTGTTCTTCAGCACTTTTTCTTTTTAGTTCGATTTTTTTATCAAAATATCGTTCTCTAGCGCTTTTACGATAACGACGATTTGGAACAGGATTTGCTGCGTTGCACATGCTACGGCTCAGTGCAGACCGGCTCTGCCTAGAAGCACTTGGCGTATCGTCGAGCAATGGTTCAAAACCAGTTGAATCTGTTAACAACTCCTTACCTGTTTAAAAATACTTAATAATTATTTGGTTTGTGAAAAGTTTGTTTACAAATTTAAAAATTCAAATTTACCTTCTCTCCATGTCAAACATTTCGTTGCAATAAATTTGAATATCAGCTGATTGTTATTGCCCGCGTTGCCAACATAATGCATATTTAAGCGAAAATGTGAAATAAGTTAAATGCATTTTATTTGTCCATGATTTAGCTATTAGCTTGTGATAGTCAAATAAAACACGGCTATTATATAAAAATGATTGTATGTTTTATATGCTTACAGTGGCTTGCGTAGTGCTAAAATTATGTAAAAACAAAGTGTGTTTTATATGTTTAAAACTGCTTGCGCTGTGCTAAAATTATGTAAAAATAAATTTTTGTTTTATATATGGGCATGGGCAGTGCTAAAATAATGTAAAAAGAAGTATCGGTTTTGTATGTTTAAAGCAGCTTGCGCAACACCAGAATTATGTAAAAAAAATGTTTGCTTTGTATGTTTTTTACGCGGTCTGTACAGAATTATGTAAAAACAAAGAGTGCAATTATGTTTTGTATGTTTAAAGCAGTGGTCGGCATGAGAGGATCTGTCACTGTGTTGGCGAGCACGAAACAAAAGTAGCCCAGTGAGAAATTGGGATTAAAATTAAGCATCTAATTTAAATAATTAATAGTATAATGAAAATTAACAAAATGTCTTTTAAGGATATATTCCCTATTAAAGGCATTGCGCTATAGTCTTGCAGGATGTTAATTCGTTGCTGGCTCGACAACGACTGAACGATAGAGCGTAAGCGTACGTGTGAAGTTAGTTTGCAAAATTTTGCTATGAAATGCCGACTACTGGTTTAACCCTAGAACACACACCCAGAAAATACCACGTAAACACACACCCGGGATACGTTTGAACCCGGACCTTATTTTGCGGTTTTTTTAATGCTTATTCAACCGATTTCTATGATTTTTTTAAATGTATATTTTAATATATAACAAGTATTTTGTCTTTTGTTTCATTCGAATATTCCTACTGGTTCCAGCGATATGGGCAAATAAAGTCAGGACGTGCAACAGTGGATTTTTGTTTTTGTTGTTGTCCTGATAAATGCAAAACAAAATAATATAATTTATAATAATATACTTGTAGAGTAACAACGAATACACATTTTGGTTTTTATTTCATTGAAATATTCTACCTGGTTCAAAAGATATGTGCAAAAAGGTCGCGCAAGGTATGGGTACGTAGGTAGAAAATACATTGGTATAACTGGTTTTTGTATTTTAAATGCAGCTTCAAGGGTTGTTTTCACACGAGGTGTTGTTATAAATGCTGCCTGTTGATATTTTCATTATTGTTTTGGTGCTCAAAAGTGCAAGAAGTGAAAATATAAGTGAAAATAAATATAACTGAAACTATAAATAACTGGATACGAAATGACTTCTAGAAAAAACGAATATTCATCAAGTGCAGCATATAGAAGGTAAAAAATGTAAAATAAGCAACAATGTAAACATATACTAATTTTTTTATTATGCAGGCTAACTGAGGAACAGCGAGAATCATATATACAATCTTTATTTGATGAAATTTGTGACGATGACGCTCCCTATGACTTTGACTCAGAAGATGAAGAAGAAATTCAAATCAATGACATTGAAATTGCTGATGACGATGCTGAAGTTTCGCAAAGTGCCGCAGAAGTATTACCTGTGCGGACTATGAGGATGATGAAGAAGAAGAAGTAGAAGAAAATAATGAATTACCTGCTAGTGACGAAAAATTTGTTGCACGTGATGGTACTGAGTGGATGAAAGAACCAAATGTAAGTCGTCAGGTACTCAGACAAAATATTATAAGAGAACGTTCTGGACCAGCTAGATGCACTGAATTGTTGTCAATAGAGCAAATATTCAAATGTTTCATGAACGTTGAAATGGCTGATGTAATTATGCGCCACACAAATAAGTTAGCAAAAGAAACTTATAATGCTTACAACAATGCCCATCCAAACACAACTCCTAAGTCATGGACGCCTGTGTCAATAACAGAGCTGTATGCATTTTTTGGCATACTTATTATGACTGGTGCGAACCATAGCAATGGAGAACATGTTCGAGATTTATGGAGCGTCAAAAACTATCCTTTATATCGCGCCACAATGGGAGTCAACCGTTCCTGTTCGATATTGCGGTTCCTAAGATTTGACGATAAAAACATTCGTGCAACACGCTTACTAACTGATAAAGCAGCACCGATCAGTGAGTTGTAGACGATGATGAACAATAATCTTGCTGCACATTATAAGCCCAGCTAATGCTTAACGATTGATGAACAATTATTTCCTTACCGTGGACGCACACGGTTTACGCAGTACATACCGTCAAAACCTGTAAATATGGTGTCAAGGTTTGGTGGATTTGCGATGCCACAAATGCATATCCACTGCATGGACAAATATATAGTGGCCAAGCAGAAATTGGTAGGGAAACGAACCAAGGCGAACGAGTGGTGAAGGATTTGTCTGCTAAATACCAAGGAAGTGGCCGAAACATTACAATGGACAATTTGTTTACGACCTTGCCAGTTGCAGAACTGCTTCTCACCTGGAAACTCACGATCGTTGGAACTTTGCGCAAAAACAAGAAATGAAGCAGAACAAAAACAGGACAATTGGTTCAAAAACAAGAAATGAAGCAGAACAAAAACAGGACAATTGGTTCAACGACATTTGGCTTCAAAAATAATGTGACAATGTGCTCTTATGTTCCCAAAAAAATAAAGCAGTAATTTTGCTTTCGACCATGCAAGTTAAAAAACGTTTAGTTATTTTTACTAAAAAAAATGTTTTCTGGGAGCTATGCTCCTTTTTTTGGGAGCAATGCCCCTTTATTTGGGGGCTATGCTCCTTTATTGAATTCTGTGCAAGAACTGAATTTTACAATTATTTACGCTTAACTCTAAACCTACGTTTGCCGCTGCAACGGGTATGGAGTTTGCTGACGCTGCACTTCCCACAGGTTGGCACTTCGCTGACGTTGCGGTTGTAGGATGGCTGGTAGTGGTTTACTTGCTGTTCTTTCTTCGCTATAGAACTTTTTCCCGTTGATAGCAATGGTTACGTTGGTATACAAAATGATGGAGGTCCCGTTTAGAAATGTAGATTCGTTGTTTATTAAAATTTCTCCGTTGTATTTATTTAAAAGTAAAATTCCAGGTCCCATTTCCTCTATAGTTGGGATATGCTGGTTGTTGACCTCCGTGCAGTTTGGCAAACGACTTATTAAAAGATTAATTATACAAGTATCATTACTTAAATCTACTACATTATTGCTTAAGCATATTTGTAGGGAATTGTATTTCTTACAATAATTTTCTATTCCATAAATTCCCTTTTCGCAGTTTAAAATTGTTTTAAAATTGATTTTATTGATTCTCCCGTTATGTTTTACTGCTTAATATCTAATGTTTTACAATTTTGGTTATCTACGGTTAGGAGGCTAACAATATAAATTATAATTTTGCCATTAGTTGCAATTTTTGCTTCGGAAGTTTCGAGAGCTTCGTCTAAATTTACATATGAAATATTGTTATTGTCTATTAATTCCTTCACAATATTTATTTCTTCATTTAATAGAATAAAAGAATTTATTATGTTGGCTTTTGCCCAATGTATTGTGTGTGCAATATTTAAAATTTCTTTCTTAATTATTTCTAATTTGTATTTTAGCTGTAAAAATGTTTCAATTTCTAAACTTTTTCTTTTTGTATGGTTTTAATTATATTATTTGTGATATTTTTTATCTCGCTAATTAAATTCTGTCCACGCTCTTCCTCCAGGAGTTAAATTCACCTGGTCGTCCTGAAAATTCCCTAAAGCATTTAACCATGTCCGGAACTTTATCTAGTTCGTTTATGTTATTCGCGTTCAGTGTCACAATGTGGTCGGGTTCGGTAAAGTCAGTAATATTCTGAGTACTCATTCGTTCGAGTACTTCTCGTACTATTGTCGTTATGGATGTTGGGTTAGGGGTGGGAGGGTTTAAAGGATGGTTGGAAGGATTTGTAGGATGGGTGGTTTGCCCATAGTCTATCCTCATTTGATTTAATTGTTCAATTAGCTCTTCAGCTGTATCCGGCATTATGATAATCTTTTCTTTTAAGTTAATTAGTTAAAAAAAAAAAAAATTCTTTGTAATAGTACTTTCTTTGACAATATTAGAATCTTTTTGGAAAGCTTACGTTAATTTAAGGCTTTTTTTTTCCTTTTTTGTGTCGGATAATTAATTTCTTTCAATTCAAGTTTCGTATTCTTTATAATAATAAAATTCTTTATAATTTCTTTTTTTCTTTTTGTATCGAATAATTATTTTCTTTCAATTCAAATTCCGTATTCTTTATAATAATAATATACTTTATAATTTCTTCTTTTTCTTTTTTGTGTCGAATAATTATTTTCTTTCAATTCAAATTCCGTATTCTTTATGATATTCTTTATAATAGTCTTAAAATATAATATTTTATAAATCTTACATTGGGTGTTTCCAGCTTTCCATAGGATGTTGTGATGCGCCCCGGGGTTGTCCCTTTTCTTTAACAGTACTGAGGTCCCTCGGCGTTTAAAAATCCCACGTTGTGCGTTGTAGCCGCTCGTTAGCACAGTATTTATTGTATTTTTTGTTTTTCACACACTTTTTTTTGTTTTTAATTCGCGGAGCCTTACTTTTTTATTTTCAGGCTTTTTTTTTATTCACAATCACTACCGTTCGCCACTCGCGAAGCCTTACTTTTTGGTTTTCAGGCAATTACCACTTACGCGCGCTGGTTCCTGCTCGGGCGCCAGTTAAAAAACGTTTAGTTATTTTTACTAAAAAAATGTTTTCTGGGAGCTATGCTCCTTTTTTTTGGGAGCAATGCCCCTTTATTTGGGATTTATTTTTCTCCTTTATTGAATTCTGTGCAAGAACTGAATTTTACAATTATTTACGCTTAACTCTAAACCTACGTTTGCCGCTGCAACGGGAATGGAGTTTGCTGACCCTGCACTTCTCACAGGTTGGCACATCGCTGACGTTGCGCTTCCCACGAGTTGCCACTACACGTGTCGCACTCTCAGCGATTTAGTGGTGTCATATTATATTGCTTTGTATCATATGATATTAATGCATCATATGATACTTTTTGATTGTTTGGGGTGCTAACTTGCATAATGATGCTGAAATAGCTGACAGTGGGAAATCTGAAATAATTGAATATCATAATCTTACCAAAGGTGGTGTTGATCGAATGGACCAAATGTTTGCGGAATATCCAACACAAAGACAAACAAAACGATGGCCACTAGCGATGTTCTTCAACATGTTGGACATTGCAGCTCTTGCAGCCTACATTGTCTACGATTTGAATAACCCTATGTTGCCTTGGAGAACAAACAACAAGCGTAAGCAGATCCTGCGCAGCTTGGCTGAAGCATTGTGTATGCCCATTATTGAAGCCAGAGCCATAAATCGTCAAGTGACGCGAAATTTTTCGACTAAAATTGCTATTGAAGCCTATTTCAACTGACCGGTGGAATCAATGGTGTCAACAGCAGCATCAACATCTGCCGCAGCGCGAGTTATAGATTAAAAAACGTTGTTTACTGTTCGGTAGTGAGCATCAGTCTCACTCTGCCATCAGATCAGCAACTCGAGTCTGCCCGAATGTATAGGTGTACCGCACATTCCAACAGATTCAAAATATGCTGACTCTGCTATTTTGGTCACGTACTGGCTGATCATGCGATGTGGTGCACAACTGCATGCCGTCAGACGTAACCTGAGATGTAACTCCCCCAGAGCCACTCTGAGAAGTCTCCTGACTTCTTTTATTTATGATTTCCAAACTTATCTTTTCATTTTTTCTTTTACATAAGTAAATAGTAACAATAATTATACTTATTAATATTGTTATAATAAGTGAGGCACTTATGCCATAGGATACGTTCTTATGATATTTTAGTTCCTCTATTTCTTTAATGTTCTTGAAATGATTTGGTACAATATCTTCAAATTTTATTTTTGACTCATAGCTTTGGTTTAAAATTTTTACAGGATGTATCAGTCTATCAACAAATTTAGTCTTGTTTTTACTAAATTTTTAGTCATTAAATTTAATTTCACATTTCTCAAAATTTAATGTATAGTTATTTTGCAGTACAAATTCTCTGTCATCACAATTTTGTATAAGTTTCAAATTTTTTGCATTCTTGATGATTAAAGTATCATCGCTTATTTCTTTTATTATTGTATGTAGTATTGTTATATTTAAACTCACAAGCGTTAAAAAATACAATTCCTACTTAATTTTAGTTTTCTTAATAACGTATTATCTTCATATTTATAATATTTTTTATTTATTGTTACAATTTTTTCATCCTCATGAACTATTTGCAATTTTCGTTTGTTTGGTAGAGGCATAATTAATTTTACATATACTTTAAAAAAACTCTTTGGTATTTGAATGGCGAACACAAGTGCTTCATTTTTGAAAGCTACTACTCCTACCTTGGCCAGTTTCAGTTTATAAAAATCTATGTCAAAGTTATCTATTTCTTCTTTAGTTAACATCCCCGGATATATTAAATTGTTTTTAGCGGCGGCTATATTATTTTGAACTTCATGTATCTTCCCTTCTACATGTCTTAATTTATTCATTTGATCATTGTAAAGAACCAATTTCGCTAGCTCTCTATCCTCCTTTTGTATCTGATTTATTTCTTTTAATATTTTACTCCTGTCATTCTTTACTATTGTTTTCATTAAATTAATTGACTCGTTAAAATGCTCATTTATTATAATCTGCTTATTGATATTTGTAATTGCATTGTGCGAATTTCCCTCTATTACTTCTAAATGACTAATTATATCCTGTCGGTCCTCCTCGTCCATTACCCCGAACAACCATTTACACATTGTCCCTCCTATATTAATTAAACCTCTCTTCTTTCTTTCCTCTTCCTTGGGAGTAATCGATCTAATTTTTGCTTTAATTACTTTAATTTCGTTAAAAAGAAGTGCCTTGTTACTTAGGTCAAACTTGTTAGCTCTTTCGGGTGTATAATATGTAGTATCGTATTGACTTCGTCAACGATTTCTACTTCGTCGAGTTGGATCATGGTGTATCCTGCCTCTTCAACTATTGGTGTCACTTGTAAGAGTGCTGCCACCAATGTCATAGTTAGTAAAAAAAACACAATTATTCCCATCATCTGTAAAAATAAAATTATTTTATAACGTTTTTTTATACTCCAGCAACAATGTTGCTAAGGAGAGTATTATAGTTTTGTTCACATAACGGTTGTTTGTAAGTCCTAAAACTAAAAGAGTCAGATATAGGGTTATATATACCAAAGTGATCAGGGTGATGAGTAGAGTCGAAATCCGGATGTGCAAGCTGTAACTTGAGTAAAAATTGAGATATCATGATGAAACTTGGTACACGTATTCCTTGGCTCCATAGGAAGGTTAAGTTCGAAGATGGGCAAAAGCGGCCACTGCCACGCCCACAAAATGGCGGAAACCGAAAACCTATAAAGTGTCATAACTAAGCCATAAATAAAGATATTAAAGTGAAATTTGGCACAAGGGATCGCATTAGAGATGGGCATATTTGGACGTAATTTTTTTGGAAAAGTGGGCGTGGCCCCGCCCCCTACTAAGTTTTTTGTACGTATCTCGGAAACTACTATAGCTATGTCAACCAAACTCTACAGAGTCGTTTTTTGAAGGCATTTCCATATACAGTTCAAAAATGGAAGAAATCGGATAATAACCACGCCCACCTCCCATACAAAGGTTATGTTGAAAATCACTAAAAGTGCGTTAACAGACTAACTAAAAACGTCAGAAACACTAAATTTTACGGAAGAAATTGCAGAAGGAAGCTGCACCCAGGCTTTTGTTTTTTAAAAATTGAAAATGGGCGTGGCCTCGCCCACTTATGGACCAAAAACCATATCTCAGGAACTACTCAAACCGATTTCAATGAAATTCGGTATATAATATTTTCTTAACACCCTGATGACATGTACGAAATATGGGTGAAATCGGTTCACAACCACGCCTTCTTCCAATATAAAGCTATTTTGAATTCCATCTGATGCCTTCTCTGTATAATATATACATTAGGAACCAATGATGATAGCGGAATAAAACTTTACAAAAATACGGTATTTGAAAAATATGTAAATGACGTATAATGAAATCTCGATTATCACTTTATCATGCGAGAGTATAAAATGTTCGGTGACACCCTAACTTAGCCCTTCCTTACTTGTTTTTTTGTTTATTTATTTTTTTTAATGTGTTATTATCCCCATTAAATGCCCTTAAGCTAAATGTATCTTCATCCCTCTCGTTTGGGTTTTCAATATTTGCCAATTTCATTGGTCTTTTTATATTAGTCGGATGAACATTCTGTAGTGGATTAATTCGGTAATACGGTTGATCTTTATGCCGTACTCTTTTGCAATTTTTTATCGGTCCGGTCAATCTCAGTTCTATATAGTCTTCTCTGTACCTATTTCTATTGTGTATGGTGAGTTGTTTTTTCTGGTCTATTGCATTTTTTAAAATGGTTGGATCATTATTATTTCTTGCGTTATTGGGTGTACATTTTATGGTTGAGTGATAGCGATCATTATAGTTACCTATAACCATCTGTATCCTCATTTCTGTTGAGAGACTTGGATCCTCAATTCTTGTTAGTTTTTCTAACTAGGTTGAGTGTAGCCTCTCAATGTCTGCATTTCCTGTATGGCTATTTGGTCTTGTATGATGGACTTCTACATTTTCGGCATTTAAATATTTTATTAATTGTTCTGCTCTATCATTCATAAATCTCTGAAAAGTAGCTGGGGCATTTTTCAACCAGAAAGGCATTCGGACGTATTCATATAGTCCTGCCGGAATGACAAAAGCTGTTTTCTGGATGTCCCTTTCTGCCATTAAAATCTGATGGTAACCTTTTGCTAGATCTATGGTGCTAAAGTACTGTGCTTTGCCCAATTTATCTAAGATTCCTTCGATATTCGGTAGAGGATACTTATCGTCTACAGTTAATTGGTTTAACCTCCTATAATCAACCACTAGCCTGAATTTTTGTATTCCTGAATTATCTATCTTTTTCGGTATTATTAGAATAGGTGAGCTATATCTACTGTGATTTTTTCTAATTAGATAAGTTTATTGAAATGCTTTAATAATTTTTCGATTTCCTTTTTCTCATTTGATTTTAAATGATCAAGGTTGATGTTCTTTACTTCACTTATTTCTAATGACTAAACTTGCTCTTGCATAGTTTTCATATAGAATGGAAGATTCACACCATTTTTCAAAATTATTGTCACTTTTTCGATATTAAAATGCTTTAATAATTTTTCGATTTCCTTTTTCTCATTTGATTTTAAATGATCAAGGTTGATGTTCTTTACTTCACTTACATCTAATGAATAAACTTGCTCTTGCATAGTTTTCATATAGAATGGAAGATTCACACCATTTTTCAAAATTATTGTAATTTTTTCGATATCAATGGTTTTAACGTTTTTTAAAAAGGAAGTCATTTCCTATTAACAAATCATATAACTAAATATTTTCATTATACTTATGGTTGAACCTGAGGCGACCAAAGCATAAAATTTTTTCTCAACAAATGTTAATATTATTACAATTCCTTCCAAAGGAGATACATATCTTAAGTTTCTTTCGACTCTTTGCCTAATTGTAAGTTTCCGTCCGTCTCCGTCCGTCTGTCCGTCCGTTCGTGCATGCTGTAACTTGAGTAAAGATTTAGATATCATAATGAAACTTGATACACGTATTTCGATAAGAAGGTTAAGTTCGAAGATGGGCAAAACCGGCCCACTGCCACGCCCATAAAATGGCGGAAACCGAAAACTTATAAAGTGTCATAACTAAGCCATAAATAAAGATATTAAAGTGAAATTTGGTACAAAGGATCGCATTACGAAGGGGCATATTTGGACGTAATTTTTTTGGAAAAGTGGGCGTGGCCCCGCCCCTTACTAAGTTTTCTGTACATATCTCGGAAACTACTATAGCCATGTCAACCAAACTCTATAGAGTCGTTTCCTTCAGGCATTTCAATATACAGTTCAAAAATGGAAGAAATTGATAATAACCACGCCCACCTCCCATACAAAGGTTATGATGAAAATCACTAAAAGTGCGTTAACCGACTAACAAAAAACGTCAGAAACACTAAATTTTACGGAAGAAGTGGCAGAAGGAGCTGCACCCAGGCTTTTTTTTAAAATTGAAAATGGGTGTGGCGTCGCCCACTTATGGACCAAAAGCCATATTTCAGGAACTACTCAACCGATTTCAATGAAATTCGGTACATAATATTTTCTTAACACCCTGATGACATGTACGAAATATGGGTGAAATCGGTTCATAACCACGCCTTCTTCCAATATAACGCTATTTTGAATTCCATCTGATGCCTTCTCTGTATAATATATACATTAAGAAATGAAAATACAATTCAATACTCAAAGTACACAAATTGATCTAATCTAATTAATTTTACAGCAAAATCGAAAAAAAAATATGTAAATTATTATCACTTTATCATGATTCTGCATTTTGTATAAAGTAAATATTTCTTTTGCGTATATTTTTTTGTGAGTGTATAAAATGTTCAGGGTGACACCTGATAGTGGAACTTAGTCCTTCCTTACTTTTTTTACCTTAATTTTAATTTAAAATCCCTACTTACCGCATCTTTTATAACATTTTCCATTTCGTGCACTTCTATACTTTTCATTTATATATTTTTCATTTGTTTACATTTTTATCTGCCAAAATGAGGGTTGTCGCTATTACCAACTACTTTTTTTGGGAAAAATCGTAGCTATTGTGAATGAAAAAAGCAATTTAACTGGCAATGCCTCTAGTCCAACATACAAGCTATGAAAGCTTATGACAGCCAACGTAAATATGTTGGCTAAGTTTTCTATACAAAATAAGCTAAAAGCTTAATTGGCTGGTCAAATAAAACACGCCTAATTTTAGCGCTGCGCAAGCCGTTTTAGACATATACAATATGCATTTGTGTTTTCATAATTATAGCACTGTTCAGACCGCGCTAAAAACATATGAAAGAAAAATTTGTTTTTACATAAATCTAGCACTACCAAGACCGCTAGTTAAAAAACGTATTCCTTATAATAGTAAAAAAACCTCAAAACAACCTTGAGTTTGAATACCACAACAACCCCATCTTAAAAAAGAGCAATTGTATCTAAGCAAACAATATATATGAAAACAAACCTAAACAAATAATATAATCTGTATCTTAACAAACTATCAACTAGTAATAAGTAAACATACTAGTTAGTATAAATATAAGTAAGAAACATGTAATAAGTTAGTCTTAAGAGTATAAATATAGAGTACACATTTCTTCGCGGCTCAAAAATATATTCTTTTGACTCATTTTTACTTAATGTAAAAAATAACTCGCTTTAAATACATAAAACATGCATTTCTTTTTACATAATTATAGCACTGTTCAGACCGCGTTAAATACATATAAAACAAAAGTTTATTTTTACATAATTTGAACACTGCACAGGCCGCTTTAAGCATATAAAACATTCATTTGTTTTTACATAATTCTAGAACTGCAAACGCCGCTTTAAACATATAAAACAAACATTTGGTTTTACATAATTTTAGCACTGCCCAGGCCGCTTTACGCATATAATATACACATTTGTTTTTACATAATTTTAGCAATGCGCAAGTCGCCTTAAAGATATAAACCAACAAGTAAGGAAATGCTAAGTTCGGGTGCAACCTTAGATTTATACTCTTGCAACTTACAAGAATCAAAACCAGGGTAATACTTTATGGTGTAAAACGTCAACCTGAGGATCGAAATCCAAGCAATTTTAAATATATCTATACTGTATATAATTAGTATATAGACAGAGACATAAGGTCTGTTAGAAAAACAAAAACAACTATATGTGGTATATGGAAGTTGGGGTAGTATCGATCAGATTTTAACTACATATTTTAACAATACCACATACTAATATCATCTCACTTACTAAAAGTTTTTTAGTTTTCATATGGAGTAAAGTCGGTCGGATTTTCGAAAATCCAGATATTAGTTATATGGGGGTGTTGACACCAACACTTACTTGTTGAATCAATCCGAAAAGAAACCCTTTTTTTTCGTTTAAGCGAAATGGTATTATTTTTACAAAAGTATCTCCCCGGTCGGATACCAGTGGAAATGAAATGATACAAATTCCGAATAACTAGATGAGTTATTTGATTGAAAGAGAGATTAATTTCCTGGTCGGATACCAGTAAAAATTATAACAATGAGGAGAATAACTTAATGAGTAATTCCTTGCAAAGTTATGGAATTAACTCCTTGGTCGGGAAATGTAAAAAATCAAAGTAAAAAACTGTAGAAGCTGCTGCTGGCCGAAAATCGAAAAATCGTCCGCCGATGTCGATTGATCGCAAGAGAACGTCCGCTTCCAGGGCGAAGATTTTTGCTCGTTGGGCGGTGGTGCTGCCAATGGAAATGTGGTTTGCGAGGATGCTGCTGTCTTCAAGTGTTGTGTATGTGCCAGTGTTAGTGCTTAACTCCTTTAGCCATCCCGGTCCCCCTAGGCGAAAGTTGAGCCTAGGAATCGCTGAAGCTGTTGCAACGTTGCCACAACATCGATTGTTCGGCCTTTGATGAGAGCCGTGTCGGTGCTGGGTTTCGTGGACGCCATAGAAGGAACTCAGATGGAGGAGCCGGTCTACATCGTCGTGCTTCACGGCTGATTTGCTAAGGGTGTGGTGAAGCAGCGTATGATGCTGCCTGCCACACATTTAGCACAAAGCCCCAGAGTCACCGTCTTGAGTAGTGTGCGCGTGCGCCAGACCATTGTGGCAATGCCCATGCACCTGTGCTACTTGCTGACATAGTATCGGTGACATGCTCTTGAAGAGCCCAAAGTGTTGCAGTCGGTGTGTGCCGCAACAAAGGGGGCATCATATGCGATGGGGCTCCGCTGGTGATGACGGTGTGGTTGCTGGCACTCGTATGATAGTACGAGCAGTAGTTAGCGGTGTTGTTGCGGTGGTTGTTCGGGGTGCCGCTGTTGGGACAACCCCAGGACGGGACACACTGAAGGCCGATCGTATTGTTGGCGTTAGAGTTTGAATAGTTTCTGAATCCATATTTGGTTGTATGGAGAAAAGGTCGAGATTAGTTGCAACTCAATTGTGTAAATTATGAATATTTTGCTGTTTGTAACCAACTTTATTTGGTTTTTCGAGGTCGTACTAATCTACACATTATTTATGATTTATCATATTTTCGGTTTCTTTCGGATTTGGTCATTAAACGGATTTTTCAATTTCTGCGTGTCGGTATTATTATACGGATGGTTTATTACGTGCATTTTCGATATTTTCTGCGGTTGGTAGGAAGCATGGTTTAATGAGCGGTCTCGTTAGAATTCCGTTTTGAGTACGGAGGTCAACTACTCGTATATGACCGATGGTCCCGTGATTCTCTATGCGACCAAGCCGACATTCCGTTAGAGGGAGACAGTTGTCATGTATTAGGACATAATCTTTAAGCTTTGGCTTTTGGCTTTTTCCAGCGGTACTTTTTATGAACTTCCTTCACATACTCCTCAGACGGCTGAAATCATGATGGAGAATTTTAATTCTTTCCCATCTACTCCCTTGAGAAAGTGCCCTGGTGTAAGAGCTGTTAGATCTAAGGGATCTTGCAAGAGTGTTGTTAGAGGCCGTGAATTGAGAACGGCTTCATTGCGAATTAATAAAGTTGCAAATTTTTCAAAATGAAATTTGTAGTTTCCAGCTACTTTTTTAAAGTGGGATTTGAAGCTTTTTACAGTTGATTCCCATAAACCACCCATATGTGGAGCGCTTGGAGAGCTGAACTGCCAGTTAATTTCTTTTGGAGCGTACTTTTGTAAGGTAGTTCTACACCTGTGATTGTGAAGGGCAGAGCAAAGTTGCAGCGTTCCGGTGGAAGTGCTGCCATAATCTGCTGCTTATTAATAATGCAGATCTGGCACGAAAAAATGCATTTCTTTATTTTTGGCTTGAGTCTTGGGATATAAAACTCTTGGCGGACTATTTGTTGCATGAGGTGATGTTCTGCGTGTAGTATACGTAATAGTATGCGGACATACTTACATAGTTAAGATATAGGTAGCAAGTTGCGATCTCTCTGGTATAACTATGGGATGACAGTCGTTATACTTTAGGCTTGAATTAACAAGCCGACCATTTGCACCAAGTAGACCTTTCGTATCTGTGAATAGATTTAGTACTAAGTGTGAGTGTTAAAAACAACAAGAAGGTTTTGGATTTAAAATAGTACTCAGCTCTGGTTGCCCAGAGCTCTTTTATTTATAGATTTTCTTATTCTAATTCATGTACGCTCCACATGCAGAGTCCATATACATATCTTAATACTAATCTACTGTACATACCGACAGTATGTACACATATCTTAAACATAAGTGTTCAACGGCATACACAACTACTTTTGAACTCTTATTAGGTCAGGATCATTTGCGTCCTTTAATCAATATAACCGAAATGAACATTTACTACAGTGCTGATAGAATTAGGTATTTGTAAATATATATTTATGTTTAAGACTGAGATTTATAAAAATATCTTATTTACAATTACAAACGTTAGGGACTGTTCAGAAATCTGAACATACTGCCTACGTTGAAGTGTTTACATTTCAAAAATATTTCAAGTGCTTATAAATCTTGGGCATTATAATTAAATTTTTCCTTCTAAGATTAGCGGCTCGAACTCGTAATAATTTTTCTTCTATAAGCTATTTTTTATTGTAGTACATTTTAATTTTTAATACAATTTTAATTTACTAAGATTAATAATTAATTTCGTAAGATATATCCTCCTACCGGATATGCCTGCCTTGCTGAATTACATTACTATTGTTACGTTGATTGCTCCAGCAATTAATAGGAATAGGTTGTCATGCCGTAATGCACCATATGATGTCATTCTAAGTCCAAGTGTTTCGAATTTAATCACGGAACTTTTCAGATCGTATGCCCAATTTCTCCAATTGTAAACTAGCGACCTCCTCATCGAGTATTTTCGGTAACAGAAGCACATCTACGTTGTATTTGTCAGCCTTGGTCCACAATTCCATTTGTGCCACCACTTGATTTCTGAACGAGTTGAACATCTCAAGCTGGGATAACCGTGCGCGAAGCCCAAATTTAACCGACGTCCTTCGGCCAACAAAATAATATGATTACTATTGGATAGTGTATAATGATCGACTTTAGGTTTGTCATTAATCTTCTTCTTGGCATTGGCATTCAAACATGCGACGTCGATTTCATAATCGAAATTACCCATATTTACACATCGTAAGGCATGAGCTCAAAATACGCGCCAGTAATAATGTCCTTTCAACCAGTTGTTGGTACGAAGTGGGTGTGACACCCCCCCATCTATGAACGAGTCGGCATTTTCGGCCGTTTTAATATCATAACTAACAAGTAAGGAAGGGCTAAGTTCGGGTGTCACCGAACATTTTATACTCTCGCATGGTAAAGTGATAATCGAGATTTCATTATCCGTCATTTACATATTTTTCAAATACCGTATTTGTGTAAAGTTTTATTCCGCTATCATCATTGGTTCCTAATGTTTATACTCGTATTATACAAAGAAGGCATCAGATGGAATTCAAAATAGCTTTATATTGGAAGAAGGCGTGGTTGTGAACCGATTTCAGCCATATTTCGTACATGTCATCAGGGTGTTAAGAAAACATTATATACCGAATTTCATTGAAATCGGTCTAGTAGCTCCTGAGATATGCTTCTTGGTCCATAAGTGGGCGGCGCCACGCATTTTCAATTTTAAAAAAAGCCTGGGGCAGCTTCCTTCTGCCACTTCTTCCGTAAAATTTAGTGTTTCTGACGTTTTTTGTTAGTCGGTTAACGCACTTTTAGTGATTTTGAACATAACCTTTGTATGGGAGGTGGGCGTGGTTATTATCCGATTTCTTCCATTTTTGAACTGTATATGGAAATACCTGAAGAAAACGACTCTGTAGAGTTTGGTTGACATAGCTATAATAGTTTCCGAGATATGTACAAAAAACTTAGTAGGGGGCGGGGCCACGCCCACTTTTCCAAAAAAATTACTTCTAAATATGTCCCTCCCTAATGCGATCCTTTGTGCCAAATTTCACTTTAATATCTTTATTTATGGCTTAGTTATGACACTTTATAGGTTTTCGGTTTCCGCCATTTTGTGGGCGTGGCAGTGGGCCGATTTTGCCCATCTTCGAACTTAACCTTCTTATGGAGCCAAGGAATACGTGTACCAAGTTTCATCATGATATCTCAATTTTTACTCAAGTTACAGCTTGCACGGACGGACGGACAGACGGACGGACAGACGGACGGACGGACAGACAGACATCCGGATTTCGACTCTACTCGTCACCCTGATCACTTTGGTATATATAACCCTATATCTGACTCTTTTAGTTTTAGGACTTACAAACAACCGTTATGTGAACAAAACTATAATACTCTCGTTAGCAACATTGTTGCGAGAGTATAAAAATTTGTAATTTCATTTCGGCAATTCCAGTAAGAGTTGCCAAGTACCCGGAAATTTGTTGTCAAAACTTATTGAATATTTTTAAGATTTTCATCAAAATATATTATTGCACATTAATTATCATATCCATTGCGAATTCACTAGCCGGCATTTATGAAAATTCTAACTTCAGTAAAACGCAATAAATAGCTCTATAATTGCGGAAGCAAGCTTAAAAAGACACCTTTTCGTAATTTCCACGAGGATTATTAAAACACTACAATGTTCGAATAATAGTGGTTGAATATATTATAAATTAACGCATTGCTAGCGAGTTCAGTTGCATTTGCTGAAAAGTGTCAGATCAGCCCTGAAAATGACTTTTCGAAACACCACAGAACACGCCGTGCTCCGAAGAAATATGACGATAATCCAGCAACTGCTTGTAATTTTGATTTCCATACATTTTATAGAAAAGAATTCAAAATTGTCCTCGAAAATTTCACAAATTGTATTCAAGATAATTTGCAAGAAACTATGTCTACCTTCAAACCCATTCAAGAGATGTTCAGGATTCCAGCTAACAGAAGTAATATCTATTACAATAGAATCTATACAATTTGTTGTGCAATTGGAACCTAAGTTCTTCAGTGAAGATCTAGATTGTATTTTTGCTGAAACACAAATTCTTTTTGATTCACGTAAAGAGTGTAAATCTTTCGATGACATTTCTATAGTAGAGTACAAATTGAGAAAGGTCATTCCTTCTGCGTACAAAATTGTTCATTACATAATGACTGCTCCTGTCAGGTCAGCTTCATGTGAATGTTCTTTTAGTAAATTGAAATTTGTTTTCAACGATTTGCGTACAACAATGGGAGATGAACGTTTGAATTCTTTGATGCTGCTTTCTTCTTCAAAGGATAAAGTAGACGAAATCGATCTGCGCGATGTTGTTGGAAAATGGTCAATGTTGAAACATCGCAGAGTGAAAATATAACTCAGAAATTTATATTTTTTGCAATTCAATTTCTTAAGAAAATCTTGTTTTTTTCCGCGTAACACGTCACTGAACAATATATGTATTTTATATTAAGAGAAACATATTAAATGATGATTATACTAATATGTACAATACTTATTTGAGAATAAAATATAGAAGTATGTTACATATTATGTTGTCAAACTTCTCCGTAATACCTTATCAGTAATGAAGATATCCTTATTTTATATATATTTATAAACATATACATTAAATCGGCAAATTCTTGAAATGAGTCGGCATTTCAAAGGGACTCACCCCCCCATGATCTGGATCCTCGCGACGCCCCTGTTCACCACCATTATCGAGAATCAAGTTCAAGAGCTGACTATCTGAGAACAGTAAGGTCTGTTCGATACACTATAAGTATTCTTCATTCATCAGGTCAAACAAGAAGTAGCATATATGTCCTGGTCAACCCAACAGGCCCTCTTTTTTCCAAAAATACTCCAGAACTAACTCACATCTAAGCATTTTACAGGTGGTAAAACTATAAATAAGATTAATAAAGTGAGTATAAGATTTTTATTTTTCTTGTTTTTTAGTTCGAGTCGACCGCATCTCTCTTTATTAATTGCTTATATATTTTTTCTTCTGTGGGAAAAGGATAAACATTGTGCATCGCTCTATATGCCATTCCTTATAATTGCGACTACATTTCTTACATTTGCCATCATAGCTTGAAATGACGTTTTTAATTCGTCCTCTCTTCCACTGCAATAGTGGAATATTTTGTTCTTTAAAAAGTACCAATGTACCAGATTTAATCATTTCGAATGGAACTTGCCGTTTATATATTTTTATACTCTCGCAACAAAGTTGCTAAGGAGAGTATTATAGTTTTGTTCACATAACGGTTGTTTGTAAGTCCTAAAACTAAAAGAGTCAGATACAGGGTTATATATACCAAAGTGAAAGTGAAAGGGTGACGAGTAGAGTCTGTCCGTCCGTCCGTCTATCCGTCCGTCTGTCCGTCCGTCCGTCCGTGCAAGCTGTAACTTGAGTAAAAATTGAGATATCATGATGAAACTTGGTACACGTATTTCTTGGCTCCATAAGAAGGTTAAGTTCGAAGATGGGCAAAATCGGTCTACTGCCACGCCCACAAAATGGCGGAAACCGAAAACCTATAAAGTGTCATAACTAAGCAATAAATAAAGGTATTAAAATGAGATTCGGCACAAAGGATCGCATTAAGGAGGGGCATATTTGGACGTAATTTTTTTGGAAAAGTGGGCATGGCCCCCTACTAAGTTTTTTGTACATATCTCGGAAACTACTATAGCTATGTCAACCAAACTCTATAGAGTCGTTTCCTTCAGGCATTTCCATATGCAGTTCGAAAATGGAAGAAATTGATAATAACCACGCCCACCTCCCATACAAAGGTTATGTTGAAAATCACTAAAAGTGCGTTAACCGTCAAACAAAAAACGTCAGAAACACTAAATTTTGTGGAAGAAGTGGCAGAAGGAGCTGCACCCAGGCTTTTTTAAAAATTGAAAATGGGCGTGGCATCGCCCACTTATGGATCAAAAACCATATCTCGGGAACTACTCAACCGATTTCAATGAAATTCGGTACATAATATTTTCTTAACACCCTGATGACATATACGAAATATGGGTGAAATCGGTTCACAACCACGCCTTCTTCCAATATAACGCTATTTTGAATTCCATTTGATGCCTTCTCTGTATAATATATACATTAGGAAATGAAAATACAATTCAATACTCAAAGTACACAAATTGATCTAATCTAATTAATTTTACAGCAAAATAAAAGAAATATGTAAATTATTATCACTTTATCATGCGAGAGTATAAAATGTTCGGTGACACCCGAACTTAGCTCTTCCTTACTTGATTTTTTGTTAAGGTTCATTATTTTTAAGTTTTCTATCTAGAGAGATTAATCTTCCTTTTGCTTGTGAAGAAGAATCTCCTAAGTTTATATTTTTCTTTTCCAATGGAAAAGCTACACTAAATTTACTATCTGCAGAAACTTTTAATTTATTACGAAACTGCTTCTCGTACTGTGTTTCTTTTTTAGTTTTATTAACACATCTTTTTTCAACGGAATATATTTCCCAAAACTTTTTTAGTTGATTATCTAGTTTTTCATCTAAGTATGTCACAACACCACCGTGCCCTAAATTCGAGCTTTTGTTAGTTGATCCACATATCAACCACCCAAACACACTGTTCTGGAGTTTGTAGTTAAAATTTTCAATACTTATTTTTTCTTCTTTTAACAAATCAAAGAATATGTCCGCACCTAATAGTAAATCAATTTACCTGGAACATTAAATGAAGGGTCGGTCAGTTTTATATCCTGTGGAATTTTTTTTAACTTTTATGTATTCCGTTAGCACATTGGTCACAATTATTTGTACTACAATGGTGTCTAAATTTGTTTCAAAAGGATCTATTATTGATTTAAAATCATTGATTCAGAAACGAGTGTAGTGAACTTAAGGTCAGTATTTCCTTAGGGCTTTTAGGGAATTTTCGTAGAACCTAAGTCTTAAATTTTTGTCTAATTTTTGCACAAGCGTATAGTGTAATAAAGCTTGTAACAAATTGTCTGCAGACAAACTGAGGCTTTCCAATGCTTGTGTACTTTCAAAACTTTTTTCTTGAAATTTTCGTACACTTAGAGCAGTCTCATTCACTACTGGTGCATCTAAAGTTTTTTTATTTGTAAATTTTTCATTGAGAAGGTTCCACGCAACTGAAAAATTCGTTGAGGTTGAAAGCAGATTTGCAATACAACTTGCAGCCGATCCTCTTAATTTAGTTCTTAAAATACACATTTTATACCTGTCTGAGACATTTTGCGAGACTACGAGTTGCTCAAACAATTCTCTAAAAGTTTGTCAATGAGCGTAATCTCCTGAAAAAATGGGGATGTTAACAGGAGTCAACGTTAAATTGGCAGCATTTGTTTTGCAAATAGATTTTAATTTGAGTTCGTAAAATATATTTCTTAAATCATAGAATTTAGTAGTTAACTCTTTATCTTCGTGCTGGCTAATAAATTCAAGCACGGTATCACGAGTTTTTCCTATTAGACTCTCTAAGCTATCTAGAGAGCATATTTTGTTTATTTCGCAGTCTTAAATATTTTTATCTAATTCTGTTAATAAGAAGTGAAGCCTGCAACCTAAACCAGGATCCATTCCAATCCATTTTCCTGGAAGCACTATTTTTTTGAATTATGGTTATTAATTCGCTTAACTTGGCGAACGCTGCCAAATAAAGCATACCTCCCGTCCCTTCAACATCATTTTTGAAATAGTTTTCTTTTTCATTTTTGGGAGTTTTGGGCAATTCTAAATGGTTTCGTTGAAACTCTGACCATTTTTTGTCCAAACTATCTTGTTTTCTAAATTTATTAATTCTTCATTTATATCCATACCATCAGGTTCTTCTGCCAATTTTATTTGGTTCTCCATTGCGTAAAACTCCAAAAACAAAATAAACAATTGTATGTAAAATAATAAAATATTTAAGTAGAAATGAAAAATGTTCTTACCTGTGCGGATTTGAATTATATATATAATTATAATTTTTTTTTATGTGTTGTCTACTTTTTTTAACATAATTTTTTATTTTCACGTCACTCGCGTATTTTGAAAATGTAGGGGTCCCCAATTTATTAAAAACAACACTCACCTCTGGTTGCCCAGAGCTCCTTTATTTATAGATTTCCTTATCTTAAGTCATGTATGCACCACATGCAGAGTACATACACATATCTTAAAACTAATCATTGCATACATTAAATACTACAGTCTGTAATCAATATACCCGAAATGAACATTTATTACAGTGCTGATAGAAATGGGTATTTGTAAATACATTTTTATGTTTAAGACTGTATTTGTATATGCTAGCGATAATGTACATAAATATTTGTAATATGATATTTGTTTATGCGCAGATTTACAAAAATATCTTATTTACAATTGTAGCCGTTAAGAACTGTTCAGATATCTGAACAGTGAGCTCTTTTTATCATCGGCTTTGATTCTCTTAGTAATGATATCCATCGGCTGAAGTAGCACGCTTGACTAGATGCGCTAAGAGCGTCACTGTATCGCCAAAGGTCACTGTTTTAGCTTATAGTTGCGTAGTGGATTGTTGGCTGATTTTTGGAAAATGATTCGTTAATATCTGTCTATACATTTTTTCGACGTCCCCGTTGAATACGTATTTGAATATACGCCAGTTTAATATAAACAGCATTAAATCTGGTTGGAGCGTGAGTCCCATAAATAGGAAATCATTTAGGGAATTCCCCGAGCTAGCGGATCTTGAGGCGTTGAATACAACTCTTACTGTAGCTGCTTTTTTATCTACTGCATGATGTGGCAAGTAAAATGAGTAGTATTTTCCGTTGATAATTTTTTCGCATGGGCCTAATTCCTCCATGTGATCTAAATGGAGGTATTCTTCCAACACACCACCATATTCTGGTTTGAGCTCACCTTTATTAAGTAGGTTTCTTTACATACGTTGAGACTGCTATATTGCAGAAGTGCGGGAGTGACCTAAGGCGAGTGTGTTGTGAAAATGTTGTTTTAGTGGTAGTCGTATGACCTACCGACCATTATCTCATCTAGTAGTTGTGGCTTTGTAAAAATCTTCACAATACTGATCTTCAGGGGTTGTGATTGAAATGGAGGGGAGTTCTTTTATATCCCAAAGACTCTCAATTGTGAATTGAGGTACGCGTTAGAGATTTCCTCAACTTGAGTTGTCATTGTTGTGACTGGCAATAATATCGCTGTCTTGCAGGAAGGATTCATGTGTGGAAGTTCATTGGATGGAGACATGTGTAGAAGTGCACTGGAGGATGCAGTCATGTGTAGAAGTTCACGCAAGTGAGGAAAGTTCTCTGATCGCCATTCACTTGGGAGTGGCCAGAAACGATTTTACACATGGCTCAAGCAGCTCACTACTTCCGGTCTTTGACCAAGTATCCTCTGGGTAGCCTAAGAACATCCGTTCGAAGGCGATCTAATGTGAGAAGGCGAAACATCCCCTACATAGGGTTGTGCGCTGGGTTTGGGACCCGCCACGTAAAAATCAGTACCAATGAAAAAGAAAAAGCAGACTCGGATGAGAGACTCCCCTTTTGATGACGACCATAGCAAACGAAATAAGGACTACGATTTGAGTGCATGCACCTGGAATGTCCGGACCCTTAATTGGGAAGGTGCCGCTGCCCAGCTGGTTGATGTCCTCGCAAAAATAAAGGCTGACATCACCGCCGTCCAAGAAATGCGATGGACGGGACAAGGACAGAGACGAGTAGGTCCTTGTGACATTTACTACAGTGGCCATATAAAGGAGCGCAAGTTTTGTGTTGGATTCATGGAGGGAGAGAGACTCCGCAGCCGAGTACTATCATTCACTCCGGTGAATGAACGTCTAGACAGAATCCGCATCAAAGCGAGGTTCTTCAACATATCGCTGATTTGCCCCCACGCCTCGACGGACGATGTGACAAAACATGTCTTTTATGAGTGCTTGGAGCGCACTTATGATAGCTGCCCCCGCCACGATGTCAAAATCGTGCTTGGCGACTTTAACGCCAGGGTGGGTAAAGAAGGTATCTTTAGCACTACGGCCGGTAAATTCAGCCTCCACGACGAAACATCCCCAAATGTGTTGAGGCTGATCGACTTCGCCGAGGCCCGAAATATGGTCATCTGTAGTACTAGATTCCAGCATAAAAAGATTCATCAAGCTAGCTGGCTGTCTCCGGATCGAAAAGCCACCAACCAGATCGATCATGTTGTGATAGACGGAAGACACGTCTCCAGTGTATTAGATGTGCGTGCGCTCCGAGGTCCAAACATCGACTCGGACCACTATCTTGCTGCAGCCAAGATTCGCACCCGCAGCAAAAACCGCACGCCAACAAACACAAGGAAGGTTCGACGTCGAGAAGCTGTAATCACAACAGACAGCCGAACGATTTTCTACTCGGCTTGCACTTCTGCTCTCTGAGAGCACTCGTCAACAACTCGGTATAAGGGAACTGTGGGACGGCATTTCAAACTCCTTACGTACAGCTGCAACCGAAACCATTGGTTTTCGGAAAGTGCAAAAGAACAGCTGGTACGACGAGGAGTGCCGTGGCGCAGCAGGCAGAAAACAGGCTGCCTACCTCGCAACGTTACGATCGACCACAACACGTGCGGAATGGGATAGATACCGAGAGTTGAAGAGGGAAGCGAGACGCATTTCCTGACAGAAGAAGAAAGAGGCCGAAATGCGTGATTATGAAGAGCTTGATAAGCTGGCCGACAGGGGTAATGCTCGAAAATTCTACAAAAAAATGCGGCGGCTTACGGAAGGTTTCAAGACCGCAGCATACTCTTGTAGAACCCCCAAAGGTGATCTAGTGACCGATGCCCAGAGCATACTTAAATTATAGAGGGAACACTTCTCCAGCTTGCTGAATGGCAGTGAATGCACAACGCCAGGAGAAGGCGAACCCGATTCCCCAATCGATGACGATGGATCCGACGTTCCATTGCCCGACCATATGAAGAAGTTCGAATAGCAATTACCCGCCTGAAGAACAACAAAGCGGCAGGGGCCGATGGATTGTCGGCCGAGCTATTCAAACACGGCGGAAAAGAACTGATAAGGAGCATGCATCAGCTTCTTTGTAAAATACGGTCGGACGAAAGCATGCCCAACGATTGGAATTTAAGTGTGCTATGCCCAATCCATAAAAAAGGAGACCCCACAATCTGCGCCAACTACCGTGGGATTAGCCTCCTCAACATCGCATATAAGGTTCTATCGAGCGTATTGTGTGAAAGATTAAAGCCCACCGTCAACAAACTGATTGGAACTTATCAGTGTGGCTTCAGACCTGGAAAATTAACAACCGACCAGATATTCACCATGCGCCAAATCTTGGAAAAGACCCGTGAAAGAAGAATCGTCACACACCACCTCTTCGTCGATTTCAAAGCTGCTTTCGACAGCACGAAAAGGAGCTGCCTTTATGCCGCGATGTCTGAATTTGGTATCCCCGCAAAACTAATACGGCTGTGTAAACTGATGTTGAGTAACACCAAAAGCTCCATCAGTATCGGGAAGGACCTCCCGAGCCGTTCGATACCAAACGAGGTTTCAGACAAGGCGACTCCCTATCGTGCGACTTCTTCAACCTGCTGCTGGAGAAAATAGTTCGAGCTGCAAAACTAAATAGAGAAAGTACCATCTTCTATAAGAGTGTACAGCTGCTGGCGTATGCCGATGATATTGATATCATCGGCCTCAATACCCGCGCCGTTAGTTCTGCTTTCTCCAGGCTGGACAAGGAAGCACAGAAAATGGGTCTCGCAGTGAACGAGGGCAAAACGAAATATCTCCTGTCATCAAAAAAAACAGTCGTCGCACTCGCAACTTGGCTCTCACGTCACTGTTGACAGTCATAACTTTGAAGTTGTAGATAATTTCGTCTATCTTGGAACCAGCGTAAACACCACCAACAATGTCAGCCTGCAAATCCAACGCAGGATTGCTCTTGCCAACAGGTGCTCCTTCGGACTCATAATTCCCGTCCTGCTATATGGTGCAGAGGCTTGGGCGATGACAGCAACCGATGAGTCGACGTTACGAGTTTTCGAGAGAAAAATTCTGCGAAAGATTTATCGTCCTTTGCTGGTTGGCCACGGCGAATACCGCATTCGATGGAACGATGAGCTGTACGAGATATACGACGACATTGACGTAGTTCAGCAAATTAAAAGACAGCGACTACGGATGAAAACACTCCAGCTCTGAAAGTACTCGACGCAATACCCGCCGGGGGAAGCAGAGGAAGAGGAAGACCTCCACTCCGTTGGAAAGACCAAGTGGGGAAGGACTTGGCTTCGCTTGGAATATCCAATTGGCGCCACGTAGCGAACAGAAGAAACGACTTGCGCGCTGTTGTTAACTCGGCTATAATCGCGTAAGCGGTGTCTACGCCGATTAAGAAGAAGAAGATAAGATCGCTGTCTTGCAATTGGTATCTTCTAACTTATGGTGTGAAACCTTTTTCCAATGCTTTCTACTTATATCATAGCTTGGAAGCATATTTGTTAGTTGCGGTAAGATTATAGCGCCTACTTGTATTCTTATATCCGCTTGGGGAGAAAATAGGGTTATGCGGCAGATTTTATTAGAGTTTTGAGCTACTCCTACCCCAATTCCTGTAACTTCAAAGATGGCTAGTTTTGTTGGTAGTTTTAGCCTATTTTTTGCCCTAGACGCTATGAAAGTTCTTTGTGATCCTTGGCCTATTAGGGTTCTCCTCGATGTTCGGTGGAGACGACTGCTGTGGCTAGTAGGACCTCACTTTGAATTTCGATGTGTAGCGTTTGAGCAGCGTAATGCTTCTTGGCAATTTTGTGAATTTGGCATTTCGAGATTTGTTGTTGTCCGCTGACGTTGAAAGCAGATTTGCAATAAAACTTGCAGCCGATCCTCTTAATTTAGTTCTTAAAATACTCATTTTATACATACGTGTCTGAGACATTTTGAGAGACTACGATCGTAATTTCCTGAAAAAATGGGAATGCTAACTTGAGGCAGCGTAAAATTCGCAGTATTTTTTTGCTAATAGATTTTAATTTGAGTGTGTAAAATCTATTTCTTAAATCATAGAATTTAGTAGTTAACTCTTTATCTTCGTGCTGGCTAATAAATTCAAGCACAGTATCACGAGTTTTTCCTATTAGTCTCTCAAGCTATCTAGAGAGCATATTTTGTTAAATTCGCTGTCAGCAATATTTTTTTCTAATTCTGTTAACAAGAATTGAAGCCTGCAAACTAAACCAGGATCCATTCCATTCCCTTTTCCTGGAAGCACTATTTTCTTAAATTATAGTTATTAATTCGCATTATCTTACAGTGTTCAAGTGTACGGACGTGTTTTTAATTCTGTTTAAAACGCAAACAAGCAAAAATTAAAAAAAAAACAAAATTTATTGAATAGAAAATAAACAATCAGCAATCAGTGTACACAAGTTGTTATAATTAAACATAAACAAATTGTGCACGAAACAAAAAGTAAAAACAAAAAAAGAAAAATAATAAAACAAACAAAAATTAGTGTTACTCAGCCTCCCCAGCAAGGCCGTAGGCATCCTTTAAGTGCCTACTTTAGCTTTGTCGAGCCAACAACAGCAACTCCTGGCAAAAACAAAATTAACGGCGATGACTCATCATCGCAGCGATCAGCTGAGAGAGCAAGTAAGCAAGCGCAGTCAGCAGAAGCAGCAGAGAACAGCAAACGGGCAACAACAAATGCGCTGACAGCAGCCAATATACAGGTACCAGCAAGCACACGGACAGCGAAGGAAAACAAAATGCAAGGTGAGAATGTACCAAGCAAAAAAGGGCCGTTTGTTCAGACTGGTATTGATCGCTATATTATCGTAAAAAGGAAACTAAGTCCAGCTAAATCAGCGGTCAATACCAAAAAATTTCAACCAGGCACACCAAATGGTAAAAAGCCAGAAACCCTAAATGGCAACAGATTTGCCATACTAAGCAATGGTTCAGACGACGATGCGAAGGGTACCACCACAGTCGTTAATGCCAAACCACCTCCAATATATTTGCGCGAGCGTAGCAGTAATACTATTGTTGCGAAATTAGGTGAAATTGTAGGTACTAACAATTCCCATAAAGTGCCTTTGAAAAAAGGGAATATACATAGATGGAACAAAAATTCAGTCCTACCAACTGAAGAGCTCAAAAGGTCTTGTTGTTTTCATAAAAGGTATAGAGTCTTCGGTAGACTCTAACGATGTGAAAGAAGCACTAGAAGAAGGTGGTTTTAACATTAAATCAGTAGTAAATATATTTAACAGGAACAAAGTCCCACAACCAATGTTCAAAATAGAACTGATGCCAAATTGTAACCAACTAAAGAAAAATGAAATACACCCGATTAACAATATAAAATATCTGCTCCATAGCAGAATCACCGTTGGGAAACCATATAAGAGACATGGTCCAGTACAATGTACAAACTGCCAAGAGTATGGACACACGAAAGCATATTGCACTCTACGCAGTGTCTGTGTGGTGTGTGGTGATCTACATCCGAATACAAAATGTACTCTTAAAAAAGAGGATTTAAATAGAAAATGCAGCGATTGTGGAGGAAATCACACTGCACACACAGGAGTTGACCTGTATATAAAGATTTGAAATCAAAGTTGTCACAGGGCATTCAAGCACGTCGTAACCAAAAGTTGAATATTCCTCCTAATGAAAATATTGAAATCCCCGTCCATATTTCAAAACCAGTTAATCCTAAAGACAATTCTACATAAGGGAGCTATGCAAACGTGGTGAAAGGCAATACTGCACAAATGCAATTGCCCCAAAACCAACCAAATGGAAGCGTTGAAACTATGATTTTCAACCTAACCCAATATATGACACAATTTATGGCTTCAATGCAAAATATGATTCAAGAGATAATCAAATAACAAAACCAAATGTTGTAAACTTTTTTAAGTAAAAAATGAGTGTTAAACAACATAAACTAGAACTTATTAGATTTCCGGATGAAAATTATATTGATGTAATGCTATTGTCAGAAACTCATCTTACGAACAAAAACAATTTCTTTATACCGCGATTTAGGCTCTAGGTTACAAATCACCCAGATGGAAAGGCACATGCAGGAACAACAGTGTTGGTTAGAAAACGCATTAGAGTCTTATGCCTCAGCGCAATTACAAGCTACAACAATAACTATAAAAAATCGCTGCAGGGACTTTAGAGGCTTTTTTGGAACTCCAGGCCATAGATTTCTAGCAGGTGGAGATTACAATGCAAAGCACACATATTGGGGCTCACGACTTATTAATCCTAAAGGACGACAGCTGTATCAAACAGTTATAAATCGGTACAACAACCTTGAAATAATATCTCCTGGTAAGCCGACATATTGACCTAGTGATAGTGAGAAAATACCAGATTTAATTGATTTTGCTGTAATCAAAAATATAGATAAATCGCACTTAACAGCTGATACATGTACTGATCCATCTTCTGATCACTCTCCTGTACTAATAAAGTTATGTGAACAACCCATATTCGTTAATCCAAAAGTGAGTCTAACTTCTTATAAAACATTACAACATTAATATTGAGTACAAAATAAATACAGGAAGAGATATAGACGAAAGCATAGGAGAAGTCAATGATATAACAACCAGCGCAGCTGTCTTAGCAACACCAAGCAAAAACTATAAGCCGCTTGGAAACAGAAAAATCACAAATAGTGAAATAGAAAAGCTTGTAAATGAAAAAAGGCGTTCAAGACGTGAATGGCAGATAAATCGCTCCCCTTCCACTCAGCTTCAATTGAAATCTGCTGCACGTAAATTAAAAAAACCGCTTAAACGTGAAGAAGAATTCAACCCCGAAATGTATATAAAGAATCGGTGTCCAAATTCCAACAAGCAAAACTCCCTTTGGAAAGCCCAAAAGTCCATGAAGCCACCAACTGACTCCAACATGCCTATACCAGACTTGGATGGAAATTGGGCTCGAAGTGACGAGGAAAAGGTAAATTGTTTTGCAAATCACCTAGAAAAAGTATTTCAATCCAATTTGCCAAATAACAACTTTAAGCTATCAATCTTACCCAACTCATCTAAAGAGTCACTCGAGTCTTTTAAGACTTCACCTTCTGAAAATATTGGAATCATCAAAGAACTAATCCAAAAAAGTCGTCGGGACATGATACTATTTCCCCAAAAATCATAATTGAGTTACCAATTATTGCTTTAGAGGTGCTCACTTCGCTCTTCAATGCAATTCTTAGTTTCGGGTACTATCCAATTTCATGAAAAAAGTCGCAGATTATCCTGATAGATAAACCTGGGAAAGTCTTTATACAGACCAATCAGTCTTCTACCCTGTATTTCTAAAGTATTTGAAAAAATATTGCTTTCAAAGATGTCTCCTTTCCTCCACGTAAATATTACAATTCCAGTGCATCAATTTGGATTTCGTGCGAAGCATGGCACAATAGAGCAAGTAAATAGAATTACTAACGAGCTTTCCTTGCATTTGAGCACAGGGAGTACTGTTCAGCATAATTTCTAGATGTAGCTCAGGCATTTGATAAGGTGTGGCACGAAGGTCTTTTATATAAGATTAAAAAAAATGTACCTTCAGAATTGTATGAAACATTGGAGTCTTATTTAAACAATAGACAATTAATGGTGAAAGTAGGAGATTTCATATCGGAAGAAAGGCAGATAAGGGCTGGTGTGCCACAGGGCAACGTTTTAGGCCTAACTCTATACATCATGTATACAGCAGATCTTCCAACTACTAACTACGTATTAACTTCAACTTTTGCGGATGACACAGCTATAGTGAGTCGTAACAACTGCCACATTGCCACATGCCAAGAATATTAGCGGAGTATTTAAGTTCTGTCGAAGAATTTCTAGCGAACTGGCGTATAAAAGTGAATGAATAGAAGTGTAAGCATGTTACATTTTCGCTTAGACCAAAAATGTGGCCGGCAATAAAAATAAACAATATTTTAGTACCCCAAGTGAACGAAGTAACATATCTTGGTATTCACTTAGATAGAAGGCTTACGCGGAGAAAACACATCTCTAGTAAAATAACATGTATTAAGATTAGAGCTGCAAACTTAAATTGTCTTTTTAATAAAAACTCCAAACTTAGCCTAGACAGTGAAGTGCTTTTATATAATGCGGTCATAAAGCCGATTTGAATGTATGGCATTCAACTGTGGGGTACGACCTGTGCAACTAATATTGATATAATACAAAGGTTCCAATCGATAATGCTTAGAACCGTGCTCCATGCGTAACGAAAATATCCATAAAAACCTTGGTATTCCTATGGTAAAGAAAGAAGTGGAAGATAGCAGAATTAAATATACTTATATCTAAACTGCGAGATCGCCCAAAGCCTTTGGCTAATGCTTTGTTACATTCCTGCGATCAAAAACGCCTTAAAAGAAGAGATATGCATGCGTATTAAAGAGCAACGTATCATCAAAACAGCTCAATCACTTGCTTGAGCCTGTCTAGTTTTTAACTAGATTTAAGATTTTATAACTTATTGTTAGGCTTAAAAAAAGCAGATCCAATAAATAAAATAATATTGAAAAAAAAAATCGCTTAACTTAGCGTACGCTGCCAAATAAAGCGTAAGTCCCGTCCCTTCAACATCATTTTTGAAATAGTTTTCTTTTTCATTTTTGGGAGTTTTGGGCAATTCTAAATGGTTTCGTTGAAACTCTGACCATTTTTGTCCAAAATATCTTGTTTTTCTAAATTTATTAATTCTTCATTTATATCCATACCATCATGTTCTTCTGCTAATTTTATTTGGTTCTCCATTGAAAAAAACTCCAAAAACAAAATAAACATTTGTATGTAAAATAATAAAATATTTAAGTAGAAATGAAAAATATTCTTACCTGTGCGGATTTGAGTTTTAGTTTATATTTTTTTTCATTTGTTATCTAATTTTTTTTTATTAAAAAAAAAAAATTTCAATTTTACGATAACTTTTTTTTTAACAAAATTTTTTATTTTCACTTCACTCGCGTGTTTTGAAAATGTAGGGGTCCCCAATTTATTAAAAACAACACTCAGCTCTGGTTGCCCAGAGCTCCTTTATTTATAGATTTTCTTATCTTAATTCATGTATGCACCACATGCGGAGTACATACACATATCTTAATACTGATCTACTGTACATACTGACAGTTAAACATAAGTGTTCCCAACGGCATACACAACTACTGCTTCATTTGCGGTCCTTTACATTGCATACATTAAATACTACAGTCTGTAATCAATATACCCGAAATGAACATTTATTACAGTGCTGATAGAAATGGGTATTTGTAAATACTACATATTTATGTTTAAGACTGTATTTGTATATGCTAACGATAATGTACATAAATATTTGTAATATGATATTTGTTTATGCGCAGATTTACAAAAATATCTTATTTACAATTGTAGCCGTTAAGAACTGTTCAGATATCTGAACAGTGAGCTCTTTTTATCAATCGGCTTTGATTCTCTTAGTAATGATATCCATCGGCTGAAGTAGCACGCTTGACTAGATGCGCTAAGAGCGTCACTGTATCGCCAAAGGTCACTGTTTTTAGCTTATAGTAGCGTAGTGGATTGTTGGCTGATATTTGGAAAATGATTCGCTGATAATCTTGATCGTCTTTATGTACGTTAATATCTGTCTATACATTTTTTCGACGTCCCCGTTGAATACGTATTTGAATATACGCCAGTTTAATATAAACAGCATTAAATCTGGTTTAAGCGTGAGTCCCATAAATAGGAAATCATTTAGGGAATTCCCCGAGCTAGTGGATCTTGAGGCGTTGAAGACAACTCTTACTGTAGCTGCTTTTTTATCAACTGCATGATGTGGCAAGTAAAATGAGTAGTATTTTCCGTTGATAGTTTTTTCGCATGGGCCTAATTCCTCCATGTGATCTAAATGGATATGGATATGGTATTCTTCCAACACAACACCATATTCTGGTTTGAGCTCACCTTTTTTAAGTAGGTTTCTTTACATACGTTGAGACTGCTATATTGCAGAAGTGCGGGAGTGACCTAAGGCGAGTATGTTGGGAAAATGTTGTTTTAGTGGTAGTCGTATGACGTACCGACCATTATCTCATCTAGTAGTTGTGGCTTTGTAAACATCTTCACAATACTGATCATCAGTGGTTGTGATTGAAATGGAGGGGAGTTCTTTTATATCCCAAAGATTCTCAATTGTGAATTGAGGTACTCGTTAGAGATTTCCTCAACTTGAGTTGTGATTGTTGTGAGTGGTTCCGTTACTAGTCCTCTTGGGATCCAACCGAAAATAGTCTTTTGTGTCAGAAGTATGTATGAAATTTTCGAAGGTATGAGTATTAGCTGTGGTATAAGATCGCTGTCTAATAGAAGATCTATATTTGAGCGGGGATGTTGCAGTTGGGATCTTCTAACTTAAGGTGTGAAACCTTTTTCCAATGCTTGCTACTTATATGATAGCTTGGAAGCATATTTGTTAGTTGCGGTAAGATTATAGCTTCTACTTGTACTCTTTTATCCGCTTGGGGAGAAAATAGGGTTATTTGGCAGAGACTTTTGAGCTACTCTTCCGCCCATTCCCGTAACTTCAAAGATGGCTAGTTTTGTTGGTAGTTTTAGCCTATTTTGTGCCCTGGACGCCATGAAAGTTCGTTGTGATCCTTGGTCTATTAGGGTTCTCTTCGATGTTCGATGGAGACGACTGCTGTGGGTGTAGCGTTTCAGCAGCATAATGCTTCTTGGCAATTTTGTAAATTTGGCATTTCGAGATTTGTTGTTGCAACTAAATCCGTGGCTCTTTTGATATTTGCGCTGTTTGAAGATAAGCTAAAAAAATTATTTATATAAAGCATCGAATGGTGTCGTTTCTGACAATAGATGCAGTTAAATTTGCTTTTGCACTATTTAAGTGTATGCGCATGTGACAAATAGTTTGTACGAAGCCTCTCTCGCAAGATTTGAGCTTGTGCCCTCCTGTACATAATTCGCAAGATCTATATTTATTTTGTTCGGATGAGAACGTCAAATTGTTGTTTCTATTGGCTTGGTGCTTTTGGAAGCTTCTATTGAGGTCGTGATGAATACTTTTTGGTTTAGGTATTTTTTTGTCTACCCTCTCTCCGATTTCGTACTGGGTAGTGAGAAATTCTTTCATTTGTTGGCACATGGGGCATTTTTTTCTTGATGAGAGCGATTGTTCCCACTATAATAACGGCTTTTCTGCTAATGCAGAGGTGCATATATTTACCAGAATTGGGTCCAAGTTGACTGTGGGAATGTTCTGTGTTGATAAAACCGACAAAGAGTTGGAAACAGTGAATTGAGGTATGATAAATTCTTCACTGGTTTCCTTTTGAATTTTCGGAAAGTTCGTTATAATCGTTATTTGCTTATCGACCAATATTCGCTCATTTTCGTGTCTTGATTTCAGAGCTTCCTAAGCCGTATTGAAATTGTCGTCATTTAATGCAAACTGTTTTACTATGACGCCTGCTTGACCTTTTGTTTTGTATCGGAGGTGATAAAATTTTTGTACATTTGATATATATGGGTGGTTTAAGTAAACGGCTGTGATAGTGCCCCGAAAGGACAGCCATTGTTCATAATCCCCATGAAAAATTTCCTTGTCACACGCGGGCACCTTGAGGTGGATGCCTGAACTTGCCTCTTGACTTTGTACTTGTGGCATCTCTTTTCGCAGAATTGGAGCAGGTAACAGCACTTTTACAAAATTATTGTAAACAAATTAAATACTTTTCCAATGACTTATTTTTATTTTTAACTAGCTGACCGCGCAGCCGTTGTCCTGCGTGAAATTATGTGTTTTGAAATGAAAACAAAGTTGAATTTAACATTTCATTTTTTCTTCAATGTAACGCAGCTTGATAAATAAAATTTTTTGGTTTCTGTTCCGGTGTACAAAAAAGATGGTTTTCCAACTCGTGACCACGCCGCGTACATATATCTGGCCGTGTGAAAAACATAGCATTTCCAAATTTATGCCACACACTATGCGACTATCCTTGTGTCCTGTTGATTGTCATCTCAAATGCAATTTTCACTGGAAACGGAATACGTTGGAACTGAAACAGTAAATCATTAGAACTCAAAGGAATTCGTAGAATCAAGCATTTTGCCCCTTGTATTCGATAGCTGCGTCACTATCAGTCGAGTTCCATTGACAGATCCAACTTTGAGACGCAAATGATGCGGTGGCATACCAAGCCTCTCCAAGGAATTTAGAAATACCAGTGGATAACTCACGGCGTCGTCTTCATTGTCAAGATGATCGATCGATTTGTATGTTAAGTCGACAACATTGGTGTTTTTGGCAGGTAACTTTTTGCGTGCACTTAAAGAATCGTAGTTACGATAATTTGTCCAATGTCCGAACACTCGTGATGAGTTCATCTTTCGTGAATTGATAAACGGCAGATGGAATTGATATCAAACCACCGGAAGTATTACCCGGAATTGACCCATTTCCCATCCTTAGCGAATACGATATAAAATGTCTTCGGCAATGTCATTTTTGTTGCTATCCCTTAATTGACGCGGGTTTGAAGGCTGATATGTCAAAATGATCATCGCGAAAAGTGTGCGACCTTCATTTGCATTCGAAGTAGCTATCGCATCGTACATCGTTTGATTCCAGTGATTATCATGTTCCAGCAATTGTAATTGCTGGCTTGCTTCTCCAAAACTTGCACACACCGTACCATTCACAATACGCAATTACTCAAATGAAGTTGACCCGTGTACATTAATCAATAGCAATCAAAGGTAGAAGCAATCGTTTTTTTCGGGTGGATTGTGTAAATTCGTCCTAATGCATTAGTGGAGAACACACCTGGATGTCCATCTACTGGTTGGCCCTGCTTTCTGCGTAACTTTTTTTCGACAATGCGTTCCATGTATCTATAATCAGCCCTATCACACAATCCATCGTAGACTGGTTTTTCGGGAAAGATACGAAATTGCTATCATGCAATTCGAACAATTCCGAACGTAAGTTCGAAATTCGTAGAGTGACATTCACTGAATTCACTCGGAACGGAAAATTTTGAATTTTATCGGAATTTTTGTACGACAGTTTTTGCTAACGGAGAAATAAATTAAAAAAAAGATAAATGTAAGTTTTTATTGAATTCAAACTATTATATATTTGTTACCAGTAAAATAATGATTAATGCGATTTCCGCAGGTCCAAAGTAATTGCCACCAAGCAGCAATATGCACTAATGGTTGAGCTGTTACAGCAAAAACCTGAAATGGCGCAGGGCTTTACCAAGTGCCCTAAAGAAGAAGTGGCATCTTTTTGGAACAATATGGCCCAAGAACTCAACAGTTTTGGTCCGCCTATCAAGGATATTTTCAGCTGGAAGAAGGTAATATAATAAAGTTGTAGTTTTTATTGTTGTAACAGGATAATTTAAAGCTTGTTTTACTTATTTTTTATTAGGTATGGCTTGACTGGAAGGCCTACTTGAAAAGAAAATTGTTGGAAAATAAAAAGGAGCAGTCAGCTACTGGTTCCGGCAGAAATAGGCAGCACCATTTCAGCGAATTGGAGGAAGCGGTGATAACACTAACGGCATTAGAGACGAGTACAAGTGGAATTAAAAATACAGTGAGCATGGGGTTACCGATGTCAGCGACATTGCAAGCCATTACAAAAAATAATTATAATAATTAAATAAATCTGTATTTCTGAAAAAAATCCTTTTTCGCTTCACTTTTCTCAACGTTACTTAACTCGAGGTTTATCCCCTGAGGGCACAAATGGGACTGAAGCAATTCCAGTACTTTTTTAGGATTCAACAAAATGTTGCCTGAGCCATTGGAACATCGAAGTCTTTACCCACTCCATGCTGATAGCCTCCTTCAGCTAAAAACCGTAAAACCGAAGACAATCGATGAAGTAAAGATATAGATGGCGATCTTGAAGAACTTGCATTCCTCTCTAGAACATCGAGGACATACGTAAAGGCCGCCTTATTTAAAAGATAGTTTTGAATAAACCTGTTTTAGAAAAATAATTTGAATAAAATTTAACAATGAATTTTTGTGGATTCTTGAACTGTACATTGTTTCGTCCATATCGAAAGGGTTGCTTTGTCCCTCAGTGATTTTCGTTGAATTTTTAGATCACGCCGACTTCTCTCACGTTCTTCCTCAAGCAACATAAATAAAAACGTTAGCGAATCCATATTTTGTTCGTAACATCAATTTGAATATAAACGATTTCAGTTTTATTAATCAAAATTTAATTTTTTTCTTCTACACAGCTGATTTCGAAATGTCAAAATTCAAAATTAAGTCTGGCAACAAAAGTTTCGAATTCACATGGATTCAATGATAGCAAATTATGCGTATTCGTAGCGGGCAATAACTGCCATGTTGCTTTCTTTGGTGACGTATTTGCAAACGTATTTGATCGATTTCACCAAACTGCAATATTCAACATTGGCATGAGTTTTGAATGTGATTTAGACAACAGAGGCGAATATGGTACGATCCATGTGTTGTCGACTTAGAAATTCACTCCTCTAAGTTGAATGCTAAATGTACTGCTATTGTAATTTGGTGAGCTACGCCTATAGAGTGGATATCCATCATTTCCAGTTTACGTTTCCGAAATAAAAGCATGTGGATAATGTTTCGCGCTTTTTTTGTCAGACCTACCGAAGTGGGATTGTGGTGTCCGCAAGGTCCATGAACCATATTGGTTTTCATCACTTCGTATAATACTGGATCTTTCTCTGCATCAGGAATTTCCGCAGAAATGATTTCATCAATTTGATCTGATGTAACCACCATTCAAAAAGGAATGTGTGCGTTCGGCAAACCTCTCTTTTGCCACTCAACAGAGTACATCTACCATCTAACAGCACCACACATACGTTGCTTTAAGATAAAGTCCATCAAACATCGTAACTGTTGTTTGAAAAGTCGTGCTGTGACATCGTGACAATCGCTTGCTGATTGACCGCAATCCATAATTCCGCACGTATGTCACCACATCCTGGGAGTACTTCTTGCCTTGCCTTGCCTTGGGCTGCCATACGTTGGTGGCAAAGAGAACGCCGACCGATATTAGAGCGACCTCTTCGCAATTGATCACTTTGTGTGAAGCACACGTAAAGTTTTCACTGAATAATTTTCAATAAATTTTTTTTTGAATAGCCGGAATAAAGAAAGCAAACGACAAATTTGAACGATTCAAATAATTAAAAACCAAAAGAAAAAAAAAATTTAAAACAAAAAAATGAAAAAAGTTACTTTTTGGAACTTTCCAATTTCCCGACTTTTCCTCACGAAGAGCGGTTTTTTTTTTTATTTCTAAACCTTCCCCGATCCACAGCGAACAACCTCTGAAAATGTCATCAAGATTGGTTCAGCCGTTCTCGAGCCGTTACTAACAAAAAGACATCCATTCGTTTGTATAGGAAAAAGGAATGGGCTGTTTTTAGGGGTTTTCCGGCAATTATTTAAATTTTTCTCGCGTAAAAACCTTTTTTGAGCCTCAGCGAACATTAAGAAAACAGAATTGGCCAGATTGGTCCAGGCGTTGTTGAGTTATGCGCTTAGCAACACATTTTGCGATTCATTTTTATATATAAGATAACTATCTTACTTAATTTCACTCTACGAAAAACGGTTACTGAATGAACCCTTGCATGGGTTACATCAAAACAATTCACTATAAGCTTACGCAATAACGCAATACATCAGACCAAATAATGCAAAAAACCTCGCCTCAAAAAAAATTTAAATAACGGGACTTAGACGCATACTATATATGAACAATGTTGCCTATAGGCAACATCGGACTTTCAATTGATCAGTAATCATTGCTTTCGTTTCTTTTAACTGGTCTAAGCAATTTTCGTATTTGGCGTAAGCCGAGGATATGAAATTTTCTGGTAGATCTGAGTAATAAGATTCTACTATTGCGTAATAAGAAGCTTGGAGACGTATTCGAAAATTGTTTTCGTTTTTGATTTCTAATGCCGATTCAGAATTATCTTGAATCGGTGAGGATGAAAATCGAGTGTAATATCTTATTTAACTGTCACTCTCAGCAATAAATTTACGGTATATAATGTCTTTACCCCTTTTTTGTTTTGTGGCACCTTGCACCTTGCTTTGAGGGTGTAGATTCTGCAGGTCCATGTATGTACGACTTTTTTCGTCTGAAAGCATTTTTGATACTTTTAGTAGTTGTGAAGATTTAGATGCTTTATAATCTGCGTTCATTTAGAAAAGTTCAATTTATGAAATAATTTCTCTCAGTGTAAACTGATTGAATTTGAAAAAATTCGTGATTGCACCGCGAAACCTCTTGTCAATAAGAGAATTTATTATTCTTTTTTTATCGGATTAAATCAAATGGCGTATTCCGTTAATTAGTCTCGAAAATAGTAAAAAACTTTTTTATTGTTTATTTGATTATTCAAAATTGCAATATTTATTTTAATAATAATTTATTTTTTGTGTTGTTTGTCTGAAAGGGTATACCCATTTTTTTTTATAGTAGAAGGAAGGAAAAAAAGCAGTAGAAGGAAACATCAAAAGCTGGAGTGCGGGACTTTAATACGCTAACCCTAACCTACTCCCATTTCATGTCTCTCCCACGGAACCACTGGACAAAGTATTTCTGCATGGGAGAGAAGAATACATTTAAGTTTCCTCTATTGTACGGACTGATTTGCCGCTCCACTGACAGACTTCCACTTTACAGAGGACTCACACATATGTAAGTGCAGTCAAATTTTCCACCGTACTACTACTACCTTAAAGGGTGGTTTTCAGCTTTTCCCTTATACTTGAAAGCCGAGGGCAATAAGAGAACACGTGTTCAGAGTCTTCTCTACACTCTGTACACATCGGACAGTATGGACTAAAGTCATGACGATAGTTGAATAAGTAGCTTCTGAAGCAACCATGTCCACTGAGTATTTGGGTAAGTTAGAGATTCAGGTCCCCATGTTGTCTACCTATGCACGAATTTATGTCCGGAATAAGACGGTGAGTCCACTGCCCATTGCATGAAGTTTGCCACGATTGCTGCCACATTGCGATGCTTTTAAATCTCTCTCCTCTTTTTGCTGTGGTAGACGTCTCTGACAAGTTATATATTCGCGCGAACTCGTCTCCCTGGATGTCAATCAGCGTCATACTGGCTAATACCAAAGCAGCGTCATTTGAAATGGTTCGGAAAGCATTTATCACGCGTATTGCTGAAAGCCTATGCACCGTGTTAAATGGTCTAGCATGTGATTTTGTTTCTAGCGCCTGTATCCATATTAGAGCCGCATACAGGATAACTGAACTTATTACCTTAGCTATTAAACATCGTCGGCTGGAACGCACACAGCTTTTGTTTTCCATCATTCTAGATAACGCATTATATATTTTATTTGCTTTACGCGTCGTATTTTCCAAATGTTCCTTGAACTTGAGTTTAGTCCTCTATTTAGTCCACTATTACCCCAAGGTACTTCAACTGCGGCTGTGAAGTAATCACACATTCTCCTATAGTGAGCGATATTTTCTCCTCAATTTTCCTGAAGCTTATGAGCAGGACCTCTGTTTTCTGCTCAGCCAGCTCTAGACTCATGGTGGCAAACCGTCGGCGCAAGCTCTTTATGCTGTCATTGCATTTGATCCGGAGGTAATCCAGATGTTTAGTTACTGCTACCACTATGAGGTCATCCGCATATGCGATTGTTTTCACATTTTTTGGTTGCGGTATTCTTAACATCCCGTCATATATCAGGTTTCATAGAAGCGGGCCTAAACCCGAGCCTTACGGCACTCTACTGGAGATAGTGTAGCTCCGCCCGTGTTCTCGTCCGTGTCGAATAACAATGTTCTATTTAGAAAGTAACTCGGGAAACGGTCAAAACTCTAAAATTAAAATTCTGAAGTCAAAATTCCAGAATCAAAATTCTGGGTCGACAAAATTCTGGAAATCGGAGATCCGCAATTCCTTCGCTTTTTTTGGCTGCATTTCAAAATTCTGGTTTTTCATAATTCCGGAATTTACGTTTTCCAGAATTAATTCTGAAATTTTTCCCAAAATTTGAGCCAAATCGTGTATCTTATATAAATTTTGCTTATACATACATAACTAGCTGACCCGGCGAACTTTGTACCGCCTAACAGTCAATGAATGTGGTGTTACAGATAAGCACAACTTTATGATTTTTTGAAAGCAATACAATGAATACATATAATATTTATAGCGGCCCGGTACGTGCTTCGCTACATAAAAAAAAATATATTTAATTATTTGCTAGCTATTCTTGAGTTATAAAGTCACAACGAAAAATGTCATTAATTTTTATATATATAGACATAAGATTTTGGAATTCTTACAAATGCACTGCCGTTATGGCTTTATGTCAACTTCAGTAAGATGAATCCAAAACATTTGGATAAACAATACTTTTTGTTTTTCCATTTTGAGCATGAATAAACAAACGGCTGGGGGTACCGACTCTGGAACAGGCAACATAAAGTTGGCCAAATTCACACCACAAACGTTAAGTGTTTGCCCTTGAGCTTTGTTGATGGACATCGCAAATGATAAACGCACAGGATATTGTAATCGTTTGAATGCAAATGGCATATTCGTTGGAATCATAGGGATACGCGGTATTAAACAAACTTCTCCTTTTGATTTACCAGTTAAGATCGTAGCTTCAATCAAATTTGGCAATAAATTTTCACTGCCAATCTGGTGACATTACACAGTTTTGTTCGATTAATATTTCGCAATAATATAATCAAAAGAACCCACTTTACTCAAGCAATGCGGTGGCATACCGTAGTTCTATTGAATTTAAAATTCAGTTGGATAATTCATTGCCTCATCTTGATTCATAGCACTGTCAATTGATTTATATGTCGTGACTACGCCTGTGAGTTTTGCTTGAATTTGAAAATTAATGGCATTGATATGAATGTTCTTCGGGGCTAAAATGGCGCGTTCTCTCAACTAATCATGGTTTCTGTAATTCTGAAGAATATTTGGAAAAACACATTCAATCAATTCATCTATCGATTTCGTAATTGTACAAAAATTGTTCGGTACAGTGATCAATCCGTTGGTTCTGTCGATTTGTATTTTGCCATCACCAATTTGTAACAATTGTTTTGAAAACTCATGGGCAGCTGGATCATTTTGTAGGTGAATACGCATATTAATGTTCTGTGTCAATTTTTGTACATATCTCCAAAGAACTGATGACTTCAAACAGGCATTTATTTCATCAGCAGGAGTTGGCCGAGGAATGACAGGCAATGTTTGTCGAAAATTCCCTGACAGTAATATTAAAGCACCACCAAAAAGCTGTTGGTTACCACGTAAATCTTGCATTGTTCGATTAAATGCTTCTAGTAATTTTTATTCGCCATTGTACACTCATCTCGTGCAAGTGCCCAATGCAATTTTCTGTTCGATATATATATATATGTTAGATAATATAACGAGAAACAAAACATAACCTCCAAAATAGTTCCAAAATTCAAACATGTTTATCGGAAAGATAAAAAACAACATTATTAACAAATAAAGATCAAATAGATACTACATTAATGGATCATGAGAATGTTCATTTCTTTTTTTTCGTATAACATGTTCACAGCCATCGAATTGTGTGACAATACGCACGGTACATTTGTTTTTAATTCGTTCAGAACAAGTCCAGTTAAATGTTTTCTTATTTTTTCGTTCCAAATACATAGAAGAAGTAGCCGTCGACGTTTAACATGTCTTTTCCTTTATTAGACTTCACCACAGTTATATTTCCCATCATTTCACAAAAATATTTAGCACGTTTTTATTAATGAAATTGCAGTAACACATTGCTTAGTCAGTACATATATGTATGTATGTATATGTAGGTACATAGTAAACTAAATCATTATGGTAGTACAAAAAAGTAAATGAAGAACAACAAACAAAGCAATAACAATAACAAATAAAATCATGGTAGTACAAAAAAGTAAATGAACAACAACAAACAAAGAAATAACAATAACAATAACAAATACAATCATGCAATTGTAAAAAACTACTTACTAGGCAATAAAACATATGATTACAGAATGGCAAAATTCTGTAATTAATGATTAAAAATGCGTGTTGATAACAAAAAAGTGCGCTCTTTTTTTGTTATCAACACGCCTTTTTAATCACTAATTACAAAATTTTGCCATTCAAAATTTTGCCATTCGAATTTTGCAATTTAGAAATTTCAGTCCATTTTGAATTCAGAATATTGACTTCCATAACTTTGATTCCCGGTATTCCGACTTCCGGAATTATGAATGCAGAATTTCCAAAAAAGCAGAATTTTGACCCCAACCCCATGTTATACGAAAAAAAGCAAATTTATATAAGACTAGCTGACCCCGCAGCCGTTGCCCTGCGTGAAATTATGTGTTTTGAAATGAAAAAAATTTGAAATTATATTCTGTCGAAAATGATTTATTTACGATTTTTCTACATTTTTTTATGTAGCGCAACTTAATAAACATAACTTTTTGATTTCTGTTCTGGTGCGTAAATATAAAGAGAAGAAGGGTTTCCAACTCGTCAGCACACCACATATATCTGGCCGTGTGAAAAACATAGCATTTCCCGATTTCCTTGTGTCCTGTTGATTGTCAACGCAAGGGAAATTTTCCCTGGAAATTGAATACGTTTGAACTGAAATGGCTGTCCCTTGTATTCGATAACTACGTCATAATCATTCGGGTTCCATTACACAGTTTCGGCGCATGAAGATTGTGAAACATAATAATGACAGATCCAACTTTAAGACGCAAATGATGCTGGGGCAGGCTTGGTATGGTATTTGGAAATTCCACTGGATAATTTACGGTTTCGTCTTCCTTGTCAAGACATTCGATCGATTTATATGAGCGCAAACCTCCCGGAACTTGACTTTGAATCTTCCAGTTTAAATCACTAACATCGGTAATTTTGGCAGCTAAAATTGCTCGTGCACTCAAGCTATCGCAGTTACGATAATTTGGCCAATGTTCGGATAAACATTCGTGATGAGTTCATCTTCCGTTGAAGTGAATTGACAAAAGGGAGGTGAAATTGATATCAAACCACTGGAAGTATCAACCGAAATTTGCCCATTTCCAATTCTTAGCGAATGCAATGTAAAATGTCATCGGCAATGTCATTTTTTCATATCCCATAATTAACGCGAATTTAAAGGCGGATATGTCGAAATAATCTTCGCGAAAAGTATGCGAACTTCAGTGGCATGCGAAGTACTATCGCATTGTCCTTCGTCA
>NW_026089624.1:18841870-18864716 GCF_024586455.1 Bactrocera neohumeralis
ACATAGTTTTTTCGCCGTAAGTTTTTATGGTGGACCTGTTTGCTGCGTAGAGGTAGTTGTTTTTGTCCGGGCATCTACGTTGTTGTTGCGTCGGTAGAATTACGCTGACTTCAGCTCCCGTGTCGATGAGAAAGTTTATTGTGGATTTTTTATCTCGAACGATTAAGCGGCGGTTTTTGTCATTGAGCCTGTCGTCGGCCGCCATTGACGACAGACTAGTTAGTTTAACTTTTTTGCGCAAGGGCTGCGACATTTTTTAGCAACGTTACCAAATTTGTGATGGTACCAGCACAAGCCATTCGAAATGTTGTTTTGCATACCGGAACGTGACGGAGAACGGCTTCTGCTGCGACTTCTAGACCAACGATTTATGTTCGCCTTTATAGATGCTATCCCTTTCGTGATTTCGGCTAGCTGCTGCTCGATGCTGGATTGATTTCGTGTTGCTGTATCTGGAGTTTCGACCACGTGTACGTGTGGGGTGTCACTAACCTCACATATTTTGTCCGCGAGCAGGGCAACTGTGTCGAGCGGTTCGTTGCTAATGGAAATTATTAGTCGCATGTTGGAAGGTAACCGACTCATCCAAATGGACTTTAGTATATTATCGTTGATCTCGCTGCCGGCTAGACTTCGCATTTCGCGCAAGAGCTGTGATGGACGCATATCACTGAGCTCTTGTTCCTGCAGTAGCTTTTTTACACGTTTTTGCTCCGAGTCCGCGAATTGTGGTATTATTCGATTCTTTAGCGTGGTGTACAGTCCACTGTTCGGTGGATTAAGAATTATGTCCCTTATTTGGGCTAGCACGTTGCTTTCGATCGCGGCCACGACGGTGTGGTACTATGTTTTGCCGCTCGTTATACCTGCAGCGATGAATTGTGACTCGACCTGCGCCATCCACAGTTCTGGCTTTGTGTGCCAGAATGGTGGGATCCTGATGGAAACATTATCCACTTCCACGTTGTGGGTTTGGATGTCCTCTGCCAATTGACCCCGATGCTGCAAATTTTGTATTACCCGGTTTACCGCTTCTTCTTCCGTCATTTTTCGATCACGTCGGGGTCACCAATATGTGGGAAGTCCACAATAATTATAATATAAAAAACTGATACAAAGTTGATGATTGACATTGAAAATGAAATGGAGAGCGAAAATAATGAAGCGTGCTAGCAGTCGGGATGATGCGCCAAGAAGAAGGAAAAATGGCGGTTCGTCAAGCTGACAGCTTATCCAGTTTTTGGGTTGCCATATCTATGCTTTTTGCAGAGTTGCATTTGGGGAAGAATAGGCCAGTAATTCAAAAGTAAGTCCACCTCGTACTAGAGCGCGAGTACGTGAGTCCGGCTTTTGTTTTAAAGAACACTGCTTATTTTGTGGCGATGAAGCGGATGACGAAGCAGAGAAGAAGAAAGCGCTTAATCATCGTCGGAAAATTCATAAAGCTTCTCTTCTTACATTCAAAGTTTCCATTTTAAAATTAGCTACAGATTGTTCTGATGAGGTATCAAAAGCTATCTTTGCACGTATTAATTTTGAGTTTGATTTAGTCGCTGCTGATGCAAAATACCATGACAGTTGTTACAAATCCTTAATGAGACCTAATAATGGCTGTAAAATTGGCCGTCCTCAAAGTGAGGCTATAAATTCTGCAATGGAGGAAATTTTTAATTTCATTGAAAGTAGTGATGATTGTCAGTTTTCGTTGGATGAATTGAAGAATGTATGTCAAAATGTAGCTTTAGAAAACAGGATTATCAAAATACGATTGAAACTAAAGTGTGGAAGTAGAATTATTATTAAGGAGAAGCCTGGAAAGTTAACATTTATTTGTTTTGTAGACAATTATCAAGACATTTTAAGTCAAGCCTGTTCTGATAACAAAAACTTAAACGACAAGGAAAAACTTTGAAAGCTGCAGCAGAAATTATTCGAGAAGATATCCCAACCTGTGTGTTTGATAATACACCCGCCACCGGGTAAAATGTTTGAAGATATAAATAACGTTATTCCCGAATCATTATCTTTTTTTGGAACAAGTCATTTTTAAAAACAAGCGCCATAATTTGGATCATTTAAAGTTAGTCTGCACAAATATTAGTAATTGCATAATGACTGCTATTCGTCCTAGAATATGAAGAATATGAGTCAGATTAAAGAAACAAAAAGAAATTAGGACGACAGTTAAACTCAATAAACAATATCAATAATTTTAATACTAATAAATAAGTATTGTTCCTGAAAATAACGTCAAAAAGGCTCGTGGAATAGGCCTACCGAGAAAACCGCGTTAAAAAAAACGCGCCGAGTCACAGGTGGTGAGGAAATTTGTGCACAATATGTAGAAGGTGATTCTTACAAGCGCGATATCTGGGAAATGGTATATATAAATATTTTTATAGAGAATTTAAGATCTGCAACTTTGCTCTGGGGTACTTTTTCGATAAAACTAACCGTTTTTGAGAAAAATCCTATATACTTCTTTAGTACATGGGATCGATGGGGACTTTTGACACTTTATTTTTTATGGTAAGCCTAAGGCCTCTAAAAAATTTAGCTTTACCGGAATTTTCTTTCTTTGATCACTATTTTTATGTCTAAATTGACCGGACTATTCAATTTAAAATCTCGATGTAAAATGTGCCAAGTCATTCCATACGTCACTTCCAGTTGCTGCGAACGACGCATAAGGTTTAACAAGAATCGCCGAATCGACTCTCCATGATCTTCGTGCACACTCTTAGCTACGGCTGCTATATTTTTTTCACTGCGTGCTAGACGTGGTCTATTCGGTCGAATATTACCCAATAATGAATGTTGGGTCTCAAGATAGGTGATGGTGTCGCGAATAGCAATTTCATTATGTTGACCATAAGTTGAGCGATGCGCGCCAAACACATTCTTTACGTGAGTTTTCCTAATAAATTGACGGATTTGTAAACGTTGTTCAAGCGTAGATAGATAGATAGATAAATGTTATGAGGTAATGCACCGCGACCTAGGGTCTTTTGTGCCCTCTACGATATCACATGTCTTCCCAGAGTCCCAACAGCCTGAATAGCGCTAGGAGTTTGCCGGGCGCTACTGAGGTGATGTGATCCCTGCTGATATAGATGGAATCCAGGGCCTTAAGCCTTTTTCCACAGATTGTTGTGCAATCCAGGATTAGGTGTGCTGGTGTTTCCTGTTCCAGGTCGCAGAACCCGCAGTTAGCACAGGAGCCTATGCCCATGTTGGACAAGGGCTTCCTGAGCCTGCAGTGCCCTGTGTAAATTGCGACGAGGAGACGGAATTTGTCACGGGGGAGGTGAATAAGTTCCTTGAACCTGGAGAGACTGTATCCCCCCAGTAGCAGTTTGGCGTAGCGCATGCCTGATGATTGTTGCCAATGCCGTTCTCTCTCCGTTCTTTCCTCCGTGCGGAGAAGCTCCTTAAAAGTGCGGGATCCTACCGCTATGTATGGTTCTGGTCCCATCACCTTCGACGCTGCCGCAGCGCGGGCCAGTTCGTCGGCCTTCTCGTTTCCTTCTATTCCTTTGTGCCCTAGCACCCAAATTAGGTGCACCCGGTTGCACAAGGACAGGCGGTTTAGCCTTTCTATGCATTCCTCAACTAAAAGCGATTTGATTTTATATGATGAAATTGCCTTTAGTGCCGCTTGGCTATCACTGAGAATAGCTATATGCTGGTTGTGATAGTTGCGGCTGAGGTTGACTTCAGCGCACTGACCTATGGCAAAAACTTCAGCCTGGAAGATACTTGGGAAAGGGCCAGCTGGACAGCTTAGTACGCGGTCCCGCAATACCTGCCCCAATATCCTCCGGTGTTTTTGAGCCATCAGTGTACCACTGAATGGTACTGTCTTCCAGCAGTCTTTCCAACGTGGAATCTCTCCACTCCGTCTTGCTGCCGAGAGTAACTTTGAAATTTCTTTTGAAGTTTATTTTCTTCGTTGTGCCCTCCTTTGGAAAGAGGACTAGCGGTGTGCTTTCCGCCAGTACGTCCATCTGTCTGGAGGACATTAACTTTCCTCTACCGCAGCCTTCTGCTGACATTAGCAGCATGGTGTGGTTTGCTGCTTGTTTTATCACCTGATGCAGCGGTGTGAGCTCCAATATGACTTCCAGTGCCACAGTGGGGCATGTGCGCATTGCCCCCGAAGCACAGACACAGGCAAGTCTTTGAAGCTTTGATAGTTCACGGATCACCGAAGACTGAGCTACTTTGGTGGCCCAAGCCACCGCTTCATAGGTGATAATAGGCCTTACTATCATGGTATACAGCCATCTAATGATTCCTGGCTTACAACCCCATGATCTGCCGGCCAGGCGTCTGCATACCATAAGTGCTCTAGTTGCTTTGGACAGCGTTAAGTCCAAATGCCTACTCCACCGTTGTGATGAGTCTGAAGTGAGGCCAAGAAATTTGACCTCTTTCTACATTTCCACCTCTGTGCCTCCTAATGTTAGGGACCTCAGGCCCGGAAGAGATCTCCGCCTAGTGAATGGGACTACGGTAGTTTTTGCTGGGTTGAAGTTTAGCCCTACCGTGTTGCACCGTCCTTTCGCCAGGTTTAAGACCCTTTGGACAATGTCACAGAGAGTGTTTTCAAATCTGCCTCTCGCCATTATGACGATGTCATCCGCGTACCCTTGACAGCGGATTCCTTTGCTGGCGAGCAACTCGAGGAGTTCGTCTACTACCAAACTCCAAAGCAGAGGGGATAGTACTCCCCCCTGTCGGCAGCCCCTTGTGGTGCCAAGACGAATCTTGCTTTCCCCCACCGTTGTTTCCGCTACCCTAGTACGCGTAATAGAACAGCCAGTGAAAAACGTAGAATCGTGGCTCGTGCCAGCTGGCACGACCTATCTTATGGGCGCGCAATGTAACTGCACAGTGAAAACCGCTACTCCCTTCTCTCTTTGGCGTGGGATGACGTGAGAATTCACGACATTTCGATTTTTGCCGTGGAAACGTGTCAGCTGATTGCTCTCTCACAATTCAGGGTTGCCAATATCGATACACTGTAGTAATTATCAACTTTTATAATTCAATCTGTTTCAATATGTTTGAAATTTTCATAAAATAACTCAAAGTCAGAGTCGAATGCTATTATTTATAAATATGTAAACTATTTTTAATAGTTAGTTTTCAGTTTTGATATTGTATATTGTAAAAAATTGTAATTGAAAACAAAGATGTGCTCAAAACTATATATGCGTATTGGGCAATGCCAACATTGTTCAAATGTAAACAAACAAAGATGGCTGATTTCTGCGTTTTTACCACCTTTTGTGCACACATTTTGCCGATGAGGAAGGAAGGCAGTAGCGTTTTTCACTGGCTGTGCTATAAGTCTTTCGAAGATGAAATGGGTTGTCACAGCGAACAGACGTGTTTTATCTTTGCTCCGTTTTCCAATATTTATATATATATATAAAAATAAGTCCGTATATGTACGTCGCCGAACTAATCATAAACGCGTAGTGCGATTTCAACCAAACTTATACACTACGTAGGCAGTGGCCCATATATGGTTTATATGAAGTTTGGTTGAAATCCGGTAACGCATGTGTGTGCGGTGCGTATGTGAAGTGAGTGTTTTTTTGCCGCAGGCATTTTTTGTACCGCATACAGCATTCATTAGTATTGAATATATTTTGGTCGTTTGTGGATTGGAGAGCATTGCACGGAGTGATGCATATAGCAATTTGTTATCATTTCTCTTTACTCTTTGGACGTCATTGGTGATTCATCTTATCATAATCGATTTTTGAAAATATTATTTTCTTCGCATTTTTTGGTGAGTATTTTGATAAAAATAAATTAATTTTCGTTCTAATCATCGTTTTAATTTGAATATTTTGTTAAAAAAAAATTAAAAAAAAAAAAAACAAAGATTAATGAGATAAAAATCGATTGTTTTGCTAAACAAGTGTTCTGATTGTTACAAGTGCAAGAGCTGACATTGGACGTCGGTCGCGTAGAACGCAAAATAGATCCAGCGAAAGGGAAAAATCAATCGCAAGAACAGCGATAACAAGAGATTGCAAATACAAGGGAACACGCAAGATCGCGTTCAGATCGATCGTAGGCCGACAAGTACGAGTATTAATCAAAATGTTCAAAGGCGTGCCGCACAATTGCAAGCATTGTTTCATGAACATAATGATTTGATTAATACTTTTCGGACAGCACTTGATCAGATGCCGTCTGATGATCATAAGATCGTGATTCGTGCTGATGGAAGACCAATCGGAGAACACGAACGAAGATTTAATGCACCTATAAATAATGAAGTTGCTGTGGTGATTGTCGGCGATGAGTTTCAGTCACGTGATATTGTATTGCGTAGAAGAAATAATCAATTACAAAGTGTTTGTGAAACACATCGCTCTTACGATGCCCTACAGTACCCAATTTTGTTTTGTCGGGCTGAAGATGGATACTCTATTAATTTAAAAATGGTAGATCCCGCAAACCCACGTGAGTGTTTGTTGTGTTTAATATACTCTTCCAATTTTGTTTAACAAGAATTAGTATGAAATGATTTAAATTTCCAATTGTTATTTTTCTCTTCAGAACGTGAAGTCAATAAAAATGTCAGCGCTATGAACTATTATGCACATAGAATTATAATACGACAAAATCAGGAAAATCATATTTTGAAATGTCGGAGACTCTTTCATCAATATGTCGTAGACATGTATGCAAAGATAGAAACAAAGCGTTTGAACTTTATTCGATTCAATCAACGAAAGTTGCGATCAGAAGAGTATATATGCATGTACATCTCCGCGATGCAATCAATAATGATGGAAATGTTGACAATGTTGGACAAGTTGTTATTTTACCAGCAAGTTACAGAGGCAGTCCAAGGCACATGCATGAATAAGCACAAGATGCCATTTGCTATATTCGTTTGTATGGTCGACCAGATATGTTTATTACATTTACATGTAATCCACAATGGGACGAAATCATGCAATATTTATATGAAGGGCCATCTTCTACAGACCGTCTCGACATAACTGCACGAGTATTTAGACAGAAGCTGAAGTCATTGATGGATTTTATTGTTAAACATGAAGTTTTCGGCGAAGTTCGATGTTGGATGTATTCGGTGGAATGGCAAAAGAGAGGATTACCACATGCTCATATTTTGGTATGGTTAGTCAACAAAATAACAAGCGATCAAATAGATGACATCATCTCAGCAGAAATTCCTGATCAGGAAATCGATCCAGGTTTATTTGATGTTGTTACAAAAAGTATGATTCATGAACCATGTGGTGTTCTAAATATTAACTCGCCATGTATGAAAGATGGGAAATGCCCGAAGCGGTATCCCAGAGATTTGATTTCCGAGACAATTAATGGAAATGATGGTTACCCATTGTATCGCCGGCGCTTAACAGATGATAATGGCAAATTAATCAATCTACGAGTCAATAATCACGATATTACAGTTGATAATAGGTGGGTTGACCCCTATTCGCCAATATTATCAAAAGCATTCAAAGCTCATATCAATGTAGAATATTGCAATTCTGTTAAGTCGATTAAATACATCTGCAAGTATATAAATAAAGACAGCGACATGGCTGTGTTTGATATTGCAGAGAACCGATATGATGAAATAACACAATATCAAATGGGAAGGTATATCAGTAGCAATGAGGCATTTTGGAGAATATTGTCGTTCCCAATTTATGATCGAAATCTGGCAGTTATTCATTTGTCAGTACATTTGGAACATGGACAACGTGTATATTTCACAGTTGATAATGAACAGCAAATTGCAGAGCGACCACCATCAACTACATTATTATCGTTTTTCGAGTTGTGTCAAAATGATCAATTTGTTAAAACATTGCTTTATTCACAAGTACCAACATATAACACTTGGAATGCATCTGGAAAGAAATGGAACAGACGTAAGCAAGGAAGACCAGTTCAAGGTTATGCTGGCTGGAAAGTGATGCCATTGGACGTCTCTACAGTCATGCTGAATATTTTTATTTGCGTCTATTATTGATTCATGTTCGTGGGCCTACATCTTTTTTGAATTTGAAAAGAGTTAACGGCCTACAGTGTCACACTTTTCGTCAAGCATGTCAGGAATTGCATTTACTGGAAGACGATAGACACTGGGATGCGACACTTAAGGATGCATCAGCAACAGGTTCTCCTCATCAAATAGGAACATTATTTGCTATTATTATTGCAACATGTTTTCCATATGATCCATTGCAATTATTGGAAAATTTTAAGGATTTTATGACCGAAGACATTTTGCATCGAATGCGCCGAATTGCAGGAAATAACGATTTAATGATTACACTTGAAATGTTTAATGAGGCATTGATTATCATTGAAGATATTTGTTCGGTAATTGCAAATAAAGCATTGACACAATTGGGTTGGCCAGCTCCAAATCAACCAATACATGATGCATTCAATCAAGAAATAAATTGTGAAAAACAATATGATTTGAATGAGTTGACCACATTTATAAACCTGAATTTGCATAAATTGAATCCAGAACAGAGACACGCATATGATACCATAATAGAATCAGTACGAAACGAAACTGGAGGAATGTTTTTTTAGACGCTCCAGGAGGAACTGGCAAAACATTTCTGATTTCCTTGCTATTAGCGACTATAAGATCACAGAGTAATATAGCATTGGCACTTGCATCGTCTGGAATAGCAGCGACGTTATTAGATGATGGTCGGACAGCCCATTCTGCACTTAAATTACCACTGAATATGAATGTAAATGAAAATTCCACCTGTAATGTTTCCAAAAATTCGGAAATGGGCAAAGTCTTGCAACAATGCAAATTAATAGTGTGGGATGAATGTACAATGGCCCATAAGAAATCAGTGGAAGCGTTAGACAGGACATTGCAAGACTTGCGTAGTAATGATCAACAGATATTTGGTGGCGCTTTGATTCTGTTGGCTGGTGATTTTCGTCAGACATTGCCTGTGATTCCCCGTTCAACAACAGCAGATGAATTAAAAGCATGTTTAAAGCCATCTTATTTATGGAGACATGTACAAATACTCAATTTGACTACAAATGTGCGAGTACAAATTCAAAACGATCCATCGGCCGACACATTTTCAAGGCAACTGTTGGCAATAGGCAATGGTCAACTTGCTGTTGATCGTGAAACTGGCTTAACCACTTTACCAGATAACTTTTGTAATATTGCATCGACAAAAGAAGAATTGGTGTCAAGTGTTTTTCCAAATATTGCAGAAAATTATCGCAATCATAATTGGTTAGCTGAAAGAGCTATACTGGCCGCTAAAAATAAAGACGTTGGTCAAATGAATGCAGACATTTTAACCCATGTTCCTGGCGAACTTGTAACATATCAATCAGTTGACACGGTTACGAATCAAGACGACGCTGTTAATTATCCGACAGAATTTTTGAATTCATTGGATTTACCCGGATTTCCACCTCATCGTTTACAATTGAAAGTGGGTGCTCCCATTATTATGCTTCGAAATATAAATCAATCGATTATGCAATGGGACAAGATTAGCGGTTAAAAAGGTTATAAACTATTTAATCGAAGCAACAATTTTAAAGGTTGATTCTTTATTATTATTGATTCAACGAATGCCAATGATTCCATCAGATTTACCTTTTGAATTCAAAAGACTACAGTTTCCAATACGTCTTGCATTTGCTATTAAGATAAATAAAGCGCAAGGGCAATCGTTGAAATTGTGTGGATTTGATTTAGAATTTCCTTGCTTTTCACACGGCCAGTTATATGTTTCGTGCTCACGTGTTGGCAAGCCTTCAGTTCTCTTTATCTACACAACAACTCATGGCAAAACCGAAAATGTTGTCTACGAAAGAACTCTAAGATAGTTTAAGTGATACATAGTCTAAGCTTATAAGAAACTAGAATTAAAAGTTGAATAATAGGGAACAAAACCAACTTTATTAAAAACAAGTGTGTTTCTTTTCTTATTTTGTTTTGCCGTGCGAAGCAGGCACCGGGCCCGCTAGTTCTGCATAAATGCCGTGCTCAGCCCAAAATCAGCTGTCAAAAATGCAATTAATTCTTTCAATCGCCTGGTATTAATTTAACACAGGCTGATGTGGATAATTTGCTCAAATCTATACATGCATTTTACTGCAAAGTGTGCGCGGTAATTCAGAGAAATTCAATACGTTCGCCGCCTACATCACCATCAGTGCGCAATACTCAGTGTTGTCTTATTGTAAACTCGCAACAACAAAGTGCTCAGCAATCAAACGGGGAAGCAACGAAGCCTAATCATTTTAATAAGGTAAATGTGTTGCTTAATTCTCTGGTTCTTGAAGTTACTTTACTGAGAAGTGAACACTCGAAACAAATTATCCAACAACGGCAACTTCTCTGCATCAGTTCCGAATGCTTTCTCTGCTGCCTACTCCACTCTCACTGCTGCGACTGTTGTTTGTTTAAATCAGTGGTCGGCATTTCTTAGCACAATTGTGCAAACTAACTTCACAGGTACGCTAACGTTATATCCTTCAGTCGTTGTCGAGCCAGCAACCAGAGATAAAGAGATGTCCAACTCCTCTCTCACTGGAAATGAGAGAACAATTGCTAAACGTCAAAACCTTCTAAACTTTGACAGTTGGCTGGATTGGGGAGGTTTTGACGTTTAGCAATTGGAAACGAGCGACGGCCAGATTGAAATCTTACCAAAAAAATATGTAAACGGAGGAATTTGTTGCCGCTGTTCAAGATCGCTAATAAAAATTTAGAACAATGAAAATCAAAGAAAATGCGAAATTTAAATATATTTCATGAAACGTTTTGTAATTTGATGCATAATATAATTAATTTTCAATTACAAATGATTAACAACATTTGATAATTGAGAACTAACAAGCTTAATTCCCCTTATTAAGTATTGAGAGATCAAAAGTCAGTTGTTTTAATATACCATAAAATCATAAAAAAGGATTTAAATAGTTTCGTCATATATTAAAAGTCCAATATATAATAATTTGCAATCGTAATAAATGTTGGGTGTTTTAATTTAAAATGCCCAAATATCTTGTTCGATCTGGCCATAATGGAAAATGTTATAAAAAACGCATATTTTAAGGCGCTCTCACACTGGAATAAATTGGGCATCCCATTGTCCCTGCCAGCAACGAATTAACATCACGCAGGGCTATATCGCAAAACCAAATATGCCCTGCGAGAGATATTTCATGATTCTAAATGCCCTTGGCGCCATGCAATGCCTTTTATGTTCCAAGTCTTTTAAAGATAGTAGGGAATATATCCTTAAAAGACATTTTGTTAATTTTCATTATACTCTTAATTATTTATAAAATTTGCATAATTTTAATTCCTATTTCTCACTGGGCTACTTTGTTTTCGTGCTCACCAACACAGCGACAGATACTCTCATGCCGACCCTTGGTTTAAATGCTTCTACAAACGCTTCTCCGTCTAACGTTGCTGTTTCTCTTTCTGCTGATAATGTGAGAGTGGATTACCTCGCCCCAGCTATACCAAAAGCATTCTCTGCAGCTCCAACTGCTGCTAACTGCATTCTCACTTCTACGACTGCTGTTGGTACAAATGCTTCTCCGTCTAACGCTGCTATTCCTGCTTCTACTGATAACGTGAGTATGGATTATCTCGCTCCCGTTGTACCAAAAGCAATATCTGCCGCTCCATTTGTTGCCTGCTGCACTCACTCTACTGCCGCTGATAATAGTACAAATACAGCTCCGTCCAAGGTTGCTGTTTCAGTTTCTGCTGGTAATGTCAGTGTGGATTATCCCGCTGCCGCTGCTGGACCTGCTGCTGCTCCCAATGCTGTATGCTGACGCTGTTGCTAGGGATATCAATACTCAGTTGAAAGCCAGTGTCAAAAACAATCCAATAGCTGCTGCTAAACCAGATCGCCCCACTGTCGCTGTTAATGCTGCTCGAACAATTGCCTATGGTGATTCTGTTAATCTGAACTATTCTACTTCAATTAATGTTAATTGGAAATTTGAAGTTAAAAGTGAGCACTAGGAACACAAAATCCCTTGAAACTGCATTAATTGTTGTTGGCGTTAATGCCAATTGTGATCTCGAAGTCGTCTTACCCAAGAAATGGATTTACTTGCCTGCCTTTAAGAACTCAGTCACTGAAGAAGATATTATATCTTTCACTGTTAAATATGCTAATGTATAAATAAAATTAATTAAGAAAGATACTAATATTAATGATCTTAAGAGAGTAAACATTAAGGTAGTGATGTCCCCATCTTTTTAATGCCGTTTTCTCTTCTTCAGTGTGCCCTTCTGGCATTAAGTTTAAGTTTTTTTCAAAGGGAGGGGAAAACAACACTGCAGATTAGCTGATGCGCCTATTAATCACAACTTTAATCATCCGTTTTCTGCACCTTCCTCTAATGGCTCTTGTCTTACGGTGTATTATCAAGATTTATCGGATATGAGGTGTAAATCAAATATTATTCACAATTATTCTTCACAATTGGATCTTGATATTATCGTTAATGTTGAGACCTGGCTTGATTCTAGTTACTATGATAGTGAATATTTCGATTTAAATTTCTATTATGTCTTCCGTAACGATAGAGATCACGAAAAAACTGGATGTCTTAGAGGGGGTTGAGTTCTCCTAGCAGTTCATCGCAAATACCCTCCTCATTTAATTATGCTTGATAATGATGATTCTATTCTTGACCGACTTTATATGTCTATCAATGACGCTCTGTTCAATGTAGTTTCATACATCGCTTCAAATAGTTTTGATCGATATCTTGACTTAGTCTTTCTCAGCGATAATTTAAACTTAAGGTTCCTTGATGGAGTCTCTTCAATTACTCCAGCTACCATTCATCATTATCCGTTAGCGTTTGAGGTGGATACTTACATTTTCGCTCCTGTCAAACCCTTTGACGGCTTGGTCTTAATTTTGCATTTTGTGATTTTGCACGACTCAACAATCTGTTCTGAGTTTAAATGGGATGATTTACTTTCTGGACTAGATCCTGTTAATAGTTTCTCCATTTTTAAGAAATCAATTCATGAGTTTTGTCATTATAATAGCCCGGTTAAACATATGCAACCATATAAGTTGCCATGGTATACTAAGCACCTCAAACATTTAAAAAATCTTAGAAATAAATACTACAGAAAATTCTCTTCAACTAAATCTCATGTTGCCTTTGTTCAATATTAGCACTACACAAAACTGTTTAATGATTTGGATAAGTTTCTCTATAAAAGGTAAATTGACAGTACGGAGTCTAACATTAAGTCGAGCTCGAACTTCTTTTGGAACTTTGTAAAATCTAGAAGAGCTGGGGTGATAAGTCAGCATGCACTCCTGGCGAAATTTCCAACTTGTTTTCTAAATTCTTCAAATCAAATTATGTACTCTATGATCCTGGTACTAGTTCCACTTTTTCGACTTATAATTTTCCATTCATTTTGGCACACTGTGTCTTTCAAAGGATTATATTGCCAAGGCTATTTGTAATATTAAGCCTTCTTTCAAATTGGATCTGGATGGGCTACCGCCTGTTCTTATAAAAAATTGTCCTACCTTGTTATATTCTCTTATGCTTCTCTTCAATAATTCACTCTCCTCTAGGAATTTTATTTCAGACTGGAAATTGACATTCATTACCCCTACCCTTAAAGGTGGTAGAAAGGATGTACAATCACAGGCCCATTTCTAAACATTCTACTATTTCGAAAATTTTAGAGTGTTCTGTTCAAAATAAACTATTTTTTGCAGTAAAGTCAATAATTAACATCAATCAGCATGGGCTTGTCTGCATTTTCCGCTGGATTTCAGGTAGATTGTGTTTACACAGATTTCTCTAAAGCCTTTGATAAAGTTTCACACAATATTCTAATTAAAATATTATCATCCTTAGGTTTTCACTATGTGTTTTTGCAGTGAATTAAGTCATATTTGCACAATAGACGATGAGTTGTTAGTGTCGATGAAGTGTCATCCGATTCATTCATTGCGTCTTCGGAAGTGCCACAAGGAAGCGTTTTGGGGCCACTTCTCTTTGTGCTGTTTATCAATGACATTTCCTGTCGCTTCTCTTTTACTAACTTTTTGCTATATGCTCCGAAATGTACTCAAACTTCAATGTGATATTGATAGTTTTTATGATTGGTTCCTGAAATCTAATCTTTTTCTGAATCTAGATAAATGTTCTCAAATCTCGTATGGGAAGGGACGTAGCATCCTACCTACAAGTTACAATATTTCACATTGCGTCTTAAAATGCGTAACTGAAATCAAAGATCTTGGGGTAATCTTTGACAATAGATTTTCTTTCAGTAATCACATCAACTATATCACTTCTAAATCATTCTCTGTGCCTGGCTTTGTCCGTCTAAATGCTTCTAATTTTTTCGACCCCTACACGTTAAAATTACTGTATACATCTTTTGTTCGGTCTAGCTTGGAGTATGCAGTGTTCATTTGAAGACCATATTGCCTATCGTCAATTAATAGAATTGAACGCGTTCGAAAGATTTTTCTTAAATTTGCCCTCCGCTCCTTAAAGTTTGTTGACCCAATATATCTTAAATTACTGGAAAATCGACGGTCCGTTCTCTGTCTTTCATTTGTCTTCAATGTAATTAATGGAGGTATTGACTGTCCCTATTAATTGGGGAAAATTGATTTCAATACTCCTCAGCGTTGTCTTAGATCTATTTCCCCATTTTTTTATAAAAAGAAGAATACTAAATTTGCGGATTATGTTCCTCTCAAGCGTGAGTTTAACTCGACTTCTGAAAAAGTTCTTCTTGATTTTTCTCACTCTAGGGTTTCCTTCTTAAGGGCATTAAAAGTTTAAGTTATAATATATATCTGTATAATTGTAATTTAATTATTTTAGAATCCTAATTTAAATCTTAAGTTTCTATTAGTCTGTAATAATTGATGTTCAAAGACTTAAGTAACTAAATAAATAACAAAGGTGCGTGGAGTCCCTACGCGCGGATGAAGTTATACTTCTTAGTGATATTCCAAGAAATGCATATAATGTTGTATGAAAGAAAACTAGAAAACTTAAATTCACATTTTATAAATTTATTATGCACATAAAATGAAGAATAAAGCAAAGTCTAAATGAAGGAACTTTGACTAGAAAAGTAGTTCTGTCTCTTCGTTGCGGAAGAGAATATGCAGCGTAATCATCTCTCTTTTGTAATTCATCAACACGCGTTGAAGGCCCAGCAGTTATCCGTGCGCGTTCAGAAATTGAAATCATATTTCCATCACTTATCAATATACGTATTACATGTGCACGCATTAACTTGCATGTTCATACATTCATATATATTTATATGTACATATATTTGCATACATTGCCAAACAAATAAGGCACAAGCATACAAACATACATATGCGTACACATATGAATATGTCACCAACAAAAAATTGATCTTCACAAGACAATATGGCAGCCAAATTGGCGAAGAACAAGTGAAGTACATTTTACAACAAAAACGATTTCATTCATGAACGCAGGCGCAAATTCCACAAGCGATCTCGCTTCATTCATAAAAACAGAGGCCGTAACATCTCTCTGAGCATGCCTTTGCCAAAAAGTCGTCTTTTCACGACGATGGCAAAAGCATAAAAATCATAAATTGCACAACTTTCTGGTGCTTCTCGCTACGAATATGGAAATGACAACGAAATAATGCAAATATGCATATTTCTAAAGGTCATTAATTTCTTTGAAGAAATGAAAGGAATGAATGATCCTGAGAAGTATAGTCTTAACTTTCCAACGGCCAACGCAGAGCATTTCAACCAAAAAGAACTTATTCATTAAAATCACCACTCAGAAGTCGTTTTATCCGTTGTAAGCGAACGATTTTCGAAGAAACATCATTTCTAATATGCCACAAGGCAAAATTAGAAATGAACTTCTTAAACCTCACGCTGTCAGATAAAACGATATACCTCGTCATCGCGGGTCGATTTCCAAAAAATGTAAATGAAGACTAACTACAGAAATGATCCTGTAAAGTATAGCCTTAATTTTTCAACGGCCAACGCAGAGTATTTCAACCAAAAGATACGCAAAATAGTTGAGAATTCGCAGAAATGAAAGACAAACGAAAGAAAAAGAAGTATAACTTCAATAATGCACAAGCATACAAACATACTTATGCGCACACATGTGAATATGTCACCAACCAAAAATTGAAACATTGTTCTACAAAACAACAGCAGCATAAGCATGGCAACATTGTGTTGTTGGTAGAAAAGCCGAGCTGTGCCGAAAGAAACGAACGAACGATCGCCGATTGTCCCCGCTTCGCTTTCTGCTCGAACATCTTCGCAGACAAGGTTGCGTTAGATTCATATTGAGCGAGGTTGCGCAACCTGAATCTATCGCAACCTTTTCCGAACTCGTATAAGAAGTATAACTTCAATAAATGCCAAATAATACTAAACAAAAATAACATGTCAACTTAACACGACTCACGCGTAATCTGTAAAAAAAAGGCTATTTAAAAATGTATCTCTACTTGGAACATCCGTTATAGCATTGACAGACTGCAGCGTTTATCCGGATTAACTGCATTAATTTCAGGAGTTAGTGAAAATAACTCCGTTGCTAAATCCCATTTAATCCTCAAAATTTTAGAGAGTTAGCTGCAATTTTAATCAATTGTGAATGAAAAACAAGCAACACCGACAGCTGTTTTTCAAATTTTCAATAATAAATGTTATGTTATGGTGCAGTTTTAAAATTAACGTGGTGATATGTTTTTGTAATAAAAACTGGTTTTGTAAAAATTAGTCGGCTAACAACCGCAATTGTATCTTCTATCCATTTTCTGTCGCAGTCGTCTGTCAAGGCTATTACATTCATATGCGCATATGCAAATACATGAGTGTATGAGTGCTGTACGTTCTCTGGTTAGAATGCTTTACCATGATTTCTCATTTACCCCAAATTGAGTAGGTTCCCTGTCATAAAATGCGAATATGGCAATGCTGGTTTTGCGAAGAAACATGAAATAAACAATTGTTTCTTGAAGGAAATTCAAAGTAATCGTTAAATTCATCATAAATTACTTAAAATCATTATTATGAAGTATAGTCCGTTTTGAAATTTTTTATAAAACCTATCAATCTTCATCCATATTCCTTAAATCGCAATGAAAATATTTATATACTTACACACCTAAATATATTTTCCTTGCTTATTTTCTCTTGCTCTTCTAATGTGGATCATTCACAACGCGTAAGCAGCTTCCAAATATACCTGACTACAGCTCAAGAAATAATGATGTTTTTTCTTCAGCAATTACTCACGAGCTGGATACAGACCTTTAGTATGAATAGCAAACAAGCGAAAAAATCTTAAGATCAACTTTCATTCTAAATACAACTGATACAAAATATTGCCTGCTCAAACCATTAGCCTACTTACCAAACTAGCAAAGGCAAATGACCAATTTTGATCCGATCGCTGGGTCATGCTGTTAAGAGAAATGTGCCCTGCATGGAATTTTTTGTCTATGAATGGTTTATGTTGTTATGAATTAAATTTTTTTATCTTACTTAATTACAATAAAGAATCCAATATATAAGATTGAATTAGGAAGCACAAAAGTACTTGTTTAAATGAAGAATTAAAAATATTCATGAAATTTAAGAAAACAGAGCACAGTCGTAGTTCCTCTTTATTAGTTTGAACCTTTAGATAATATTTTGCACACTAAGTATTTTTATGTAAAAACCATCTAATGGAAACCAGTGATGGGCTTAATTACACTTCAACAGAAAAGCGGAAACATACCACTTGGACGGTTGAGTCAGAGAACTTAAAACATAGAGAAGGTGCAAATTGAATTCTGTATGATGTTCGATTGGACGGCTAACAGAGCTTATAAGATTGAAGTAAGGAATTCACCATTCTCGCTGCTATTTAGCAGATATGAGCACGTTCAATGGCAGAAATATATGTAAAACGACTGAATTCTTGCGAGAATGAGTAAAGAGAAATGCTTTGAAGAAAAATATACAAACTCACACAAAGAATGTAAAAAAGCATTCTCTGAGTAACATATGCATGTATTATATGAACCATTGTCACATAAGTATGCGTGATTATTTTGTGTTATAAGAACCATTGTTTTCTGAAAAATGGTAAAAATTGTATGTTATAAAATTTAACAAAAAATAATTTTCTATAAATTATTATTTCAAAAATGATATTAATTTCGACTATTATGAAATGAACTTAAATGTGCTCATGTAAACACTTCCATTCATTCCTTCCATTTCTTAAAAAGAATTAATGACCTTCATGAAATATGCATATTCGCATTATTTCGTTATCATTTCCATATTTGTACCAATAGAATTTCTATTGTACATATATTATTTCTTTGGCACATTTGTCTGTATGTTTACGAAAGCAAATGCGAGCCACATACATACATATGTATGTACATACATACATTCATAATAACAAGTGTCGCACGCTTCTTTCGCATCTCCGTTTTCATGGTCAACCAACGGCCGAAACTTGCGTTTGTCAAAGAGTCAAGTGCTGAACAAATTGAGCACGACAGACTGCAAGCGACATCTGTCAAATATTAAAATACACACGTTCTTATGGACACAGTTATGTAGTTGTGCAGCTGGCTTAATAACTGTGTCCCTAAGAACGTGTGTATTCTAATATTTGTCGCGCTCATTGGTTCAGCACTTATGTATGTGATGATAGAAAATCCGAGCTGTGCCGAAAGAAACTAACAAACGATCGCCGATTGTTACCGCTTCCCTTGCTGCTCGAACAGCGTCGCCAACAAGCTAGCGTAAATATGTATGAAGATGTATGAGCGTGCATACATATCAACGCAGATTTTTGCGAGTCATGGAAAAATATTTTAGACAAATATTGTAAATCGGCAACGGCTATGTTGCCACTTTTGTCTCTTCTTTCTGTGAAGAATCATCAGAAAGTTGTTCAATTTATGATTTTTAGCTTTTGCCATCGTCGCGAAAAGACGCTTGTTGGCAAAGGCATGCTCGGGGAGATGTTACGGCGTCTGTTTCTATGAATGAAGCGAGGTTGCTTGTGGAATTTGCGCCTGCGTTTATGAATGAAATTGTTATTGCTGTAAAATTTACTACATTTGGGCTTCGCCAATTCGGCTGCCATATTGACTTGCCATGCTTATGCTATTTAGGCAATTGTTGTTTTTGTAGAACAATGTTTCAATTTTTTGTTGGTGACATATTCACATGTGTACTCATATGTATGTTTGTATGCTTATGCATTAGTTGTTCGGAAGTGTATACAAATATATGTACATATAAATATATATGAATGCATGAACATGCAAATTAATGCGCGCGCATATAATATACATATGTATGTATTGATAAGTGATAAAATCATGATTTGAATTTCTGAATGCGCACATGCGTACACATACATACATGCAATCATATGGGTAGATAATAAGATTAATATGATAGACGATATGTTTATATATTGTTGTGATAAATTCAATTTCTATTACTAAGAAACATAATACAAAAATATTTATTAGTGTAGTATATTATGTAAAAATCAAATAAAATTATTGAATATACAAGTCTAAATAGACTGTAAATAGTACTATGCATGCATTCATACAAAATCATACTCATATCATAATTATTACATGCCAATATGGTAATGCCGACGGCAAAACGCAAAAGCATACATACATATTTGCATACATTGCGAAAGAACTTATTTTTCTTCGATATTCCCTGATTGCGCATATGTATGTACATGCTATGGCATCATAAGCCGTACGTATATTATTTCTCTTCATATTCTCTGTTTGAGCATGTGGAGAACTGTTAAAAATGTTAACATTTCACATCGTGAATTCCGAAGTTGTGAGGTGAATTCCTTACTCCAATCTTATAAATTGTTCGACATCGAACCTGCACCTTCTCTATGTTTTAAGTTCTCTGGTTGAGTCGCCCACACGCATACACCCTCAAAAACAAGTTTGAATGTGTAAGAATACCGACCATTGCAGCCGCTGAGAACTATACCTGCCAACCACGGCTACCCGCTTGTGACAAATATTCCAATACAACTACACATTTTTTTCTACACACTAACACCAACGCACATTTTCGGGATATTTTTTGTTTATCTAAATGCGATGAAAAAAAGTTTGTTTCATTTCTTGATTTATTTGAATGAGTGCGAAGGAGAAAACATAATTGTCAATAGTGACAATAGGAAATCCCAAAAAGGGTAATAAAAAAACGATTGCAAGACGCATGTCGTTCGTGATCGTACCATCGTAAAGGAGGCTCGTACAACAAGAAGGTAAGTAAATGAATTTTATGTGATTTTTTAACAATATTTTGAAAATAATTACTTCATTTATTTGGAAGTAGCAGCAGCAGCTATATCATCAGAAGCGGCAAATATCAATTGATAAGTAAGTATAGTATGTGAAAAAAGTGTGTGTACTTTGAAATTGGACTGCGCAGTCCAATTTAATACGCAAAAATAAATACACATACATATGTACATACATACATATGTATTTTATGCGTTTAAGGCGGCCTGCACAATCCAATATAATATGTGAAAACAAATGTTTGTTTTATATTTTAAATGATCAAATAATATTTATCTTTTCTTTCAGATGTTATTATTATTTTTATTTAATTATTCTTTCTTTTCAGATTTTATCACTATTTTTATTTAAGTAATCTTTGCTTTCAGAGTAAATTCTTTTTGTATTTAATATATTTTATTCTTTCAGATAATATGAATCCTTTTTTCAGATATTATTATTATTTTATACAATTAATCTTTCTTTTTCTTTTAGATATTACAAATTCAATGTAATTATTATATATTTTCAGGTATTAATAACCTTTATTTTATTTCAGCTATTTGTCTTTTATTATCTATTTTCAGACATTAATTATTTTTTTAAATTAGATATATTTTTATTTATATAAAAGTTATAATAAGTTTTATGTAAAAATTTAAAAAATAAAATAAAATAAAAATTTAAAAAATTAAAAAGTTTTGTTTGAAATTTTAAAGTAGGAATCAAAAAATGCAACCCTGCATCAGGAGGTAACAGATTGCACAAACACATTGAAACATTTTCAGCTGTTCACTAACACTGTTACATATTCTGGAATTTTCAATTGAATGGGAGATTACGTATGTAAGATAGAGAAAAAGGATCGACCAGAGAACATAAAACAGAGAGAAGGTGCAAATCGAAATCTGTATGATGTTCGATTGGACGGCTAACAGAGCTTATAAGATTTTGGAACGGAATTCACCATTCTCGCTGCTATTTAGCAGAATTGATCACGTTCTCTGGCAGAAATATATGTAAAACGAGCGAATTCATGCGAGAATGAATAAAGAGAAATGCTTTGAAGAAAAATCTACAAAGTAACACAGAAAACGTAAAAAAGCATTCTCTGAGTGACATATGCATGCTTACAAATACGAGCCACATACATATGTACAAACATTCAATAATGACCGCACGGATCTTTTGGCATCTATGTTGTTACGGGCAACCAAGACCGAAGCGCACAAGTGTCACAGCTTTTGCTGGTAGAAAATCGGAGTTGTGCCGAAAAAAAAGTAATGGCCGCCGATTGTCACCCCTTGCCGCTGTAGCAGCTTCGCCTACAAAAATGCGTAAATATGTATGTATGTATGTATATGTATGATCGTGAATACATATCGACGCAGATTTTTGCGAGAAGACTTGTTGGCAAAGGCATGCTCGGGGATATGTTACGGCCTCTGTTTTTATGAATGAAGCGAGATTGCTTGTGGAATTTGCGCCTGCGTTTATGAATGAAATCGTTTTTGTTGTAAAATTTACTACACTTGTTCTTCGCCAATTTGGCTGCCATATTGACTTCTCAAGATCAATTTTTTGTTGGTGACATATCCATATGTGTACGCATATGTATGTTTGTATGCTTGTGCATTGTTTATTCATCATTTTAAGTATAGAAATATGCTTTTGTAGAGCATTTGCTTTCGCAAACATACAGACAAATGTGCAAACGACATGTATGATTGTTTCGCATTTTGCTTCTACGCCAGTCAAATTTCTACAAAAATCGGCTGAAATGTGTGAGAAAATAAAATGGACAACTAGGGCAAATAATTTTTAAAATTTTTATTGAAAATTAAATAAAAATTAAAATACATGTACATTTATTTTAATTTAGTAAAAAACTTATTTTAATTTATTTAAATTTATTAAAAAACTTATTTTAATTTATTAAAAACTGAAATGAAAAAATAAAAAGAAAATTCATTTTATTAGAAATAAACATATAAAAGAATATAATTTTAATTAAACACGATTTTCAGAATTTGTCTACCCACAACCACAAATTCTCACACAACCTAATCAATAAAGATTAGGTCTTTTTCACCAGCTTTTTTCCAAAGCTTGGCTCACGTGTTCATACTACTTACTAAATTAATAAATACTGAAACTAACTAACAATAACTAATACTAAAACTACTACTACTACTACAAACTATTTAAATCTTAATTCTACCCTGAAAAAAATAAAAAGAACATTATTAGTTTTTGAAGAATCTGAAATGAGAAGAGAGAATTGCATTTTAGTTATTTGAATAATGTAAAGTATTTATATTGTATTTGTATTTCATATACATATGTATTTCTTTTACCTTTTATAACACGGAAGTTGCTAGAAAAATTAAATATGGCCTACAATCTACTTATGTTACCAGTTTCTTT
>NW_026089624.1:18864816-18912647 GCF_024586455.1 Bactrocera neohumeralis
AAAAACCTGTAAGGGGCCGCCCCCCTTTCCATATATTTTTTAAAAAAACTGGGGAAAAGAGGACATACACATTTTTTGCTGGCTATCTGCGGCTGACAAATGAAGGGTAAAGAAAAAATAAATGTACGAAGTATATTTTTAAAAAACCTGTTTTTAATGAAAACAAAATAATTTTTATGTAGATATATAAATATATGTATGACTTATCAAACCTACATATGTATATAAAACTTATATTTAGGTAGTAATAAAAATCTTAATCTATTATACATATATTTGCAAAGGTTTTATGGAAAACGTCACAAAATAGGTCAATTTTAAAATACATACTTATGTGCTTTCATAACAAATATATAGACACCGCTTACGCGATTATAGCCGATTTAACAACAGCGCGCCAGTCGTTTCTTCTTTTCGCTACGTGGCGCCAATTAGATATCCCAAGCGATGGTAGGTCCTTCTCCACCTGGTCCTTCCATCGGAGTGGGAGGCCTTCCTCTTCCTCTGCTTCTCCCGACGGGTACTGCGTCGAATGCTTTCAGAGCTGGAGTGTTTTCGTCCATTCGGACAACATGACCCAGCTACCGTACCCGCTGTCTTTTAACTCGCTGAACTATGTCAATGTCGTCAAATATCTCATACAGTTCATCGTTGCATCGAATGCGATATTCGCCGTGTCTAATGCGCAAAGGACCATAAATCTTTCGCACAACTTTTTCCTCGAAACCTCGCAACGTAGACTCATCAGTTGTTGTCATCGTCGAAGCCTCTGCACCATATACCAGGGCGGGAATTATGAGTGACTTATAGAGTTTGGTGTTTGTTCATCGAGAGAGGACTTTCCTTCTCAATTGCCTACTCAGTGCGAAGTAGCACCTGTTGGCAAGATTTATTCTGCGTTGGATTTCTAGGCTGACATTGTTGGAGGTGTTTACGCTGGTTCCAAAATAGACCAAATTATCTACAACTTCGAAGTTATGACTCTCCACGGTGACGAGAGAGCCAAGTCGCGAGTGTGACGACTGTTTGCGTGATGACAGGAGATATTTCGTCTTGCCCTGTCAGACCCATTCGCTCTGCTTCCTTGTCCAGTCTGGGGAAAGCAGAACTAATGGCGCGGGTGTTGAGACCGATGATATCAATATCATCAGTTCACACAGCCGTATTAGTTTTGCGGGGATAACAAATTCAGACATCGCGGCATAAAGGCAGCTCCTTTTCGTGCTGTCGAAAGAAGCTTTGAAATCGACGAAGAGGTGGTGTGCGTCGATTCTCCTTACACAGGTCTTTTCCAAGATTTGGCGCATGGTGAATATCTGGTCGGTTGTTGATTTGCCAGGTCTACAGCCACACCAATCAATTTGTTGGCGATGGGCTTTAATCTTTCACACAATACGCTCAATAGAACCTTAGACGCGATGTTGAGGAGGCTTATCCCACGGTAGTTGGCTCAGATTGTGGGGTCTCCCTTTTTGTGGATTGGGTAGAGCACACTTAAATTCCATAAGTTGGGCATGCTTTCGTCCGACCATATTTTACAAAGTAGCTGTTGCATGCTCCTTATCAGTTCTTAACCGCCGTGTTTGAATAGCTCGGCCAGCAAGCCATAGGCCCCCGCCGCTTTGTTGTTCTTCAGACGGGTAATTGCTATTCGAACTTCTTCATGGTCAGGCAATGGAACGTCTGCTTAATCGTCATCGATTGGGAAATCGGATTCGCCTTCTCATGGCGTTGTACGTTCACTGCCATTAAGCAGGCTGGAGAAGTATTCCCTTCATAATTCAAGTATGCTTTGGGCATCGGTGACTAGATCCACTTTGGGGGTTCTACAATAAGGTGGGTCGATTCCGGACTTTTTTCGATTCGGGATTTCTAATAGTGCGGAAAAGTTGCCTTAGTACTTCCTGATTCCAATGCAACTTTTTGTTTTGAGATCGGATTGCATCTTCAACCCCAACTCCGGCCTTGAAGTTTCGGAAATTCGCCTAAAATCGTGAAATTGTCTACCTAGCGCCTGAAATACGCATTTCATGGCAAAATGTATAAAACAAAAGTTATTTGTCACGTCATTTGCTACCGAAATGTGATCATGTGATCATGGCCGTAGGACGAACCGTTCCCGAGATACGAGCGAAAATGCGGCGCGCCACAGCGCAAGGTGAAAATCGGCTTGCGGCCACACTTCTTGACGTTGATTTCGCCGAGTGCTATCACTTATATTCTCTCAACAGAACACAGAACTCAAAATGGCTGTATCTAAGTTCAAATTTAGACAGAAATGTCCTGTGTTTGGCATATATCCGTACAATCTCTCTGAGTCCCAGTTACCTACTTACCAGGGTGTTCTTTTGTGTGATCAGTTTGAAAGATTCCGTATAGGGCGACTCCGAGGCGACAACTATGAACCTAGGAGTAAAGAGGTTACAGAAATAGTTGTAGAAAAGGTTGAAAATACTTTCAAAAGTCATCTATTCCGATAGTTTCACACACCAGAGTCGTATAAATGTTCACCACATACCATAAGAAATTTCTGACTCTTAAACAAATGTTTTTAAGGAACCCAATAGGTTTGAGCTCTTAAAGAGACGACTTTGTGCCGGAAAATTATTTGACATCGCTGCTTGTCCAAAGGAAAGGAAAGTTCATATCAATGAACAACCATTTCTCTTGGACAAGAGAACCAGAAGAATTGGTCGCATTGGAAGTGTTGATCTACCTGAAACAAAAAAGATTACAAAGAAAAATGAACGTAAAGAAAAGCTTGCAAAACGTTATTTCCGGTCAATGTTCCTCAGATTTAGCGTCGATGCATCCAGGTAACATGTGCAAATCTCGCTGGCTCACCTGTGCAAATAGAATTCTGAGAATATACATTTCTACTGACAAACCAACAAAGGAAATAAAGATTTTGGTCAAGTACATACTTACAGCTTACTCACCTTTGTGGTTCTCAATAAGATTCAACAGTTCAATCAAAGATGGCTCGCGCCATCTCTGTGCTGCAATTCAAAGGTCGAGATACTTACCTGCTAAACTGTGCAAGGTTGTCGATTCATCCATTCAACAGAATGCTTTCTTTGCTCTTCCAGAAAACATTCTCCTAGTCAGAAAGTTGGGCCTTGACCGTCTTCTGGCAGCCAGAGAAGCAGAGTCTGATACTGTAAATGGAAGGGTTAGATGTAATAAAGTGCCAAAGCTGAATTTCAAAGCTAATAATTATTACGATATGATTAACTGGAAGACCATTACCTTGACTGTTCCACCAGTTCTTTGTTCAGTTTCTAACGAAGAACTCATAAAAGAGCTGTCGGGAGACACTGCAAAAGTATGGAAATTTAGTGAATTCTCCTCTCACACCGTGGCAGTCGAGAGATCCGTCAAACTGGTGACAGAGGCATCTTCTAAAGTTATTGGCCCCCAATCTCGTGATCGTTTTATACGCTCTACACTGAAATCTAGGTAACAAGTGCCAAAGTTTAGTACAAAATCTGATTTTATCAATAAATTTGACACAGATTCAGACTAAAACAAGCCTGACATTTGGTTGGTTGGTTAGGTTGGGCTTGTGAGGAACCCGAAGAGCAGCCACCTCCACGTGGTGGGTTCTGGGTGACCAATACAGGTTAGCTGAGAGCTGCAACAATTTTCACCTTGCGCTGTGGCGCGCCGCCTTTTCGCTCGTATTTCGGGAACGGTTCGTCCTACGGCCATGATCACATATACCATTTCGGTAGCAAATGACGTGACAAATAACTTTTGTTTTATACATTTTGCCATTAGATGCGTATTTCAGGCGCTAGGTAGACAATTTCACGATTTTAGGCGAATTTCCGAAATTTCAAGGCCGGAGTTGGGGTTGAAGATGCAATCCGATCTCAAAACAAAAAGTTGCATTAGAATCAGGAAGTACTAAGGCAACTTTTCCGCACTATTAGAAATCCCGTGTTGAAAAAAGTCCGGAATCGACCCACCCTATTGTAGAGCAACTGGTGGAAACAGAAGCGCTGGTTTCAGGCATATCAACAGTTTTAAAAACAGAGTCTTCCTCACTTGGTAGATCGTTAATCAAAGTCGAATAATTAGGATTGCAACATTGATATTGCTCTGGTTGCAAAAGATTCCCATCCATAGGATCCGGAACAACGCTTTTTTTTAATGAAGCTCATCAAATCATAATATGGCCACTTAACTTTAACTGGAAGAGCCTGATTTTGCTGGTTGACTCTTTTGCAGATTTCTCCTGTATGTGTCTCTTAAATTCTTCCACTTTCCTTTTTGTGCTTCTCCTGAAATGTTATTAGTATATTGAATTAAATTATATTACATATTTGCAGGTTTTTAGCTACAGGACATTCGTTTCGCGATTTAGCTTTTGCTTTTCGCATGGGCAGAAGCGCAGTCAGTTTAATTATTTCAGAAACATGCGAAATCATATGGAAAGAACTTTTGGAGGAGTATATGCTTATACCAACAACAGACCGCCTTAAAACTATCATAAATGATTACTATAGGCATTGGAAATTTCCGAACTGTTTTGGCAGTATTGATGGCAAACACTGTCAAATTAAGTGTCCGGCAAATTCTGGGTCCCATTATTTTAATTATTTGCACTACTTTTCCGTAGTACTGCAAGGTGTAGCAGATGCTGACAAAAGATTTGTAACTATAGAAGTGGGAGGAAGAGGAAAGCAAAGTGATGGCGGTACTTTTTCTGGATCAACATTATTTCGATTGCTTGAAGCGGATAAATTGAATGTTCCTCTTCCCCAAGCATTGCCAAACTCAAATACTATTTTACCTAATTTTCTGATTGGTGATGAAGCTTATCCACTGAAAACATATTTGTTAAGACCTTTTCCACGTAGGAATTTAAATGCGAAAACAGAAAATTTTAATTATCGACTTTCAATAGCAAGAAAATGCATTGAATGCGCATTTGGAATATTAACCAGTAAATGGCGTTTTTTGCAAAAAGCCATTGAAACAACACCAAGAACAGCTATTATTTTATTTAAATGTGCTTGTGTACTGCACAATTTTGTGAGGGAGCGCGATGGCGATAGTGATCTTGATTACTTACAAACAACAACAACTATAAACAATGCTAACGCTCAAACAAATACCGTTGATCGAGAAAAACAGCAAAACTTCAACAGAAGCAGCTAAACAGCATTAAATATATGTACGTAATGAATTAACAGAATGCTTGTGGGAGTTTGGACATTAAATTCCACTTAAAATTTTAATTTTATCATGTTAATATGTTAACAATCAATTTTTTTTATGAATAAAAAAAACACTCACCAGAACCACCATATATTTCTCCCAGTTTTTTCCATATGTTGTCAGTGATATTTTTATTTTTGAAGTCTTTGTGACTATCCTGCCACAAAACCAAGTAGCTTTGCGCCTCAGAAATATGCATTTCAATGTTAAATTTGTCCATTCTTTCTGTTCGTCGCACAGCAGTCAACTGAAAATTAGAACATGTTTTATTTGTTAAGCGACGTCGCTCAGTCGCAGAGAAATCGCTCAGTCGCAGAGAAATCGCTCAGTCGCAGAGAAATCGCTCAGTCGCTCATCGCTTACTGCGTGGCCACTTCAATGGCATTTCATATGTTTTAATTTCGTCGCTCATCGCTCAGTGCGTGGCCGCGCACTAACACTAAAAGAAGCAGGTACGTGAACAACACCACACGCACAAAGGGATAGCCAGATGTTACTCAAGGCCATCCAAGGAGAGGAGATTCTGTTAGGGACAAGTGCTCTTTTGAGAGTATATTTTCTTAGAATAGTATAATATATACATAAAAGAGAGACAAGTAGACATTTTTGCTTGCTTCACTACCTGAATATGTACATATATATGTGGCATATGTGTGCACATTATGTAGAAGGTGATTCTGACAATCTGGGAAATGGTGGGTCTTAGATAAAAAAATCATTGGGACTATTTTTATAGAGAATTTTAAGATCTACATCTATGCTCTGGGGTACTTTTTCGATAAAACTATCCGTTTTTGAGAAAAATCCAAAAAACCTAAAATGTTGAACTTTGACCCTGAATAACTTCTTTAGCACACATGGGATCGATGGGGACTTTTGACACTTTATGTTTTATGGTAAACCTAAAGTCTCTACAAAAATTCAGCTTTACCGGAATTTTATTTATTTTGATTGTTCAAATTGACCGGACTAGAAAGCGTACAAAATACAGCTTGTGCAATAATTGAATCCGCTCGACCTTCCCAAGCCATATCGCTTCACTCTATGGACTTTTCAAAAGTTTCAAGAAGATCCTACGTTTTCGAGGCAAATTTTGTTCAATGATCACGCGTTTCCCTCGCAAGTTACCAGTCAAAATTTTCGAACTAGTCATCAAAAGTTGGACTCAACAGTACATCTGAGACGTAACCACGGCCAACATTTGAAAGAGATAATCTTCAAAAAATAAATGCCAAAGAATGCTTTTTCGAATGATTCCATGTTAAATATGACGTTTCGGTGTTTTTTCTTTAAAAAAGTAGAGAACTACGAACGGCGTAGATGACCCATTAATAATAATATACAACGGAAGATCAAAAATGTTAATTGCACATAAAGGTGCGTTCCAAAGTAAACAGGACTTTTTGAATCCAGCGCCATCTATATGTCGTTGGTGAGTTAGAATCTGCTATCTCGCATCTTGACCGAACATTTGGGCTTATGAAAGGTGTGTGCACGGTTTGTTTCGCACAAATTGACTGAAGACCAAAAATTTCTCAGAATCCAACATTCGAAGGACGTCATTGTGATCGATAATTTGACCAAAAATCACATTTTAACCATTAACCACTCCCGGATTCACCTGATATGGCACCGTGCGACTTCTTCCTTTTCGGAAAAATGCATTTGCCCATGAAAGGAAAGCGTTATGCAGACGTAGAGGCCATTCAAAAGGCTTGCACCGGCATACTGGCGGCCATACCGGCTAACCGAGCTAAAACACTCGTTCGACATGCTTTTGCACCGTGAAAAAAGCTGTATTGAAGCAGAAGGAGACTATTTTGAATAAAATAAATTGATTTTGCGCGAAAAAATCATTTGATCTGTTTTTTTAAGTTCTGTTTACTTTGGAACACACCTTGTACATACAGTGGCTTAAACGTATAATTGGACACTAAGAATAAGATTATTAATGTCGATTTTTCTCTTCAATAGGAATGTTTCAAAAAGTTTGATGCAGAATTGTAGATTATTCAAAAAACTTAAAAAAACGTATAATACTTATTATCTTTTATTCAAAACATTTTTAAACATTAAAAAAGAAACAAAAACCAACAAAATTCTTGTTAAACCAGTAATTGGACATTCATATATAATACAAAATATACTTGGAAGCGAAACCTTTTGCATTTATTACTGCTTCTAAACGTCGGGGCATAGACTGCACGACATTAACACAAAATTCTGGAGTTGTGTTGTTCCACTCACGTTTGATTCTCTGCTTCAACTGCTCTACTGCGTTGAAAGTGGATTTATAGAGCTTACGAGCAAGTTCTTCCCAAACATGCTCAATAATTTTAAGACCTGGGGTCTGTGCGGGTGTTTGTAATAATGTTGGATAATTGTGAATGAGCCACATTTTCACAGATATGAAAATTGCGATAGCAAACCGCAACTCTATGATTTTTGATTCGCTCATAGTGTCATTGAATGAATTATCTAAGAAAGTATTATTCAATTGCTACTTTTTAAACCGATAATAAGATAAATTTATAAAAACTACAAAATTTTAAAATTTTAAAAATTTATAAGAATTGCAGAAATCGGATGGCATAAATATATTCATTCTTTGGTAGCTCAACAATATTCCCTGGTTGATCATGTTGACAATGCTGTAATTTTACTGATTCCTTTCTGCTAAAATCAAAACAATACAAGTATTAATATTTCACGGGGTGAAGTTCTTCGTTGTGTAGGGAATTCTCCTGTTGAAATTTACACTTTAATTATACTTTAAATAATTGATACTTTTCTTTGTCTTACGTAGATATAATTTTGTTCACATACTGCGAAAGTTTTATGTAATTTGGTGTTATCGCTAAAAACAGTTTACATTTTTAACTGTTTTTAGCGATTTATAAATTAAAATTATATTTACGTAAGACAAAGAAAAGTTTAACTTACGAGAAATGTTAGTTAACAACTTGACATAGTTGTGGTTGTTGTAGTAGTGGTTATCTAATCCCCGCTATGAGGAATGATTCAAGTCGGTTCTCATCTAAAGGTAGGCCTACGAAACGCACTGGTTCAACGGGGTCGGACTATAGGGAAAGGGGTGTTAGATAAGTGTGATTCGTTGTGCGACTCATTGCACGTAGCACAATTTTTTGTATGTTGGGGTTGATTCTGGATAAGTAGGTGTTCAACATGCTACAGAATTTAGAACGAAGTTCGACTTCATCCTATTTACTGGCGTAGACAACGCTTACGCGATTATAGCCGAGTTAACAAGGCGCCAGTCGTTTCTCCTTTTTTCTACGTGGCGCCAATTGGGTATTCCAAACGAAGCCAGGTCCTTCTCCACCTGGTCCTTCCAACGAAGTGGAGGTCTTCATCGTCCTCAGCTTCCCCCGGCGGGTACTGCGTCGAATACTTTCAGAGTTGGAGTGTTTTCGTCCATTCAGACAACATGACCTAGCCAGCGTAGCCGCTATCGCTGAACTATGTCAATGTCGTCGTGTATCTCATACAGCTCATCGTTCCATCGAATGCGATATTCGCCGTGGCGTACGCGCAAAGGACCATAAATCTTTCGCATAACCATGCCTCTGTACCATATAGCAGCACGGGAATAATGAGTGACTTATAGAGTTTTGTTTTTGTTCGTCGAGAGAGGACTTCACTTCTCAATTGCTTACTTAGTCCAAAGTAACACCTGTTAGCAAGAGATATTCTGCGTTGAATTTCGTGGCTGACGTTGTTGTTGGTGTTGATGCTGGTTCCAAGATAGACGAAATTATCTACAACTTCGAAGTTATGACTGTCAACAGTGACTTGGGTACCTAGTCACGAGTGCGACGGCTGTTTGTTTGATGACAGGCGATATTTTGTCTTGCCCTCGTTCACTACCACGCCCATTTACTTCGCTGCCTTATCCATTCTAGAGAAAGCAGAACTAACGGCGCGGTTGTTGAGGGCAATAGTACCAATATCATCGGCGTGCGCGAGCAGCTGTACACTCATATATAAGTTGGTACTTCTTTTATTTAGTCCTGTATATCCATTAGTTTTCTCCAAAAAGTAGATTGAAGAAGTCGCAAAAGAGGAAGTCACTTTATGTGAAACCTCGTTTGGTATCGAACTGCTCGGACACTAATAAGGTCCAATCATTGATGCGGATTGTGGCTAGACGTTCATTAACCGGAGTGAATGAAAGTACTCGGCGACGGAGTCTCTCTCCCACCACGAATACCACACCGAACTTGCGCTCCTTTATCTGGCCACTGTAGTAAATGCCACAAGGACCTACTCGCCTCAGTCCTTATCCCTTCCATCGGATTTCTTGGACCTTGGCGATGTCCGCCTTTATTTTCACGAGGACATCAACCAGCTGGGCAGTGGCACCTTCCCAATTAAGGGACCGGATATTTCAGGTGCATGCCCTCAAATCACAGTCCTTATTTCGTTTGCATTTCGTTAGCCATGGTCGTCATCAAAAGGTGGGTCTCTCATCCGACGCTGTTCACGTTTTTTAATTGGTAGTGTTTTTTATGTGGTGGGTCCCAAACCCAGCGCGCAACCCTGTGTAGGGGATATTTCGCCTTCGAGCGGATGTTCTTAGGCTACCGAGAGGATACTTGGTCAAAGACCAGAAGTCAAGCAGCTCACCTTGAGCCATATGTAAAAGAATCGTTTCTGCCCACTCCCAAGTGAATGGCGATCAGAGAACTCTCCTCTCTTGCGTGAACTTCTATACATGACTCCATCCTCGAAGTTCGACTGGGTGGTTAAAATTAATTCTATGTCATGTTAAGTTGCAACTATATTAGAGTTAGACAATTTAGTATTTAAAAAAGGGACTAATAGCGTTTTCTTTTCTCACTAAAATGTTGCACTTATTCTGCCCTACGCTCGAACTGTAAAATTTGCGTGCTCTTTTCTCAAAATTTTTTTCATGTTCGTTTGTTCTTTTCTCAAAATGTTGCTATGTCTAACCAGGGAAAATACATAATTTTTCCGCCTTTTCTAAACGTAAAGGTGATTGACTGGCGGATGTTTATTTATCGTTTACTGAAAATTGGTATTTTAGCTCATGCTAAATCTTTCAGTTAGTGAACGACGTGTCCGCCATAGTAGTGACAACTTAGATGTGGTTGTTCTCTATTGATCACATTTGAGGAAAGCGGAAAGCTGCTACGGAAAACTCCCCTTCCAACTTTCCCTCCCTTTCGACACATCCGTGAAAAAGCTTACTGCACCTTTTTTCCAGCGACTCCTACCATCCACATATCCATCATCGGCATGTGAGCAGAAAAAAGCCGCCACGAGTAGTTCGACGTGTTCTTGTGCAGACCCCTTAAAATACCCAGTTTACCTAAGCTTTCGAGCACACTTCCCAGGAATGCACCTGTCGGCAATGCCCACTAGTGCTATTTGTAAAATGGTAATAAATGCGGTTGTTGGTGTGGTCCGCAGTGCCCCGGAGATACCGATGAGAGCCGTCCTTTGGATTCCTTTAAACTTATTGGCAAGTGTAGCCTGAATACACCATAGAATATCGACGAAAATACCTTAGAAATTTAAAGGCTCGACTTCGGTTTCGTTGACCTAAAACACCACCTTTGGTGAGTGTGCCCACCTTTTCCTCAAAGCTGCTAGAATCGTATATCAGTTGGTTACCACATTGAGGTACTCTTGGGTTAACTCGTGCACGGTAAGAGCAACATCGTTAACATATACTATCTCCCGACAACCCCTTTCTTCGAGCTCAATTAGTAGATCATTTACCTTCAGGATCCAAGGGAATGGGCAAAGTACGCCACCCTGCGAGATGCCGAGATCATTCTGTCACAAAAAACTACATATGAGCTACTTGAGGTTCGATTTCACCTAAAACTTTTCGGTTGATTTAATCACCGCCTCCCGCCGTATATTCTTAAAGATACCCTGAATGCTGAGAAAAGTGCCTACCAAGTTAGAACCTTCGCGAATTCGTTATACATAAGGGCCTCCATCCATGATACCACAGCATGCAGAGCAGTGTCGACCGACCTTCCCTAGTTATAGGCGTGCCCTTAATAGTTTACTCCTAGGTATTCTACACGTAATGTGCAAGTTTATGAGCCTCTCCAGCAAAGTAAGAGCTTTTTCGGCCTTCTGTATAAACAGTACTTTAACCAATCTCCAAGTTTTTGGTGCTTGGCTCTAGAGGAGTGGAATTTTTCGCCAAAATGCGCGTCCTAGAGGACTCATGATAACCTTCTATACTTCCGCAGAAGATTATCCACGAGGCTTTTCAGTCGCCATTCGTGTCTTATACAGCGAAAACTTTCACTGACTTTGTGGGAAACTCTTTTACTCGAGGATCTGATCAGTTAGCTCCAATGTTCATCAGGAGGGTTGCCATTATCTTTCAGAGTTTTCAGAGGTTAACGGTATTCAAAAGTTGTCCTACAGATGAAGCACTTACAAACCTCTTCCACGGGGAAAATCGATTCCTTGTCGGGTGTGTTTGCAAAAGCTAATCGGTGTTTCGTACAATACATTTTCCAATTTATGATCCTGAAGTTTCTATAGTCTGATTTATTTATGATTGTCGATTTCGCTAAATTTCGGTGCCTTTTTGCAACCGTAGTGCACCAAAGTAATGGTTACCAACCGACAGTCTAGCGTTCGCTGGGGACCCCGTGCACCTCATGAATTTAGCAGAGATCCCTTAACTAATGCTGACGAATCCGCCTCGCCCTTCCTATTGATTTTTTCGGTTGATTTCTACGACCTCGGGACGATTTCATCGCGCTTGGTAATGGAGTCCCTCTGTCCACTGAAGTCGGTTCCCACCTTCCTTCCTTTTCTTTCTTTTGTTTTCGTTTAAATTCAAGTTTTACGACGACAAGCTCACCACCAGCTATCCAACTCCCGGCCTTATATGATCCCGAGGTTATCTCTGTTATGAGGCAAAGATGAGGGTTGATCACATCCTTATCAGACAGCCGACGAGCGCACCTGTACCTACAACAGCAACTTAGTGATAAAGAGAAGGGAACGTACTCCAAGGCCTCTCATGCTTTCAATAGGCTGCCATGGCATCTCTGCTGTTTAAATGAGTTAGCATCCACCCCCTCTACCCGGTAAAACTGGCGCATCCTAATGCTACAGTGTAATTCACCACAGCTGATGACACTACTGCACAACTCAACACATCTGTACGCCAACCCACTCAACAAAAAGGATGGGCATCGGGAAAGCAGACTCACTTCGTTACAAACAGTTCGCACATCAACATACGTTTTTTCTTCACCGATCTCGCGCTGCAATTAACTTTCGCACATTAAATCGGATCAATCCTGCATTAGCATTCAACATTTGTTTTTGATATTTCTACGTTGAGTCACGTCGACACCAGCTTCCGGTTATTTACTTCGTGGAACATCGATCCTGTGCGCTAGGTCAAGTCGATACTAACGTGATACGTCGACGAGCATGCGCGTTAAAATTCTTTGGGCATCTAATTCGGTTAACGTCGGCATCCGCATTTTTAATAACTTTAAAAACGTTAACTTGTATAAAAGACATTTGTATATTAAATAAACATTAAATTAAAACGATTGTTCATTTTAAATAAGTTGGCGTTTTCTTTGGCGATCATAAAAGTGGTTTGTACTCCCGTTTGCATATTTAAGCAACACTCTTAAACACCTGCGTATTCAAGTAATAGGATATATTGGCCGCCAGCTCAGAATTCAATCAATCAGTAGGAGTCGAAAAGCTGTGGAGGACGCATGTCATTTAGAGTTCCTTAGGGTGCAGCACGGGGAGGCGAATGTTTTCTACACCCCATATGTTTCTGTAAATTTAAGCAACTTAAAAAACAAAAACAACTACAGTGAATAAGTTTAAAATAGGCGGTTTTTCTTCGGAGGCTGCTATTTTGTTTTCATTGAGGCATATTTTACGTGACGAATCCCAACCCGGCGCAAACCCCAAGGGAGGGATGGTTCACTTTCCTACTTTAGCTCGCTTTCAAACGAATGTTCTTTGGCAACCCAGAGGATACTTGATATAATACCCCAAGTCGTGAGCTATTTAAATCATTTCTAAAAAAACCGTTGCTAGTCACTTCCAAGTGGCCATATGACTCCATCCTCCAACTCAGTATAAGGGAACTGTGGGGCGGCATTTCAAGCTCCTTATGTACAGCTGCAACTGAAACCGTTTTCGGAAAATGCCGAATGGCATTTAAGTTTGCTCTGTTCAATTCACAAAAATGGAGACCCCACAATCTGTGCCAACTAAGGTGGGATAAGCCTCTTCAACATCGCATATAAGGTTATTTCAAATATACTGTGTGAAAGATTAAAGCCCACCGTCAGCAAACTGATTGGACCTTATCAGTGTGGTTTTAGACCTGGAAAATCAACAACTGACCAGAATCGACACACACCACATCTTCACCACCCCGGAAAGGAGCTGCTTTTATGCCGCGAAGTCTGAATTTGGTATCCCCGCAAAACTAATACGGCTATGTAAACTGACGTTGAGCTATACCAAAACCTCAGTCAGGATCGGGAGAACCTATCTGAGCCGTTAGATGCCAAACGAAGTTTTATACAAGGCGACTCCCTTTTGCGCGACTTCATCAATCTACTCTTGGAGCTGGAGAATTAAATAGATGCATATGATATCGATATCATTGGCCTCAAAAATCGTGCCATTAGTTCTGCTTTCTACAGAATAGATAAGGAATCGAAGCAAATGGCAATGCAGAAGCATGAATGATGACAACATCTGAGGAGCCGACCTTACGAGTTTTCGAGAGAAAGGTTCTACGAAAGATTTATGGTTCTTTGAGGATTGGCAACGGCGAATATCGCATTCAATGGAAAGATTAGCTGAATGAGATATACGACCACATTGAAATATTTCAGCGCATTAAAAGACAGCTGATACGCTGGCTAGGTCATGTCGTCCGAATGGAAAAAAACACTTCAGCCCTGAAAGTATTCAACGCAGTCCCCGCCGTGGGAAGCAGAGATAGAGGAGGACCTCCACTCCATTTGAAATACCAGATGAAGAAGGACCTGGCTTCTCTTGGAATCTCCTATTGGCGCCACATTGCGAAAAGAAACGACTGGCGCGCTGTTGTTAACTCGGCTATAACCGCGTAAGCGGTGTCTACGCCAATAAAGAAGAAGAAGAGTAAAAAAGTTTAAACAGCTTTGTAAAAAAGTTTCCAATATTGATACAATAAGGAAATACATAGAATATTTAATTATAACACAGGTTAGGTTAGGTTTTACTAGCTGGCTGTCATGCCTTACAGAGACGTTCTGCTTACCCTAGTAACGCTAATATTGCACGAATCAAAAAGTCAAAACAAAAAAAATTGCTCCGCAGCCTCAAGTGCTGAACACATACAGCGCGACAGACTGCAAGCGACATCTGTCAAATATTAAACTACACACGTTGTAATGGACACTGTTATTTAGATAATTGCACAACTACACGACTGCAGGCCGACAGTTGTCGCTCTCGCTAACTTCAATATCCTCCTATATTTGCCAACGACAGTAGGACGACAGTAGAGTTTACAGTAGAGAGGAGTGATGCCACTAATATGTAAAGTGTAAAATTATTCAGAGCTCTAACAAACCTGACATTATTTTACAAATAAAAGCATAAAATAGCTCTGTTATATCATTTGTAATACAATTGATAATTTAAAACTAATAAATTTACCTATTACTTATTTTTTGCATACAAAATCTCACCTTGAACAAAATATTAAAATTTCATTGAAGTGAAAGGTATGAGTATGGCCACAACGAAATTGTGTACATGCAAAATGAACAGATGTGTTGTCTTGTGTACATGCCGGCCATTTTTATATCGCTGCCTTCTTACAAATGTTCATGTAGAAGAATTCACGACGCCATTTACAGTTCACTGTCGTGCTGCCATGTCGTGTCGCTCTCTGTGTGTTCAGCACTTCACCACCAAAGCCGTAGGCATTCCTTAAGTGCCTACTTTAGCTTTGTCGACCCAACAACAATAACAACTGCTGGTAATAAAAAGTGTAACGGCAAAGATGAGGCGGCGATCAGCTGAAAAGGAAACGAAGCAAAGGACGCAGTCAGCAGAAGCAGCAGAAAACAACAATCGGACAACAACAAATGCACTGACAGCAACTAGTCTGGAGGTACCAGCAAGTGTGCAGCCAACGAAGAAAATCATAACGCAAGGTGAGAATGTACAATTAAAAAAAGGTCAGTCTGTGCAAACTGGCATTGACCGCTACGTTAATATACTTCAAACGGAAATTAAGTCCTTCAAAGTCAGCGGGAAATCCCAAAAAATTTCAAGGCAGCACACCAAATAGGAATAAGACGGAAGTCTTAAATGCCAACAGATTTGCCTTAATAAGCATTGGTTCAGACGACGATGCGAAGGGTACCACCACAGTCGTTAATGCCAAACCACCTCGAATATATTTGTGCGAGCGTAGCAGTAATACTCTGGTTGCTAATTTAAGTGAAATTGTAGGTACTAATAATTTTCATATAGTGCCTTTGAAAAAAGGCCATATACTCGTAGATGACACAAAAATACAGTCCTGCACTGAAAAAAGTTTCATGGAAATAGTTAAATTTTTTTAATTAAGAGTATATAGTCCGCCGTAGACTCTAGTGAAGTCAAAGAAGCATTGGAAGAATGCGGTTTTGGTATTAAAACTGTTGTAAATAAGTATATTTAATAGAAACAAAGTACCACAGCCAATGTTTAGGGGAGGGGAGCTTGCTTTAGAGGCTTAAAAAATTTGATTTTTTTGAAGAGTTTTTTGGGAGGGAAAGAAATAATTGATTAAAACGAAATATCTAGTGTTTATAGTTATACATTTAAACATCATTCTAAAATTTTTTGGATACGAAATCTTTGATATTCTTCCTTTGGGTAGCAATTGTTCGATGCATCTCGCATGTGCATTTCTCGGACGGCGGGCACGATGCAGGTCGTAATTTCTGTCGGAAACAAAAAATTCAAATAGATTCCTATTTTTCAATAATTTGTCTTCTAGTTAAACTAAAGAAATTCTAAAAAAATTTACAATTTTATTATAAATTGAAAAAAGTGGTTTTTTACCAAAAAATTTGACTTTATGTTGTTTAAAAATATGTTAAAACTTGACTTTTCTTAGTTTTTTTCAGTTCAAGTAGAAGATAATTTAATGCCAAAGATAATAAACTTTGCCCCAATTCCATACGATGCACATAGGTGCATTTACCCTTAAAAACCGGACAAAATTGAAAATTACAAACTTCAGCGATTATACTCAAAATTGATATTTTTTGGTACCTAAATAACCGTTCTACAATGAACCGATTAAATAAATGACCTTCAGGCCGCTGTATTGCCATACAAGTAGTCGGAACCTAGACTTCGTTCAGAACGCACGTGCTTATTCGCGAAACTCTCCATTGTTCTCGAAATTGCAAGTTGTTTTTTTTATTGCGTGAACGGAGTTCTTGAAAATATTACTTATGGATTCAGGACAACATGGTATGTATTTAATATTATTGATATAAAAATTAATTTTGTTAATGTATTATTATGTTTTTTTTTCGGGAAAACAATGAATCATTAAAAAATTTTTTTTTTTGAAATTTTTTTAGAAATTAGTATTTTTGTTATAGTGTCGGGCGAGGTCGAGCTATGAATTATTTTTCCTAGTAAACTACAAGGTTTCTACTTAACATATAAGCTTAAACATTTTCCCTGTCTTTCCCCATCTTTCAAAAAAGCGCATTGAAAAAAGTTGGTCAGTTGCATAAAATGAGTACTGCTTATTTATTTATTTTAACTAAATACTGAAATCCTGCTTAATTTTTCTATACGGGTGGTATATAGATGGTATAAGGGGCTCTATCGGAGCCGGTGTGAAAATTGGACAATGGGCGTGGCACCGCCCACTTTCTGGTAAAATCCCATATCTCGGGATCCGACTGACCGATTTCGACAAAATTTGGAACGTAACATTATTTTTATTTTCCTGTATTACTCTGCGAAAATGAGCGAAATCGGACTACAACCACGCCTACTTCCCCTATAACACAATTTAAAATTACATTTGATTCTTTCACATTCCAGTACACAAATAAAGAATTAATTAATATAACGGAATAAATTTTGCAGTAATAATTCCTATAAAGTAAGCCACCTTTTGACCAATAATTGTATAAATCCAACCAATACTGTTCAAGCCCCTAGGTACCGAATATGCGAACCCGATACCAATAGTTGGCTTTTGACCGAAAATATCGTGCAATGTGTGAGATATGAAATTGAAATTCACGCAGAATCCTTTTCTGACAATAGTATTGCATTGTGTCAAATATGGGTTGAATCGGGTCAATACTTTCCTGAGCCCGCATATACCTAATATAAAGATTTTAGAACTTCTCGGTCACTTTATGTTAGATATATCCGCCAATATTTGAGTCAAGTCTCAATGAAAATAGCAGAACATATTTTATTCATAACAGTGTATCTTTGCGCCTAAAATAGATACAATTGAGCGAAACTTGACCCCTCCAACACCAACAAAATACCAGACTTAATAGATTTTGCTGTAGTCAAAAATATAGATAGATGGCTTATGACAGCTGATACATGTACAGACTTATACTAATGAAGTTATACGATCAGCCCATGGCGTTTGAGCTAAAAGTCTCTCTATTCTCTCATTGCATAAAACTAACTGGTTGAAGTATAGAAAATATATTAGCAGCCACATCAATATTATTTGCAAAATAAATGCAGGAAGAGACATTAATGAAATTATAAGAGAATTTAATGATGTAATAACTAATGCAGCTGTATTGACAGCACCAAATAGAAACAATAATCTAGTTGGTTTTATAAAGATCACCAATAATGAAATAGAGAAACTAGTAAATGAGAAAAGGCCAGCTAGACGTGAATGGCAGTTAAGTCACTCCCCTTCAACTCTGCTTCAACTGAAATTTGCTGTACGAAAGTTAAAGAAAGCGATTAAACACGAGGAAGAACACAACACTGAAAATTACATAAAGAAACTGTGTCAAAATTCTAGCAAGCAAAACTCCCTTTGGAAAGCCCAAAAGTCTTTGAAGCCACCAGTAGATTCCAACATGCCTCTGAGGCAGTTGAATGGTAATTGGACATTGAGGATAAGGCAATTTGCTTTGCAAATCACCTAGAAAATGTATTTCAACCCAATTGCCCAAAGAACAACTTTAAGTTGCCAACCCTGCCCAATACCGCTAACGAGCCGCTTGTGTAGAATCATAAAAGAACTAAATCCGAAAAAGGCATCAGGACACGATAATATTACTCCGAAAATGCTAATTGAGTTACCAAATATTGCTATAACGGTGCTCTCCTTGCTCCTTAATGCAATTATTGGTTCCGGTTACTATCCAATTTCGTGGAAAAAGTCGCAGATCATAATGATAGATGAACCTGGTAAAGACCTAACATTATGCCTAATGGAAAAAATTATACATAAACTCGTTGGAAAATGGATACCAAGGTTTAAGCGAAAACAAAACAGTCATTTTCATATTTATGATATCCCAGAAAGCTTGAGAATATACGCAAATTAAAACAGAGCAGCGAGAAGTGCAACAAACTCATTTAAGTCAACTACAAAATATATAAGAACAAGAATCGCCTCGTATTTTGAAGACAAAAAACATTTAAGGAGAAAACTAACAGACCTCCTTAAAAGTCCCTGCCCTACCATAGAAAAGCACTTTTTTTTGGCAAAGTTACTACACATTTTCTAAAGCTTAGTTCCTTTTAAGAGTGATACACTGATTATAGAGACCCTCAAACTTTTCTATACCATTTCTGTAGTACGATTTGTCCTTTGCTTCAAAATATGCATCAGTTTAGGGAATCACGTCTTCATTCGTCAAAATTTCTTTTCAGCGATCATTCTTTCGAAATTTGAGAACAAGAAATAGTCGCTGGTTGCCCGATCAGGAGAATTTTTTTCATCGTTTTCACTGTATTGGGACACGGTGCTTGTCTGGGTGAAACAGCACATTATTTTTCGTCAAACGCGACCGTTTTTGTCTTCAAACGGTCTGATAACGCTATGTAATAGTCGCTGCTGATCTCCTTCCCTCTTCAAGGTAGTCAATGAAACTACTCGGATGACTGTCGATTGGACTTCAAAACTGAAATGATGAAGTCAAAGACTGCTTCGAATCACCAACTCGTCTTTGTTCCTGATCAAAAGTGAGTTCGTGTTGCACCTATTCTGCACAGAGCTTTCTCATACCCAAATATTTGTTAATCACAATTTACACGTTCAGTTGATATCTTTAGAGTGCCTGATATCTCGAACAATTTCACTTTGCGATCCTCCAAAAGTATTTTCCGGACTTTTTTAGATGTTTTCGTCGATAACAACCTCTTTTGGACGTCCACTGCGTTCATCGTTTTCGGTTCTCATTTAACCACGTCTCAAGTTAGTATGCCAATTCCTGATGGTTGACGTCTTCCTACAGACCAATAAATCTCTTACCCTGTATTTCTAAAATATTTGAAAAAGTGTTACTATCAAGGGTGACTCCTTTCCTCCACGAAAATAATATAATACCAACGCACCAATTCAGTTTTCGTGCTAAACATGGCACAGTATTCGAGCATAGAGAGTACTGTTCAGCTATTTTTCTAGATGTAGCTTAGGCGTTCGATAAGGTCTGGCATGAAGGCCTTTTATGGAAAATCTAAAACGTTTTACCTTACGAATTGCATAAATTTTGGAGTCATATTTAATTAACAGGAAATTTACAGTTAAAGTAGCAGACTTCATATCAGAAGAAAGAGTAATAAGGGCTGGTGTACCTCAGGGTAGCGTGCTAGGCCCAATTCTGTACATAATATATACAGCAGACATTCCAACAGCTACTAACGTATTGACATCCAAATTCGCGGATGACACAGCTCTAGTAAGCCCTTATCTTTCATCGAAGAATGGTTAGCCTTGTCGGACAGGTAAAATAAACCATGTCCTAGTACCCCGAGCGAATGAAGTAATTTATCTTGGGATTCACCTGGATCGAAGGCTCACGTGGCGAAAACATATAGCGAGTAAAATAAATTGCATGAAGGTAAGAGCAGCAAATTTAAATTTACTTTTAAACAAACATTATAAACTTAGCCTATGGGGTACGACCTGTGCAACCACCACTGATATAATACATACAAAGGTTTCAATCTAAAATTCTTAGAACAATTACGGGTGCACCTTGGTACATGCGTAATGAAAACATTCATAAGGATCTTGATATTCCTATGGTAAAGAAGGAGACAGAGCACAGCAGAATGAGATATGTTTCCAAACTTTGCGAACATCCAAACCCATTGGCTAATGCCTTAGCAAATTCCTGCAATCAAACACGTCTAAAAAGATGTGATCTACCAGCCTATTAGAGAGCAACGTTCTACCAAAAAAGCTCAACCACATTCTTGAGCTTCTTTAGTTTTAAATAGATTTAAGATTTGAATACTTATTGTTAGGCTTTACTAAGCAGATCCAATAAATAAAGAAATATTGAAGAAAAAAGTATCTAATACTGATACTTCATCTAGTCCCTTGAACTCAATAAAAAGGTAAATACTTCAGTTTTTATTTTAAATATAATTTCAAGTTCGGTTATTTTGATTTATATACATACTAGCTTTTACCTGCGACTTCGTCCGCATAAGTTTTTTCGTTTTCTCCCGGCTGTAAGTCCCCCTGCAACAATGTCCCACTATCGTGTTCCGGTCCTCAACTTCACCAGTATTGACTCATATTGAGTGCCTATAATTAGCAAAAAATTAATTATGTGTACGAGTTTGTGTATGTACATACTTATCAAGTAGCTAAGCTGTCAGTTTCAAGAACGTTCAAGTTAACTGTTTCTTGCAACGCAATGAAATTGTCAAGGAAACAATTTTAACTGCCAATTTCGAATTTTCTTTTAATTTTTTATATTTGGAAATTTCAGTACAAAATATCGAAAAATTGCAATTACTGTTTATTTACGAATGCCAATGAATGACATTACAAGTTGAAGTGGTTATTTTATTTCCATTTCAGTATTATTTCTCTCCTAAAAAAATTATTGTTTGACAAAAAATTTTTAAAGAGTTTCTTAATTTTCTAAAACCTTTTTTATACTCATATTTTTTGTTCTTATGTCTTTTAGCTTGTTCTTTCTATTATTTTTGGGACTAATTTGATAACACTCAATTTATAACCAAATTAATAAATAAAAAAAAAATTGTGCTAATTAAATTTTAATTTTAGTTAGTGTGCAAAATAGAAGCAAACTCTTCAGCTCTAACTCTCTTTTAAATACTTTATTTTCCAAGTTTAACAAAAAAAATTTAAAAACTGTGTAAATAAATGTATTATCATATAATTTGTTTAATTAATTTACTTTAAGTTAAATTAGAAAAAATATATAATAAAAATATTTTAATGTCACTAACAGAAATATGTGTTTTATTTATCTGTAAATTGCACAATTAACAGAAAAACAGACCGAAAATTATAAAAAAAAAAACTTTTTTCAATAACATTAATTTAAAAGAAGTAAAAACAAAAATTTATCAAAAAAAAATTTATAAAAAAAATGTGGTGGTTATTGTATGATGCGCACACGGTGGCTGTCAGCAGGAGAAGAGAGTTGATCGTATGATGTGTATAAGTTAAGAAATTTTATGTTAATTTCTTTTAAAAAAATTTTTATTTATTACTTGTTCGTTTCATTACAGAGCTAAGACTAGACTTAAGAATTAATTTACTTAAAACTTAAGCTACGTTGCACCGGCCAACTGCTGACTTTGTTGCCGATTCTCCGAATTGGCTTATTTCGGTTGCGCGTGTTGGATTTCCGCTTCACGCCGAAAAATGAGCTTTTATGCTGATGAAAGCGTCTGGCTTTTACTGTGGGAAATGTTGTGCAACTAAAGATGCATTTCCGCTATGATTTGCTCATTATTGCTGATTATGTGTTATTACTTATTTAGTAATTGTTAACATTTGCGATGTTAACACTTTCCCTCTTAAAAGCGATCGTCCCGAGAGCCTATCAAAAATAGGGGAGGTTGTTAAAATTGATGTAAGTATTTTGATCATTGGAAAGATCTTTGATCTCCTTAAGATCAATATTCGCCGGGGCATCTGGTTAAGGTCCAGGCTTGAAGATATGATTATTCTGTTTTGGTGCTTTCTCCAGAATTTTCGAAAAAATATTATACCGAGAATGATAGTCGCAACGGCTCCAAGTGAAAGGGAGCTATTGGATATCGTTGCTGTCTTCAGAAGATTTATTCTTCGTATGTTATCAATGTGAAACTCTTTTAAGGCCTGGAGAGAAAGTAATTCAATTCGATTTCTTTCGATTGGTGCTGGTTGCAGGGCTGCTGGGATTGCCGGCAGTGGAACCAAATCGTAATTAATGTAAAATTGATGATTTATTTTTAACGTTGAGTTATGAAAATTAATAAGGTGTGTCCCTGATAAATTTTTCTGCATTCCGTCAGCATCTATTATCCCTTGAAAGCCATTAAGTAATATGGTGCCGGGTTTTACTTCTTCGATTTGTTGGATATGTTGGCCGTTTGTTAAAGTGCAAGATGAATTTAGGCTATTTACTACTCTAGGTATACAACTACTATTACTTATATTTACTAGTTGAGTTTGCTTACAAATCTCAATTTTCTTATAATTATTACATACTTCTTTAATTCCATAGGTATCTTTTGTACCCTTTAATATTTTATCAAATTCGACATTAATTATAATTTTGTTTTGCTTAACAACTGGTCTTATAATCATTTTTTGAAAATTTTCCTTAATAGTTAATGGTATTTTTACCAAGTAAAATATTGTCATATTTTGACTAATTACATTTATATTTGATATTTCTAGTGCTTCTACACCATTTTGAAAGGTATTTCGTCATTTTCTAAATTTTTTAACGCAATTTCGATTTCATTTTTATTTAACAATAATGTATTTAAAATGTCTTTCTTTGCCCACTGTATGGCGTATTTAATGTTAATCAGCTCTTCTTTTATTAATCGTATTCTATTCTGCAAATTTATAATAGTTTCGTTTTCTATATAAGTATCTTTCCTTATGTTATTAAGAAGATTATTTACTATCATGCTAATGTAATTAATTTTTTTATGGTTATTACATCCAGATCTTCGTGATCGGGGCTTCCGGCTATGAATTTCCAAGCCGTTCCTAAACTATCTATGGATCTTTTCTGTCTTCTTTCGACAGGTTTTATTGTATCTAAAATTTGAAGAGATTGGGTTAATTCGTGTTTTAGGATGGGATAAAGGATTGTGTCCTTGGGATGTCCGAAGAGGTGAATCTGTACATGTCCGTCAGAAATTGTTCGTACTTGTTGAGGTCGATTATGTGTATAAGCCTGAAGTCTCCATTCTGAATTTTTACTAGTCCGTCATTTATCGTAACTATTTGTGCCGTGGAGTAGTCATAAATGTCTATTGATGCGTATATTGGGTAAATAAGGAGAAGTCTGGAAACAAAAATTTTAGTTTTGAGTTTTTATATTGCGTTTATGAACTACTTTTCCCGATTCTGTCAAAACGGTGGAATTTTTGTCTTCCTTTACTATTTCTTTTCTAAATTTTGGAGATATTTTGGTTCCTAGTCGTTTGTTTATCCTAACGTAAATTGTTTCTCCTGGGTTATATGTTTTAATTGGATGACGGGCTTTATTATGGTAGGAAAGATCTTTTAGTTGTCTATTTTTTAGTTCCGAGATAATTTCTTCCCTAGCTCTTTCAAATTGGCTAGGGTCTGTGGAGATTCTTCTCCCGAAAAATACCTCTATTGGTTTTTTCTTTGTGGAGGAGTGGACTGAAAAATTGTACTCGTAGACGGAGTTATCGAGGAGTTCGGCGAATGAGGTGAAACTTCGCTCTGCTTTTAAACAGCGCATTATTTCTGTGAGGGTCGAGTGAAATCGCTCTACTTGACCATTTACGGAACTTGCATAAGGTGGTGTTTTAAAAATTTGTATATTTAGGGTATTTTCCAATAAAAATCGAATGAAAGCTGAATTCAAAGACGTTTCATTGTCTATAACTACCGTTTCTGGTACGCCAAATTGAAACAGTAGTTCGCGGAGAGGTTCCTTAACGTGTTCTACGGCTCTGGAGCGAAGGATTTTGGTTTGGGCTTACTTTGAAAATTTGTCTATGGCTGTAAGGACGAAATTTCGTTCAGTTATGTAAATATCAATATGTAAGATTTGTCCTGGAAATTGTGGAATAGGGGTTTCTCCTAGTTTTGGTTTGGTAGGGTGGCGGTCGTACTTATTTTCTTTGCAAACTGAGCATTGCTGAATAATTCTTTTTATTGTTTTGGTCATGGAGGGAAAAAAGTAATTTTCTAAAATTTGAAGTTTGTTTTCACGAGAATTCCTATGTGCTCTTTTATGGGTGTTTATGATTATTTCTTCTTGTTGCTGTTCGTCTGTCACATCCTGGACTTGGAGTTGAGAAAACCCGGTTTTATAGTTACTAAAGTGGATCGGGTATATTTCTTGAATTTTACCCATAGTTCTTTCATCGGTTTTGATGCAATTTATTATGGAGGGGTTTAGGTACCTTTTTAGGAGATTTATTAATGTTTCTGAGTTATATTCCGGCTCTTCAATGACGTGTCTATGGTATGTGGGGAATACTATCTTGAATTGGTAGGCAGAAATTGGGCCTGAATTTAGGAAAACTTGGTTTTTGAAAACGTTAATTGGGGATTCTACATGCCAAATTAAGTTATCGGATGAGCTCTCGTCACCATGCTGGGTTACTGACAAGACGTTAATTGGTTCGAGAGGCGTTCTTGATAGTGCGTCGGCTACCACGTTAGTTGTGCCTGGTTTGTAATGGAGTTCATGATTGTATTCTTCCAGTGTGGCTTTCCAACGTTTCATTTTTGAGTTGTTATTTTTATTGCTGAAGGCCTGTGTAAGGGGTTGGTGGTCTGTATAAATTTTTACTTTGGCTGAACCGTATAGATAATTCCTGAAATTGTTTAGGGCCCAGATGATTGCTAAAAACTCTTTTCGTTCGTAGCATAGGCTTCTTCTATTTTGGTTAGTGTTCGGGAGATGAAGGCGATGGGGTGTTTGTCCTGCGAAAGGACTGCACCAATTGCAAAGTTTGACGCATCGGTCGTTAGATGGAATTCTTTATTGAAGTCAGGATAGGAAAGTATGACGTCGTCAGACATGAGTGAATTTTTAATTTTGTTGAAGGCATCCTTTGCGTCTTCATCCAATTCGATATTGATTTTGCTGGACTTGTTTTTAGATATACGTCCTTCTTCCCCTCTTAAGAGTATGATTAGAGGTTTAGCCAGCATGGCGTAATCTGTAATAAAGCGACGATAGTAGCCGGAAAGGCCTAAAAATGAGCGAAGTTGCTTAATATTTTTGGGGTAGGGTATTTTAGCTATTGCTTCTACCTTTGAGGGATTCTTTGTTATTCCTTTTGAGGAAATAATAAATCCTAGAAACTCTACTGAGTCCCTGAAAAAATGGCATTTGTCTAATTGTATTTTCATGTTTGCGTCTTCAAGGGGTTTGAAAATTTGGTTTAAGTGGAGGGTGTGCTCTTCTTCAGAGTTGCTGAAAACGACTATATCATCGATATAGACATAGCAAATTTTCCCAATGTGATGACGAAGAATGTCATCTAAGGCTCGCTGGAAAATTGAAGGGGCATTCTTGAGTCCAAATGGCAGTCTTGTGAATTCGTATTTGCCATTGTTTATTGAGAAAGCTGTTTTCTCAATATCGGATTCTTTGAGAGGGATTTGATGGAATCCACTCTTTAAATCCAAAACGGAAAAGTATTTGTTTTTTCCAAGCTGGGATAGTACCTCATTAATTTGGGGTATGGGGTAACGGTCTGCTACAGTAATCGAGTTAAGCTTCCTATAGTCAATAACGATTCGGTATTGCTTATTGCCTTGGGAATCGGGTTTTTTAGCTACAACCCAAACGGGTGAATTATAAGGTGATCTTGATGGTCGAATGATGCCATCGTCTAACATTTTGTTGATTTGGGTTTCGACTTCACCTTTTAATGACATTGGGTAAGGGTAATACCTTGTATAAACGGGAGTGTCCTTGTGCGTTCTGATTTCTCCTATGACTTTAGTGGTATAGGTAAGTTTATCGTTTGGTTCCGTAAAGAGATTAGAAAAATTTTCGACTAAATTATTAATTTCCTTCTGATGTTTTTGTGACAAGTTATCTTCCTTAATATGTATTTTGTTAACAGATCTTGAAGCTTGCTGCTTGATTTTAATTTTGGTATTGCCTTCTAACTCAATGAAGTTATTCTTTACGTGGATGACTGCGTCAAGCTCCTTAAGGCTATCATTCCCAATAATACCATGGAATGATGTCAGAGTTGGGAGGAGGTAGAATTTCAGTTTTTTGTCTGAGTTAAATAGGTTTAGAAAGGTATGCTGTTTGATTTCGATGTCTCCTGCTATGGATTTCGCAAAAAAAATGCTTTCGTTATTTATTGAATTGGGCACGATAGAGGATCGTATATAGTTTTTCGTAGATCCTGTATCTACTAAAATTTTCACAATATCTCCACTCTTCAGCCTGCATTCAACATAGGGCAGCGAAGAGTGACTCATTCTAAAAAATGTAAATCAGTCGTGTCTATGTAGCTATCGTCCTGACCTTCATCATTTCTGTCTCTGTAACATTCGTCATCGTAATGGCTAGAGTTGTCGTTCGTCTGCTTGTCAATTGTTGTGGCAGGATAGTAAGCTTGGGGTTGTTCGGAATCTATATGGAAATTCCTTTGGATTTTATTAGGGGGCACAGAAGCTGGAGGGTTGCCAGGAGGAGGTCTTTTGTTAATAGGGTCATTATTACGTGGCCTATTCATATAATTAATATTCCTAGTTCGCAGTGATGGGTAAATGTCCATTGGTTCTGGACGTGGCTGTGGCTTATGCAAAGGACGTGGTGGTGGATTGTAATTCTGTTGTGCATATTGGGGCGTCTGTTGCTGGCGTTGAACTTGATAACTCATTTGCGGTGGTCTATGTGGAGTGGCTGCGTACAACCACGGTTGGGGCATGTATGCCAATTCGGGGTAAAACTCATTGTTCATCCTTCTGGGAGGTAGTGGTGGACGAAACTCTTGTGGTTTCCTGCTGATATTGTTATTATTGCTCAAGGCATAATGTGACCTGAAGGTTTGATTCTCTAGTTTGAGACACAAGTGGAGTGCCTGAGGGAGATCTGCTGGTTCCCTCATTCCAAGGAGTCTCGGTAGATCTGCTTTGAGTCCGCGAACGAACGTGTCTAGGGCTTTATCCCTATACGTACGAGTTAGAAGGTGCATGGCTTCTGCGCCGACTTCCATGCATCCTAGTTTGTTCAGAATTAGTGAGAGATGAGAATATACCTTTTGGTAAAATTCTTGAATTGTATTGCTACCCTGTACGAGAGAGGTCATTTGGTACTCAAGGGTACCAAGGTCGGGTTTATCCGCGTAATGCAATGTTAGGCAACTGGAGATCGCCTTCCAATCCAGTGGAGTGTTATAGGACTCCAAGGCAATGTCGGCATTGCCCACGATTTTGTTTCTAATAACATTGAGGATGCCATAATATTTTGGGGTACCTCTTTGAGGCTCATATATCTGGAGGATCCTGTCCACGCTTTTCCTCCAAGATGTGAATTCTCCCGGATTTCCGGAGAACTCCCGAAGACATCGTACCACATCTGGTATTTTGTCTAATTCAGAGACATTCCCGGGTAGTCTTGAGTCTATGGTAATGTCCGTGAAATTTGAAAAGTTGGAATTTGGGTTAAGGGCGGCCTGAACCATGTTTCGCCCTTCAGTCCTTAAGACATTGTTCACAATTCCTGTGATTACGGAAGTTAACTCATCCATCGAGAATGAATTAGAAGAGGCAAGAGGCTGACCACAAGGTGCTGGTGGCCCTTGGGGTGCATTAATTATTGGTGGCCGAACGAGGTTGGCAGGATTAACTGGCATGATTGATATATTTCTATTATTCACTTTTTTATTTTAAAAATTTAATTTATCCCTGGCTTATTTTGTTTTGAATTAAAACTTTCCTTTCTAAATTTTTCACTTTTAGTTACCTTTTCGATATAATATTATCTCGTCTAGTTCAATTGTTTTTTCTGAATTGCGCTCTCTTTCTTAAATTATGTCACTATTCTTAAATTGTGTTCACCTTTGCATTAAAGATTTCTTAAACATAGTTTGTTTCACATTAAACAGTTTCACTTTTTATATTTTAAGAATTCTTTTACTTATGTGAATATATTAATATTTATTCTTAAAATTAATTCTTACTCTAGTAGCAGGAACATTCTCCTGGGCAGGCGGCTAACGTCTTGCGTTTCCCGTTTGCTATTGGCGACTAGGGGGCCTCTTTTCCTGCACTTCTGTTGAGTCCTAGCCCAAGCCTTCGCCGTCTATGGGGTGGTAAGTATTATCCTTGTCTTCTAATGGTAGCCGCTGAGTATCACGACAGCACAAACTTTTTAACCAAGACTTGTGGATACACCCGCGAATTGTATTGATACGAAACGCGACTAGCGAAGGTCCCACGTTGGGCGCCAGTTAAGAAATTTTATGTTAATTTCTTTTAAAAAAATTTTTATTTATTACTTGTTCGTTTCATTACAGAGCTAAGACTAAACTTAAGAATTAATTTACTTAAAACTTAAGCTACGTTGCACCGGCCAACTGCTGACTTTGTTGCCGATTCTCCGAATTGGCTTATTTCGGTTGCGCGTGTTGGATTTCCACTTCACGCCGAAAAATGAGCTTTTATGCTGATGAAAGCGTCTGGCTTTTCCTGTGGGAAATGTTGTGCAACTAAAAATGCATTTCCGCTATGATTTGCTCATTATTGCTGATTATGTGTTATTACTTATTTAGTAATTGTTAACATTTGCCATGTTAACATATATAGTAATAACAGCGGGCGTCCTCAAGCTTAACGGTTAACTATGTATTCCTTGGTTCGTTTTGTGTCGTATTCGTTTCAGCGTTGCTTGTAAGCCAGGCGCAGCTGACTTGCTGACATGATGTTGCCATGTTGTATTAAACGTTGAAATATAATATTATATTACATTGTGGCTCGTCCCACAAAAAATTTTATTAAAAAAAAATTATAAAAAAATAAAAATAAAAATTATAAATTTTTTTTTTAATTTATAAAAAAAAAAATTATAAAAAAATTTTAGGTACCGAATATGTGAACCCGATACCAATAGTTGACTTTTGACCGAAAATATCGTGCAATGTGTGAGATATGAAATTGAAATTCACGCAGAATCCTTTTCTGACAATAGTATTGCATTGTGTCAAATATGAGTTGAATCGGGTCAATACTTTCCTGAGCCCGCATATATGTACCTAATATAAAGATTTTAAGACTTCTCGGTCACTTTATGTTGGATATATCCGCCAATATTTGAGTCAAGTCTCAATGAAAATAGCAGAACATATTTTATTCATAACAGTGTATCTTTGCGCCTAAAATAGATTCAATTGAGCGAAAACTTGACCCCTCCAACACCAACAAAATACCAGACTTAATAGATTTTGCTGTAGTCAAAAATATAGATAGATGGCTTATGACAGCTGATACATGTACAGACTTATACTAATGAAGTTATACGAACAGCCCATGGTGTTTGAGCTAAAAGTCTCTCTATTCTCTCATTGCATAAAACTAACTGGTTGAAGTATAGAAAATATATTAGCAGCCACATCAATATTATTTGCAAAATAAATGCAGGAAGAGACATTAATGAAATTATAAGAGAATTTAATGATGTAATAACTAATGCAGCTGTATTGACAGCACCAAATAGAAACAATAATCTAGTTGGTTTTATAAAGATCACCAATAATGAAATAGAGAAACTAGTAAATGAGAAAAGGCCAGCTAGACGTGAATGGCAGTTAAGTCACTCCCCTTCAACTCTGCTTCAACTGAAATTTGCTGTACGAAAGTTAAAGAAAGCGATTAAACACGAGGAAGAACACAACACTGAAAATTACATAAAGAAACTGTGTCAAAATTCTAGCAAGCAAAACTCCCTTTGGAAAGCCCAAAAGTCTTTGAAGCCACCAGTAGATTCCAACATGGCTCTGAGGCAGTTGAATGGTAATTGGACATTGAGGATAAGGCAATTTGCTTTGCAAATCACCTAGAAAATGTATTTCAACCCAATTGCCCAAAGAACAACTTTAAGTTGCCAACCCTGCCCAATACCGCTAACGAGCCGCTTGTGTAGAATCATAAAAGAACTAAATCCGAAAAAGGCATCAGGACACGATAATATTACTCCGAAAATGCTAATTGAGTTACCAAATATTGCTATAACGGTGCTCTCCTTGCTCCTTAATGCAATTATTGGTTCCGGTTACTATCCAATTTCGTGGAAAAGTCGCAGATCATAATGATAGATGAACCTGGTAAAGACCTAACATTATGCCTAATGGAAAAAATTATACATAAACTCGTTGGAAAATGGATACCAAGGTTTAAGCGAAAACAAAACAGTCATTTTCATATTTATGATATCCCAGAAAGCTTGAGAATATACGCAAATTAAAACAGAGCAGCGAGAAGTGCAACAAACTCATTTAAGTCAACTACAAAATATATAAGAACAAGAATCGCCTCGTATTTTGAAGACAAAAAACATTTAAGGAGAAAACTAACAGACCTCCTTAAAAGTCCCTGCCCTACCATAGAAAAGCACTTTTTTTTGGCAAAGTTACTACACATTTTCTAAAGCTTAGTTCCTTTTAAGAGTGATACACTGATTATAGAGACCCTCAAACTTTTCTATACCATTTCTGTAGTACGATTTGTCCTTTGCTTCAAAATATGCATCAGTTTAGGGAATCACGTCTTCATTCGTCAAAAATTTCTTTTCAGCGATCATTCTTTCGAAATTTGAGAACAAGAAATAGTCGCTGGTTGCCCGATCAGGAGAATTTTTTTCATCGTTTTCACTGTATTGGGACACGGTGCTTGTCTGGGTGAAACAGCACATTATTTTTCGTCAAACGCGACCGTTTTTGTCTTCAAACGGTCTGATAACGCTATGTAATAGTCGCTGCTGATCTCCTTCCCTCTTCAAGGTAGTCAATGAAACTACTCGGATGACTGTCGATTGGACTTCAAAACTGAAATGATGAAGTCAAAGACTGCTTCGAATCACCAACTCGTCTTTGTTCCTGATCAAAAGTGAGTTCGTGTTGCACCTATTCTGCACAGAGCTTTCTCATACCCAAATATTTGTTAATCACAATTTACACGTTCAGTTGATATCTTTAGAGTGCCTGATATCTCGAACAATTTCACTTTGCGATCCTCCAAAAGTATTTTCCGGACTTTTTTAGATGTTTTCGTCGATAACAACCTCTTTTGGACGTCCACTGCGTTCATCGTTTTCGGTTCTCATTTAACCACGTCTGAAGTTAGTATGCCAATTCCTGATGGTTGACGTCTTCCTACAGACCAATAAATCTCTTACCCTGTATTTCTAAAATATTTGAAAAAGTGTTACTATCAAGGGTGACTCCTTTCCTCCACGAAAATAATATAATACCAACGCACCAATTCAGTTTTCGTGCTAAACATGGCACAGTATTCGAGCATAGAGAGTACTGTTCAGCTATTTTTCTAGATGTAGCTTAGGCGTTCGATAAGGTCTGGCATGAAGGCCTTTTATGGAAAATCTAAAACGTTTTACCTTACGAATTGCATAAATTTTGGAGTCATATTTAATTAACAGGAAATTTACAGTTAAAGTAGCAGACTTCATATCAGAAGAAAGAGTAATAAGGGCTGGTGTACCTCAGGGTAGCGTGCTAGGCCCAATTCTGTACATAATATATACAGCAGACATTCCAACAGCTACTAACGTATTGACATCCAAATTCGCGGATGACACAGCTCTAGTAAGCCCTTATCTTTCATCGAAGAATGGTTAGCCTTGTCGGACAGGTAAAATAAACCATGTCCTAGTACCCCGAGCGAATGAAGTAATTTATCTTGGGATTCACCTGGATCGAAGGCTCACGTGGCGAAAACATATAGCGAGTAAAATAAATTGCATGAAGGTAAGAGCAGCAAATTTAAATTTACTTTTAAACAAACATTATAAACTTAGCCTATGGGGTACGACCTGTGCAACCAACACTGATATAATACATACAAAGGTTTCAATCTAAAATTCTTAGAACAATTACGGGTGCACCTTGGTACATGCGTAATGAAAACATTCATAAGGATCTTGATATTCCTATGGTAAAGAAGGAGACAGAGCACAGCAGAATGAGATATGTTTCCAAACTTTGCGAACATCCAAACCCATTGGCTAATGCCTTGGCAAATTCCTGCAATCAAACACGTCTAAAAAGATGTGATCTACCAGCCTATTAGAGAGCAACGTTCTACCAAAAAAGCTCAACCACATTCTTGAGCTTCTTTAGTTTTAAATAGATTTAAGATTTGAATACTTATTGTTAGGCTTTACTAAGCAGATCCAATAAATAAAGAAATATTGAAGAAAGAAGTATCTAATACTGATACTTCATCTAGTCCCTTGAACTCAATAAAAAGGTAAATACTTCAGTTTTTATTTTAAATATAATTTCAAGTTCGGTTATTTTGATTTATATACATACTAGCTTTTACCTGCGACTTCGTCCGCATAAGTTTTTTCGTTTTCTCCCGGCTGTAAGTCCCCCTGCAACAATGTCCCACTATCGTGTTCCGGTCCTCAACTTCACCAGTATTGACTCATATTGAGTGCCTATAATTAGCAAAAAATTAATTATGTGTACGAGTTTGTGTATGTACATACTTATCAAGTAGCTAAGCTGTCAGTTTCAAGAACGTTCAAGTTAACTGTTTCTTGCAACGCAATGAAATTGTCAAGGAAACAATTTTAACTGCCAATTTCGAATTTTCTTTAATTTTTTATATTTGGAAATTTCAGTACAAAATATCGAAAAATTGCAATTACTGTTTATTTACGAATGCCAATGAATGACATTACAAGTTGAAGTGGTTATTTTATTTCCATTTCAGTATTATTTCTCTCCTAAAAAAATTATTGTTTGACAAAAAATTTTTAAAGAGTTTCTTAATTTTCTAAAACCTTTTTTATACTCATATTTTTTGTTCTTATGTCTTTTAACTTGCTCTTTCTATTATTTTTGGGACTAAATTGTTAACACTCAATTTATAACCAAACTAATAAATTAAAAACAAAAAATTGTGCTAATTCAATTTTAATTTTAGTTAGTGTGCGAAATGGAAGCAAACTCTTCAACTCTAACTCTCTTTTAAATACTTTATTTTCCAAGTTTAACAAAAAATTTAAAAACTGTGTAAATAAATGTATTATCATATAATTTGTTTAATTAATTTACTTTAAGTTAAATTAGAAAAAATATATAATAAAAATATTTTAATGTCACTAACAGAAATATGTGTTTTATTTATCTGTAAATTGCACAATTAACAGAAAAACAGACCGAAAATTATAAAAAAAAACTTTTTTCAATAACATTAATTTAAAAGAATAAAAACAAAAAAACAAATTATAAAAAAAAATGTGGTGGTTATTGTATGATGCGCACACGTGGCCAGGAATAAAGGGATGTTAAACTTATTCCAGTGTGAGAGCGCTTCAAAATTAGCGTTTTTTATAACATTTTCCATTATGGCCAGATTGAACAAAATTACAATTTTTGGGCATTTATCAACCCAATACCCAACATTTAGTGCGAATAAAAATTACTAAATAGTGGTTATTTATTATATGGAGAAACTATTTACATCTTTTTAAAGAATATTATAACAACTGACTTTTGTCCTTTCAATACGCAATAATAGGATTTAAGCTTCTTAGCTCTCAGGATGTTTTTAATCATTTTCCATTGAAAATAAAACTATGATGCTTAAAATTACAAAACGTTTCATCAAATACCTTTAAATTTCACAAATTTATTTAACTTCCTTGTTTTACATTTTTTATAAGTGGTCATGAACGATGCAACAAATCTCTCCGTTTACATATTTTTTGGTAAGATTTCAATCTGGCCATCGCTCGTTTCCAATTGCTAAACGTCAAAACCTCCTGAACTCGATCAACTGTCAAAGTTTAGGTGATTTTGACGTTTAGCAATTGTTCTCTCACTGGAGTTAAACATCTCTTCATCTCTGCGGTGGCTGTCAGCAGGAGAAGAGAGTTGATCATATGATGTGTATATAGTAATAACAGCGGGCGTCCTCAAGCTTAACGGTTAACTATGTATTCCTTGGTTCATTTTGTGTCGTATTCGTTTCAGCGTTGCTTGTAAGCCAGGCGCAGCTGACATGATGCTGCAATGTTGTATTAAACGTTGAAATATAATATTATAATATATTGTGGCTCGTCCCACAAAAAATTTTATAAAAAAAAAATTATTAAATTTTTTTTTTAATTTATAAAAAAAAATTATAAAACAATTTTATTATAAAAAATATCTATTGAAAAAAGTTGTATTAAAAGTTTTTTATTAAAAAATATTTTTATTACAAAAATTTTATTAAAAAATTCCAATTCAATCTTTATTAAACTAATTTTCTACAAATTTCCAGGAAAAAAGTTTTTATTAAAAAAATTGAATTAAAAAAATTTGTAACAAAAATCTTTATTAAAAAATTCCAAATTCATTTTTAATAAAATAATTTTCTACAAAACTCCAGCAATTTTGATAAAAATCGCTCATTTCATTTAAGAGCAAGAAATTATAAGCGTTTGCAAAGTTTTTTTTTTTTGTAATAATTTTTTATTTGCAATATACATATCTTAAAAATAATAAGCAAATTAAATAACCTGTTAACAATTTAACTTATATTATTGATCTCCAGTGAGGTCAATAATAATATACCGATATGTTTTCCAAACATATATATGGGTTTTTCCATAGAAAGGTCTACCGGGAGCAAAAATTAAAATAGTGATAAACAAATAATTTTTTCTGATATTATATAAAAAAAATATATATATGATTTGCAGCTTATCTCAAGGTTTTTTGTTAGAAAAATTACCTAAAAGTTGAAATAGCGTAGAAAGTAGCATTTGTGTACCTTTAATGCCTTTTTATTTTTGTATTTTTTGATAATACGTAAATTCTTATTATGTTTGCACTAGTCTTATTAAATCTTGCTAGGAACAACAATGAATACAAAAAAATCAACGAGACCAAACGAAGCTCGATAACGGTAAATTTTTATTTTGCTTTCATTGATATTGTTTTGTCGCGTTCTTGTCCGTAAATCATTATTTTTTATCAGTAGTTTGCGATCGATCGTAACACGTGGCTGCAAATTTATATTTAAATCAATTTTAGTGACCTAAATTTAAAAAAAAGTTTCAGTATCTTATATTCATACAAAATATTTTAATTGGTTTTTGAAGTGTGTCGCGTTCGCTACCGTAAGTATAACTTTTTTGAAAAATATTTTTTTTTGCTTTTTTTAGCATGTATATTTATTTATATAGATAGGTAAAACATGTGGCTTAGCAAGAAAAGAAATATCAAAACCCGAAAACTGCATTCGATCTCCTGTGACGATCATTTGAAATTAAAAGTAGCTCAAACCGCATATTCATTGAAAAAAAATATTTCATAAAAAAACATTTCTCATTTATTTTTACTTATTTTCTTATATGAATTTTTATTTTTGTTTTCAATTTCATTTTTTGAATTGGAATTATTATAGTAATCGTCATTAGAATCATGGAAGGCAAATATGTCGCGTTCTAAATGTCACGTGCTAAATTAGATTTAAGCTTGTAAAAAAAACACCGATGAAAATATATCAACAAGAAATATATCAAAAGAAGCCCTTTTTAGTCCTTTTTAGTTTAAATTAATCATTCTAAAATATATTGTTGCGTTTCGCAGAATCTTGCATTTTTCTATATGTAGTCGAAAGCAAGTTCTATTTTTTGTCGCGTTCTTGATCCCATGTTTATTGCTAATGAATTGGAAACATATTATCGAAAGCTCCTACATTTTGTACTATGCATAGTGATAATGAAAAGCTTTCGAATAGTAACAACACATTTTTTTTGTTAATTTTTTTACTTTTGGTTTATGCACTTCAAAGGCGTACGACTGTCGCGTTCTCGACCATGGAAATACCCATATTCAGAATATTAAGTTATCTTTTAATTCATAGTTTATTGTTCTTACATTTATTTCCTGAACGGAAGGTCTAATACATGATATCGTTTGAGTCTATTAATTTCGTTAGTTTCATCTAGTAGCGTAATTGCTAAGGGATTAGTATGATAACTGATCCTACGTAAAGCATTTGAGCTAAGTTTAGGCGCAATAACTTCGTCTTAGTGTAAATAAAATATGCACAGATTTATTTGTGTTTACTTTAATTTTCCAGTGGTCTAGCCAAGTCTGTATTGCGTTTAGTTCTCTTCGAACTAAATTTGATGCCTCAGTTGGAGAATGATTTGAAGCAAGTAGAGCAGTGTCATCAGCATATGTGGCAATAACCACATTTTCAGTTACGGGTATATCGGATGTAAAAATGGTATATAGAACTGGGCTCAGTACGCTTCTCTGTGGTACTCCTGCTTGGATGTATGTTACATCTGATGTTTCATCTCGTAATTTTACATAGAACGATCTTTGGGTTAAATAAGACTTTAGAATTAGATAAAACGATGAGGGCAAGATCTTTTTGAGTTTATACAGTAGGCCACTATGGCAGACTTTATCAAATGCCTGTTGTATATCCAAAAAGGCGGCTGAGCAGAACTCTTTACGCTCAAAAGAATCAACAATGAAGTTAACAACACGGTGGCATTGTTCGGGTATACCATGATGGCGGCGAAATCCAAATTGATGTTCAGGTATAACATTGTTATCTTCTAGTATTGGCAAAACTCTACGCAAAAATATTCTTTCAAATATTTTGGAGAATAATGTCAATAAGCTGATAGGCCTGTATGAAGTTAATTCATTTTCCGGTTTGCCTGGTTTCGGAATCATTATAATTTCTGCACACTTCCACTGCGTAGGAAAATGATTTAGTCTTAATATTGAATTAAATATTAGTACAATGAATATAATTCCTTTCTTTGGGAGGCATTTAGCTACTTTTGCGTCTACTTTGTCATATCCTGGGGATTTCATGGTACTTAGTTTATCGATTTCACATCGAATTTCAGTAGGTGTGATATGCTTGATTGGCAGAGACAATTGGCACGGGGCATCAAGGAATTGCAAAACATCAGCGCCGTTGTTACTACTACTACTGTTGAAGGGAGTGAACGTTGTTTCAAGATGTTTCGCATAGGCGTTAGCTTTACTTTTGTCTGTTCTACACCATATATTATTACAATCTTTTATATGGACATTTTTTATTTTGGGACGTTTTAAATATTTGGTAGCATTCCATATTTTGTTATCATCAGTATTTCTGTAATTTAAACCTCGTATATATTCTGAAACCGATTTATTTCTGAAGTCTTTCAGTTTTTCTTTAAGCTCCATTGTAGCTTTATTTAGATCAGTTTTATGACTTGGATTTCTATAAGTTTGCCATTGTTTTCGTATACGCCTTTTACGCTGAATCAGTGCTCTTATCTCAGCAGACACATGAACGCATTTGTGAGATGTGAATTCATTGCCCTCTTGGGGAGTAGCAACAAATGCTGCTTTATGAATAAGATTCGTAAAACTTTCAACTGCATAATCCAGTTCCGTTGAACTTTGGATTGAGATGTTAAGTTTCATGTTTTGTGTTATCCAATCTTGAAAAATACTTATTTCACTTTTGTTGTTTAAAGTTTTATATTTTCGTTGGTTAATATTTATCACAGTGTTGTAACTAATAATAAGAGGCGAGTGATCTGAGCTTAGTTCTTGTGAGCTTGCAATATCTAGCAGTTGGGGTGGTATACCTCTATACACTGCAAAGTCGAGTAAGTCAGGGATTTTTAGGGGATCACTCGGCCAGTAGATAGGCTCACCAATTGAAAGCGTGGTTAAATTGTTTTTGACTATGCATTTATAAAGTTCTCTACCTTTTGGGTTGGATGTACGTGAACCCCACCAGGGATGCTTAGCGTTGTAGTCATCTCCCACAAAAAATCTGTGGCCGAGAGAGTTAAAAAATTGTTCATATTCAAAAGTAGTGATGTTATGTCTTGGTAGTGTTTACAAGGTATAAATTTTCAAGTCCATGTTGTTGCACTTAATTTTTATCCCAGCGGCTTGTATTTGCAACGTTTGTATTGGCTCAAGTATATCATATTTAATGTTACTTTTAATAAGAATAGCACTGCCAGCATGACGCCTGTTACTAGGATGGTTAGAGGTGACTATATCATAATTTTTAATTTTAACGAACGTCTTATTTGTAAAATGAGTTTCCGACAGTAGCATAATATTAATAAAATTTGTATTTAAAAATACTTCAGTTTCTAAAGCATGACGGGATAAGCCATTGGCATTCCATATTGCTAATCTTAAATTCACTTGCATAGTTTATTAAGAAGTAAAGACATCATACTAAGCAGTGTGTTTGTTAGTTCTATTTGCTTAGTTAGCAATTGCTCAATTTTTTCTATTGTGTTTTGTCCGTTCGTGTCATTGCTGTTTACATTACCTCTTATAACATTAGCATACGATTGCTCAGTGTTGTTATTTGTGTAATTATTGGTGTAGTTTACGCTCTCTTTATTGCCCGGAGCTGAAAGGTTGTGTAGGCTTGTGTTTTTATTCTCCTTTGTACGATTTGCAGCTTGCGGTTTATTTCGAATAAGTTGTTGGTACACAGCACAATCTTTGTAATTCGCTGTGTGATTTTGGAGGCAATGTACACAGGTAGGCAAAATTTCTTTGGGTTTGGTGCATTCTGCAGTTGAGTGCATTAAGTTACATTTTACGCACTTAAATGGTTTTTTGCAGTAAGTTTTGGTATGTCCAAACTCTTGGCATCGATAACACTGAACTATATCATTTGTTTGACGAGGTGCTTCCACCTTAATAATTGCATTGTTTATATGCTTAATTTCATAAATTTCTTTGCTGTTGGAACTCGGTTCCAAATCAACAAAGAACATTGGCAGCGGCAGTTTCGTCAATCTATATGTTTCGCACTTTATGACCTAATTGTGTAATTTGATTCATAATTTCTTCAGTCGAGGTGGAATGGTGAATTCCTTTTATCACCATCCTGTATGCTCTTTCTTGTTTAGGTTGATATGTATGAAAACTAATTTTACTACTGTCTAGGTGTTTTACAATTTTTCTGTATGAGTCTATATTATTTATCATAAGGCGTATTTGCCCATCTCTAAGCGACTTATAACTTAAATCTTTCTTAACAATTACACTTGCAATAAAGCTTATCATTTCACCAATATTAACTACTTCTGGTATGATTAACGGTGGTGGTTTTGGAATACTCGGCCCTTCTACTTCATTCGCTGACACATTAATATTTCCGCCAGATTTCGGAAAGTCTTCGTCATCATCATTTAGCATATCAAACCGATTTGGATGTATAATAATTTGTTTTTTGTTCTGATACAATTTAGGAGATGTTAGGTCACTAGAACGGTCAATCAACGACTGTTTGCAAAGTTGAAACAAAAATATGATTTTTCTCAAAAACATACATTTTTATGAACACTATTGCGACGCCGCTGGAAGAAATAGAAAAGAGGTAGAAGTCTTTCCTGAAAGTTCTTCAAATTATCTAACCAATGCATTTTATTGACTCACCTAGGTCAAATAGTTTAGCCTCTAGAGCGTTTACAAAGTTGAAACAAAAATGTGATTTTTCTCAAAATACTACATTTTATTGTGAACACTATTGCCACGCCCCTGCACTATGGTCGGAAATTTCATTTCGTTGGCCAAAAGTCAAAATATTTGCACTCCCGAAATATGTTGTTGTTTCTGAAATCTAGTAGTCAACGCTCCAAAACAACCAAAAATGAATTTTGTTGTTGTAATATGCAATTCTCCGTTATTCGGTGAGTCATCGAAGTTGAATTTGTTTGCTTCATTTGTAAACATAATTGCGTTCGGTGTTTTATAGTGCTTACTTCAATTGCTTGTTAAAGCTGAAAACAAAGCGTGTTAAATAAAAGTTTAAATGGAACACGAAGGTGATGGTAAGTTTATTAATTTTGTAAAATATAATACTCAAAAGTTGGGTACTCTAATAAATAAAATAACTTTTTCCAAAAGTCTTTAACATTTTGAAATTTATTTTATTTTTTAAGTTTTAGTAAGCTTAACACATTTTATTTAGGAGTGTTAAGCATAAGATTAAAAACTAAAATTACTTTGAAGTGTTTAGTTTTTGAAAATGTTTATCTCGATTTGCGATTTTTTGCGGTTTTTGAGTAAATTTTTTTTTTCAGTCGTCATTTGTTTACAGAATTCAGCAGTTTTTGATATTTGGTTGACCAAGCAGAAGAAAGGAAAAAATAAGGACGCACTAATAAATTATTTTATACAAAAATGTGGAGCCGATAACATTTCAAATGAATGCTATAAGTATTTAACAAAAAAAACACGCATGCTTAACAATAATTTGTCTGCAAAGTGGGAAAAGCGTCATAGAAGATTAGATGATTTTAAAATTAAATATTCTGGCTGGCTTTGTTCAGAAACTGTAATAAACAGGCAAATAAATTTAGAAAACACTTCCACAGAGACTCAATGCACAGTAGAACTAAGCCCAGATGAAAAAATTGTATCTGTATATAACTGGACGCCCGCAACTTAAGTACTCTGAGAAATCTAAACGAAGTAAGAGAAGACAAGCAGCAAACCTCTCGATGTCAGAACACAACGAAACAAATCTGTTAGTTCAGGCAGCATCAATTTCGGCTCGAAAAGAAGGACAATTAGATTTGGCAGTTGTTTTAAAAGAAACCATCGAAAGTCCATCAAGACCATCCAAGGTTTTGACAGCAGCTCTGGTCAATCTCAATATAAGCAATCTTTCCTTGACCAAAGTACATCACGAAATGCTGATTCATGTCTTTTGGCCACAACAGTGATTCCCTTGAGACTCTTGAGTAGCGTGGGAGCCCCGATTTGGAATAATTGTTTTCCGCAGTCCACAAGATTTTGTTGGCCTTTAAAATTAGAATACACGAGTGAAACTAAGGAAGTGATAACAAGAGAAGCTGCTGACTTAAATAAACAAATTCAAGAGCTTGAAAACTTACGTGTTGAAATCGAAGCTGGTAAGATAATCGAAATAACGTTCAGAGTGTTTTTAACTGTTATAGATGGAAAAGTTTTGAATGTTTTAACCGATACAAAATCAAATCAAAAATGTCCAATAGGCCATGGAACCCAAACTGACTTTGTTAAAGTCACAGATTATAACAGCGTAAAATTTCATCCTATCGATGGAAATCTAAAGTACGGAATTAGTCCACTGCACCCCTGGATTAGATTTTTTGAGTTCGTACTACATTTAGGATACAAGATGGAAGTAAAGAAATGGCAAATTAGATCGGAGGAAGATAAAGATGCAATTAAGATAAGAAAAGAGTATATCCGGAATGAGTTGTGGAAAGAACTAAGTCTTCATGTTGATGTTCCGAAAGCAGGTGGTTGTGGTTCCACAAATGACGGCAACACGTCGCGAAGAGCATTTACGGAATATGATAAATTTTCGAAAATTTCAGGAGTAGACACTGAATTAATATTTCGAATGAGAATAATATTAATACGTTTATCTTGCCAATTTTCCCTAAATTTGGATAAATTTGAAGAGTATTGCTTTCAAACTGGTCAATTATATCAAAGCAAGTACCCCTGGTTGCCAATGACTCCCACAGTACATAAAGTTATAGTTCACTCAAAGCAAATAATGCAGAATACACCACTTCCTGTTGGTTACTTCGGAGAGGATGCAGCTGAGTCACGAAACAAAATATATAAAAGCGACAGACTACACCATGCACGTAAGACTAGCCGCATTGATAATCTTTTCGATGTATTTCATAGAGCTCTTGACACATCGGATCCATTAATTTCATCTCTTCGCTTAAATACACGTGTGCGCCAAAGGAAGCGTTTAACGCTGCCACTAGAAGTAAAGGAATTATTGTATTGTGAGGATATCGGTGAAACATGTGCGACTGAGAATTTAGAAAATATGGATGATGACGAGGGCGACGAGGACGATTATCCAGAAGAATTTGAACAGGAAAATACATTTTTGGATAATGAATTGTATTTAAATTAAAGAGTTTAATAAAATTTTAATATTTTCGTAAATACGTGTGTAAATTATATTTTCAATTTCCTGAAACAACATATTCATTCGTAAGTATCGTACATTTTCTCATTTAGAACTAATGCATTCATAATTCCGGAAGTCGGAACACCGGGAATCAAAGTTATGGAAGTCAATATTCTGGAATTCAAAATTCTGGATAACGAAATTCTAAATTGCAAAATTCTGAATTGCAAAATTCTGAATGGCAAAATTCTGTAATTAATGATTAAAAATGCGTGTTGATAACAAAAAAAGTGCGCACTTTGTTTTGCAATTTTGCCATTCTGTAATCATATGTTTTATTGCCTAGTAAGTAGTTTTTTACAATTGCATGATTGTATTTGTTATTGTTATTCCTTTGTTTGTTGTTGTTCATTTACTTTTTGTACTACCATGATTGTATTTGTTATTGTTATTGCTTTGTTTGTTGTTCTTCATTTACTTTTTTGTACTACCATAATGATTTAGTTTACTATGTACCTACCTACATATATGTATGTACTGACTAAGCAATGTGTTACTGCAATTTCATTAATAAAAACATGCTAAATATTTTTGTGAAATGATGGAAAATATAACTGTGGTGAAGTCTAATAAAGGAAAAGACACGTTAAACGTCGACGGCTACTTCTTCTATGTATTTGGAACGAAAAAATAAAAAAACATTTAACTGGACTTGTTCTGAACGAATTAAAACAAATGTACCGTGCGTATTGTCACACAATTCGATGGCTGTGAACATGTTATACGAAAAAAAAGAAATGAATCTATTTGGTCTTTATTTGTTAATAATGTTGTTTTTTGTCTTTCCGATAAACATGTTTGAATTTTGGAATCATTTTGGAGGTTATGTTTTGTTTATGTTATATTATTATGTATGTATAAGCAAATTTATATAAGATCCACGATTTTGCTCAAATTTTGGGGAAAAAATTTCCAGAATTAATTCTGGAAAATGTAAATTCCGGAATTATGAAAAACCAGAATTTTGAAATGCAGCCAAAAAAAGCAAAGGAATTGCGGAATTCCGATTTCCAGAATTTTGTCGACCCAGAATATTGATTCCGGATTCAGTTTAACTTAACTGCTGACCTTCTGTGTAAATTAAATCGTGATAATTATTGAGTATTTTGTTTAGAGCGCTCTTTTCTTCTGTATTTAAATTCTTAAATAAATTTTGTAAAACTTTATCATTTTTATTGATTGTATTTAAGTAATGAAATTCGTTTATTTTACTATATGGATAATCTTTCACAAATTTAATTTCGATGTTATTTATAGTAATACTTTCTTTGTCCATATAAATAATTGCCTTAAGTGGTTTTAAAATATTTTGTCCTAGAATTGCATCAAAGTTTTTCCCTCAAAGCTGGTTAACTTCCATGACATTGTTGCATCTTTTTTAAATTCCTTTGGTAAATTGGTAATAATTTCAAAATTAATTTTAGTTTCACTATTTAAAGGTTTAAATTCTAATGGAACTTGAAGTGGAATTCTTTTGTAGTAAGGTAGTACTTTTTCATTTAGAAGTGAAGTAGTTGAGCCAGTAACTACTAAACATGAAACAGTACTGTTTTCTATGTGGAGCTCTATTATGGGTAATGTTCCCTTGAGGCTATAACATGAAAATTTGAAACTTGGTTCTTATAAATTTCATCAACTTGTGCGTAATCTGTATTCATTAGTTCACTTCTTCTAAAATTTGGGCTATTATATTGATAGGAATTTTGCAACCGAAATTTATTATTAATTTGACTTGAATAATTCTGCCTTGGCAAAAACTTTCTATTTTGATCAGGATAGAATTTCTGAAAATGTTTATTATAATTTTTCAAATATTGTTGATTTATTTTATATTCTTGTTATCTCTGTTATAGTTGTAACTTGAATCTGTATGTCTACTTTGTTTTGCATGGTTATAGTAATCATCATTGAAATTTATACTATTACACTTATTCTGATTACGAATTAAACCTTCGCTTTCTAATAAATTATAAGCATCTGATAAGCAATTTATATTCCCATTTATAATTATCGAAGCCAAATTAGCATCTATATTATTCAAAAATTTTCATAAAATGATTTTTTCATTATTTCGAGGTCTAAATTCTATTGGTATCGTATTCAAATTTTTCGTTTAATTTGTATAATATATTTATTAACAATTCAAAATAAATTCTAATGTTAGTATGTCGAAGAGCAAACGCTTGCTGGTAAAGTTGAAGGTATGTCTCCTTAATGCCGAAAGTTCTGATTAGGGTTGCTTTGATTTCGATCCAGTTTGCATCTGACAATATAGTACGAATTGCATGTAATGCCTTACCTTGAATTTTATTTAGGATTACCCTTCGCATGCTGTTGGATCTGTATACTGCATTCCAGTACGGCGTCGACTTCTCTTAAAAATGAAGAGAGGGCATATATGTCGTCTCCGCGGAATTCGTGAACTCTGTGTGCATCTTTCACAATATCGTTCACTGACAACTGCAATGCTGGTCGGTTCTCACTGGAACTATTTGCATGAGTTGCCATTGCCGGTTGGTTCTCACTGGAACTAATTGGATTAGTTGTCATTGCCAAGTACCGCTAGTCGAAGTGTTGGAGTTAATCATCCGATCGCAAAATTGTTGTTATATACTTCTTTTTAAAGGTGACCTTACTGTTTGCTACCATGTGGTGACATGAAGGTTATGTTACAACGTGGCAACGTATATGGGTATTTCCATGGTCGAGAACGCGACAGTCGTACGCCTTTGAAGTGCATAAACCAAAAGTAAAAAAATTAACAAAAAAAAGGTGTTGTTACTATTCGAAAGCTTTTCATTATCACTATGCATAGTACAAAATGTAGGAGCTTTCGATAATATGTTTCCAATTCATTAGCAATAAACATGGGATCAAGAACGCGACAAAAAATAGAACTTGCTTTCGACTACATATAGAAAAATGCAAGATTCTGCGAAACGCAACAATATATTTTAGAATGATTAATTTAAACTAAAAAGGACTAAAAAGGGCTTCTTTTGATATATTTCTTGTTGATATATTTTCATCGGTGTTTTTTTACAAGCTTAAATCTAATTTAGCACGTGACATTTAGAACGCGACATATTTGCCTTCCATGATTCTAATGACGATTACTATAATAATTCCAATTCAAAAAATGAAATTGAAAACAAAAATAAAAATTCATATAAGAAAAAATAAAAATAAATGAGAAATGTTTTTTTTATGAAATATTTTTTTTCAATGAACATGCGGTTTGAGCTACTTTTAATTTCAAATGATCGTCACAGGAGATCGAATGCAGTTTTCGGGTTTTGATATTTCTTTTCTTGCTAAGCCACATGTTTTACCTATCTATATAAATAAATATACATGCTAAAAAGAGCAAAAAAAAATATTTTTCAATTTTTTACTTACGGTAGCGAACGCGACACACTTCAAAAACCAATTAAAATATTTTGTATGAATATAAGATACTGAAACTTTTTTTTTAAATTTAGGTCACTAAAATTGATTTAAATATAAATTTGCAGCCACGTGTTACGATCGATCGCAAACTACTGATAAAAAATAATGATTTACGGACAAGAACGCGACAAAACAATATCAATGAAAGCAAAATAAAAATTTACCGTTATCGAGCTTCGTTTGGTCTCGTTGATTTTTTTGTATTCATTGTTGTTCCTAGCAAGATTTAATAAGACTAGTGCAAACATAATAAGAATTTACGTATTATCAAAAAATACAAAAATAAAAAGGCATTAAAGGTACACAAATGCTACTTTCTACGCTATTTCAACTTTTAGGTCATTTTTCTAACAAAAACCCTTGAGATAAGCTGCAAATCATATTATATTAAAAAATATATATATTTTTATATAATATCAGAAAAAATTATTTGTTTATCACTATTTTAATTTTTGCTCCCGGTAGACCTTTCTATGGAAAAACCCATATGTTTAATTTTGGTTTGCACATTAGCGACGATAATTTTTTTTAAATATTTTTATTTTTTATATCAAAAAAGTATTTGTGGTGCATTGGTAGCACTTTTTAATAGTTCAGAGCATGTTATAGTTTTTGCATACACATGTACATATATAACTATGGATTGCCGTAAATAATTTGCAGGTTACCGAATTTTCAATTTTGCAGACAATACCATACCATGTAGCATAAACAATATGCTACATACATATGAACATGTACATGAATTGAGAATTAACAAATGAAAGCGACTGCAATAATAAAGAATAATATATATCTGAGTAAACCCAGAGATATGAATGATTGGTTAAGAAAGTACCTACATCTAACAGCTACCTTAACTACCTAATAATAATCTATCTCCGAACTAAATTTTATCAAAATCCGTTCAGCTGTTTAGGGATGATAGAGCAAAACTCCCAGCACAAACCATAAAAACATGACTAACTCAATTCAGTTTTCTGCCTACTTCCTACCCCCTAAGTACGATGACGTGATCATTTTGATCTGATATCCGTTTTTAGGTAACCATCTATTCTTCTTCTTAATTGGCGTAGACACCGCTTACGCGATTATAGCCGAGTTAACAACAGCGTGCCAGTCGTTTCTCCTTTTCGCTACGTGGCGCCAATTGGATATTCCAAGCGTAGCCAGGTCCTTCTCCACTTGGTCCTTCCAACGGAGTGGAGGTCTTCCTCTTCCTCAGCTTCCCCCGGCGAGTACTGCGTCGAATACTTTCAGAGCTGGAGTGTTTTCATCCATTCGGACAACATGACCTAGCCAGCGTAGCCGCTGTCTTTTAATTCGCTGAACTATGTCAATGTCGTCGTATATCTCGTACAGCTCATCGTTCCATCGAAAACGATATTCGCCGTGGCCAACGCGCAAAGGACCATAAATCTTTCGCAGAACTTTTCTCTCGAAAACTCGCAACGTCGACTCATCAGTTGTTGACAACGTCCAAGCCTCTGCACCATATAGCAGGACGGGAATTATGAGCGACTTATAGAGTTTGGCTTTGTTCGTCGAGAGAGGACTTTACTTTTCAATTGCCTACTCAGTCCCGAAGTAGCACCTGTTGCAAGAGTTATCCCGCGTTGTATTTCCAGGCTGACATTGTTGGTGGTGTTTACGCTGGTTCCCAAGATAGACGAAAGTATCTGCGACTTCA
>NW_026089624.1:18912747-19083897 GCF_024586455.1 Bactrocera neohumeralis
AATCTAAAGTAATTCCTGCTTATTAGTGTATATAAAATACTGTCACTATGGAGAGCACATGACGAAAATTTAACAAATTTGGAAAAACTGAAACTGAAATTGCTGAAAATCGTTAAAAACAAATTTACTTGAGTTTAAACATAAAAGAGTCAACTCCTATCACAAAACCACAACAAATTCAAAAATATAAAAAGAAATCAGACTCAAGTTAATGTATACACCCGACTTTCGTGGAAAGCTTCAATTAATTACAGTTTTTGTCAAAACGCTTTAGCGGACTTATACATCTAGTGCAGTGTTTGCCAAAGTAGGCGATAACGCCCCCTTGTGGCCGCTGCAGGTATTATGGAGGGCGGTAAGAGACCCAGAAAGAAAATGGGGGCGTTGCTTAGAGGCCTGGGGGGTTATTTGTAATTTTATTTAGCTAGGAGGCCTCTTAGACAACGACTACATGAGCTCTCGACTCTCAACAACAATTTGTGAACATCAACTAATGTGAATAAAAAGATTGCTCAAATTCGGTTCTATATTTCTCTCCGCATAGTTCATATATCTGTCCTATTTATTGAATATAGAAAAAATGAAAATCATGTCAATCGGTCACTCCGTTTCATGACGGGGCATCTCGACAGAATAGAATTTATAGAATTCTAACTGTCAAACGTATTGCAATTGCCATTTCCAAATCTGTATGTTGGCATTTGCTATCATAATATAATCATTTGCGCAAAGGTGTAGGGTAGGTAGGTTCGAGCTGATGTAGCGAATGCTTTGAGCTCTTGAATAATTTATTTTATCACTTGCAAAATGACGTCGGGTAGGTATCCGTAGCTGATGTAACGCACGTTTTGAGCTTTTGAACTCCTTAAATCTTTTGTGTGGAAAATAAAAAAAGGATCTTTATCCTTTAAAAAAAGTATTTCTGGGAAAAATAAGATAATAAGAAAAGGAGAAAGATCCTTTTTTTTCAAATGTATTTCTGGAAAAAATAAGATAATACGAAAAGGAGAAAGATCCTTTTTTTACAAATGTATTTCTAGGAAAAATAAGAATTCATATTTTTGGACTACTATATAATAATTGTGCTTAAGCATTCCTATATAAACAATGTAATATTTATTTTATATTCATTTGTGGTTTTGCGCGCATTAGATGAGCATTACTTACGCCTCCTTTACACTACTCGCGAAGTTAAACGTATTTCTCAAAGCAAAACAATGTCGGAAGTAAACAAGAAGAGACTGCAATACTGTGCGGAATACATTAAATTCGGATTCATTGAAAATCCCAAAAACCCATCCTCGCCTTTGTGTCTTCTATGTCTAAAAACATTTTCGAATGAAGCAATGAAGCCTTCAAGACTGCAAGATCATTTGAATAAAATGAATCCAGATAAGAGAGACAAGAATGTAGCATATTTTCAAGACCTAGAGAAGAAGCATAATACTCAGCCAAGTGTAGCAAAACTATTTTCGGCGGCTGCTAAGCAAGATGACGACGGACTTCGAGCTTCGTAAAATATCTCTTTGTTAATTGCTCAAACAGGCAAACCACATAACATCGGAGGATAGTTAATATTGCCAGCAATAAATGAAGTAATAACTACCGTGCTTCATAAACCGGCCGCAGATATGTATTATCCGAAAAATTCCTTTGAGTAATAATTCTGTGCAAAGACGAATTGATGAAAAGGCTGAAAACATTGAAGAATCATTGTACGATCACCTGAGGTCAAGTCAATTTTCAATTCAGCTGGATGAGTCCACTTTACCAACTAATGAAGCATTGTTGTTGTCTTACGTGAGTTTTATTAAAGATGAGAAAATATGTGAACAACTATTATTTGATAGAAATTTAGAGACCGATACGAAAGGCGAAACCATATTCAATATATTGGAAAAGTTTTGCGATGAGAAAGAAATTCCTTTGAAAAATATTATTTCAGTTGCTACGGATGGCGCTCCGGCTATGACAGGGTGCCATAAAGGCTTCATAGCGTACTTAAAAAATAAAATTCCAGATGTCCTTGGTGTACATTGCGTTATTCATACACAACATTTAGTTGCTAGAAACTTAAGTGAAAAACTATTTCAATCACTGCAATATGTCATCAAAGCAGTCAATAAAATCCGTAACAGCTCTTTGAATGATATATTATTTCATCAGCTTTGTGTTACTAATGACAAGGATTTCAACCGTTTGTTGTTTCATACTGAAGTTCGTTGGCTATCAAGAGGCAATTGTCTGACTCGATTCTACAACCTGTTTGACTCTGTTATAAAGTTCTTGGAAACTAAGGATACAGAATTTCAAGACAAGCTCATAACATCAAAGAAGAATATAGCTTACATGACAGACCTGTATAAATTGTTCAACGACATGAATCTCCAACTGCAGGGCGATAAACTAAATTTAATTAAAACAAAAAACGTCGTTGCTGCTTTCGCAGCCAAACTGCTTCTACACAAAAAGAATCTGAGCAGACGTGAGTTTCACAATTTTCCGAATTTATCAGTATCATGCAGTAACGACGAATTGTTTGCCTACTGCCAACATTTGGAAAACCTCCACGTTGACTTCACCGAACGATACCAGGACATTTTGAACTTGGAAATACCAGACTGGGGTTTGGGTCCGTTTTCAAATATCATTATAGAATTGACAACAAACGAGGAAATAAAAATCAAGTTCAAAAATGGTTACCAATAATTTTGGCTACAAAAACCGATCTCGCAATTGAACCCTGGATTGTGGTCAATCGTTCAACGATTTGATAGCATTCCCATCGTCATATTTGTGTGAACGTGGATTTAGTACTGTGACAACACTGCTTACTAAAAATATAAATCGTTTGCTTGTTACCGAACGTAGCGACTTGCTACTGTTCTTGAGTAAATTGGAACCTGATATTAACAAACTTATTAAACAGCATCAGATTCATCCTTCACATTAGTTTTTATATATGGATCGATTATTTTAGTTTTATTTTTCATAAAACATTCTCTGTTTTAATACTATAAAGTTGTGTTTCAATAATCATTCTTATTGGCTGGTGGAGCCCGTAAGAGTTAACTTGAGACCTAAGCGCCGTTGTATGTTACCTACTGCGCTTAGGTTTCAAGTTGCTGGTTATAGTAAAAGTTTCGTTTAGAATTCTCCGTTAATATACATTAGGCCGGGTCGATATGTGGGGAGGCAAACAAATCGCCCATTGCTCTATGAAAATCATATTCTAGGTATCAAAATAAGAAACTTTGCCGAAGGAACCATACCTCTGAAACGTATTCTGATGCCCCCCAATTTGGGTCGAACTTTTGGGTAGGGGCAAATTTTGAAATAGAATTGAAATTACCATTTCATTCTAATTACCTCTGAAAGTAAAGAGAACTAAAGAAACAACCACTATGGTATTTCAAAAAAATAATAAGTGAAGTGACCATTCGAAATCAAAAAGTTTACAATGAATCCACCATCCAAAACCCAATGAGTCATATACCCAAGCATAATGTTACTGTTTTTGGTGTGTCTACTAATTTGACTGATCTTAATTTACCAACCCATCTGGATATCTTGAGATATTATTTTTACTTAAGCGAACGTGCTAAAACAGAACAAAAAAAGTTTTCCCATAAATCATTCACTATTCTAGTACAAGATAAGTTGATTGGAATTTGGGAAAAACTTGGTATGGAAATAATGCTGAAAAAAAATGTATATAATAAATTGAATAAATTGCTTGACAAGTATCAAGAGCAAATCAAGAGAAGAAACAACACCCAACAATTTACAGAGTATGTAAAATCTCTGGAAACAATTTTTTACATTGGAACATGTAAATGCGATTTGAAGGCAGGTCCATGTGCATGCGGCTGGGTTCCCGAACGCCTCAAAGAGTTCATGCACGATCAACATAATCAGAGAAGACTAACAATGAATGCATTTATGATGGAAACTGAAGAGCAAGGAGCAACGTCTATGTTATCAATGCCAACATACCAAGATCCCGATGATTCAACATACGCACCGCCACCGGTTCAAGAAGATATGGATAGAAGCACAAGTTCACAATACACAGAGAGATACGATTGTTTTAACTTTGCCTTGGAATGTGACAGATTTGGTGTGCCTGACAGAGTAGCATTAGCATTGGGAACCGCTCTTTTGCAAGATTTTAAAATTAAAGATAAGCATGGTAAACCTCTCATCATGGATAAATCGAAAGTTCGCAGAGAAAAAGAGAAATGCAGACAAGAAGTGCTTCGCAAACGGTTAGGTGATACCAATTTGTAAGCGTTTTCATTCTATGGCAGAAAAGATGATACTTTAACGATAGATAAAATTGATGAGAAGTATCATACTAAGATGGTAAAAGAACCTCATCTTGTTATTTTGAGAGAACCCAATTCGGAATTGATTGGTTACGTAAGACTGGAACATGAAACCGCTGAATACAAACAACCAAATTAAATGTTTTTTTCAACGATAAAAATATATCACTGGATACATTAATTGGAATATGCACTGGCGGTGAGCCAACAAACACTGGCCTACACGGTGGTATTATACGACGATTCGAATTGCTGTTAAAAAGACCATTGCATTGGTTTGTTTGCCTTCCACACTTCAACGAACTTCCGTTTCGGCATTTGTTTGAAGCTTTGGATAAATCAACCAGCACTGGACCAAGTTCGGCAACCGGAAAACTGAGCCGTCAAATCGAAACTTGTGAAACTCTTCCGGTAAGTTATTGCTATCACTCATTTATTATAATTGTCAACCATTTCTAATTATTTTATTATTATATATTTTTAGGTGGTGGACGGCTTCCAGAAAATTGAGTTGCAAAATATGCCCCCTGCTCCAGAAAAAGAATTTTCCACCGATTCGAAGTACTTATACGACATGGCCCATGCAATTTCTAGCGGCGTGGTTCCGGTGGATCTGGCTAACATCAAACCAGGGAAAATTGTACATTCTCGGTGGCTCACCAAGGCCGCTAGATTATTGCGATTATATGTGACAACGGAAAATCCAGATGCAAATTTAAGAATTCTGGTTGAATTTATAATTAAATGTTATGTGCCAATGTACTTCAATATCAAGTATTACAGCTCTGTCGTGTACGGCAGTGCATTATTTTTCAAGTTCATTGGTTGGTCACGATTTCTAGAACCTCGTTTACGCAAAATTGTCAATCAAATAATTAAAGATAATTCATATTATGCGCATTCGGAAAATATCTTGTTATCAATGTTGTTTGATGATAGGAAAGAAAAGCGCGACTGTACCATCAAGAAAATTCTACGTTGAAAGAATATTTAAATCAAGATCCACCGTTTAATGATCCAAAAATTCCATCACACATACAAGGAACGGAAATACATGTTCAATTGCTAGCTAGCGTTTCCAAACGGGTGATACCGGAAAATGTAGAGGCTGTTATGGCGACGACATTAGAGAGCCGTGCGAAATTGCCCAGACTTGAAAGTAAAAAAGACTTCAAGCAATAATTTTTTTTAGTTTCTTTTCTATAACTCACTTAAATTAATTTTTTCATTTACATATGTTCTGACTAAATAAATTTCTTAAGAAAACAAGTAAGGAAGGGCTAAGTTCGGGTGTCAACGAACATAATAATAATCGAGATTTCATTATACGTCATTTACATATTTTTCAAATACCGTATTTTTGTAAAGTTTTATTCCGCTATCAGCATTGGTTCCTAATGTATATACTCGTATTATACAGAAAAGGCATCAGATGGAATTCAAAATAGCGTTATATTGGAAGAAGGCGTGGTTGTGAACCGATTTTACCCATATTTTGTACATGTCATCAGGGTGTTAAGAAAATATTATATACCGAATTTCATTGAAATGGGCGAGGCCACGCCCATTTTCAATTTTTAAAAAATGCCTGGGTGCAGCTTCCTTCTGCCATTTCTTCCGTAAAATTTAGTGTTTCTGACGATTTTTGTTATTTGGTTAACGCACTTTTAGTGATTTTCAACATAACCTTTGTATGGGAGGTGGGCGTGGTTATTATCCGATTTCATCCGTTTTTGAAATGTATATGGAAATGCCTGAAGAAAACGACTCTATACAGTTTGGTTGACATAGCTATAGCAGTTTCCGAGATATGTACAAAAAACTTAGTAGGGGGCGGGACCACGCCCACTTTTCCAAAAAAATTACGTCCAAATATGCCCCTCTCTAATGCGATCCTTTGTGCCAAATTTCACTTTAATATCTTTATAGTTATGACACTTTATAGGTTTTCGGTTTCCGCCATTTTGTGGGCGTGGCAGTGGGCCGATTTTGCCCATCTTCGAACTTAACCTTCTTATGGAGCCGAGGAATACGTGTAAGAAGTTTCATCATGATATCTCAATTTTTACTCAAGTTACAGCTTGCACGGACGGGACGGACGGACAGACGGACGGGGACAGACAGACAGACATCCGGATTTCGACTCTACTCGTCACCCTGATCACTTTGGTATATATAACCCTTTATCTGACTCTTTTAGTTTTGGGACTTACAAACAACCGTTATGTGAACAAAACTATAATACTCTCTTTAGCAACATTGTTGTGAGAGTATAAAAAATAGATATTATTTAAATCTATATAAATAACAAGTAAGGAAGGGCTAAGTTCGGGTGTCACCGAACATTTTATACTCTCGCATGGTAAAGTGATAATCGAGATTTCATTATTCGTCATTTAAATATTTTTCAAATAACGTATTTTTGTAAAAGTTTTATTCCGCTATCATCATTGGTTCCTAATGTTTTATACTGTATTATACAGAGAAGGCATCAGATGGAATTCAAAATAGCTTTATTTTGAAAAAGGCGTGATTCTTAACCGATTTCACCCATATTTCGCAAATGTCAGCAGGGTGTTAAAAATATCACATACCGAATTTCATTGAAATCGGTCTAGTAGTTCCCTGAGATATAGTTTTGGTCCATATGGGCGAGGCCACGCCCATTTTCAATTTAAAAAAGCCTGGGGCAGCTTCCTTCTGCCAATTTCTTCCAAAATTTAGTGTTTCTGACGTTTTTGTTAGTCGGTTAACGCACTTTTAGTGATTTTCAACATAACCTTTGTATGGGAGGTGGGCGTGGTTATTATCCGATTTCTTCCGTTTTTGAAGTGTATATGGAAATGCCTGAAAAAAACGACTCTGCAGAGTTTGGTTGACATAGCTATAGCAGTTTCCGAGATATGTACAAAAAACTTAGTAGGGGGCGGGGCCACGCCCACTTTTCCAAAACAATTGCGTCCAAATATGCCCCTCCCTAATGCGTGATCCTCAAATTTCACTTTAATATCTTTATTTATGGCTTAGTTATGACACTTTATAGGTTTTCGGTTTCCGCCATTTTGTGGGCGTGGCAGTGGTCGTGATTTGCCCATCTTTCTGAACTTAACCTTCTTATGGAGCCAAGGAATACGTGTACCAAGTTTCATCATGATATCTTCATTTTTACTCAAGCTACAGCTTGCATGGACGGACGGACAGAGACGGACGGACGGACGGACGGACAGACGGACGGACAGACAGACATCCGGATTTCGACTCTACCGTCGCCCTGATCACTTTTGGTATATATAACCCTATATCTGACTTTTAGTTTTAGGACTTACAAACAACCGTTATGTGAACAAAACTATAATACTCGTTAGCAACATTGTTAGTATAAAATGAATTGTTGTTCGTTAGTCTAATTAAAACGCGAGAACGGCTGGGCCGATTGAGCTGACTTTGGTTTTTAAATGTTTGTCGTAGTCCAGGGTAGGTCTAAACGGTCAGCAAATCTATCTATATAAATAACAAGTAAGGAAGGGTTAGGTTCGGGTGTCACCGAACATTTTATACTCTCGCATGATAAAATGATAATCGAGATTTCATAATACGTCATTTACATATTTTTCAAATACCGTATTTTTGTAAAGTTTTATTCCGCTATCATCATTGGTTCCTAATGTTTATACTAGTATTATACAGAGAAGGCATCAGATGGAATTCAAAATATTGTTATATTGGAAGAAGGCGTGGTTGTGAACCGATTTCACCCATATTTCATGCATGTCATCAGGGTGTTAAGAAAATATTATATACCGAATTTCATTGAAATCGGTCTAGTAGTCCCTGAGATATGGTTTTGGTCCATAAGTGGGCGACACCACACCCATTTTCAATTTTAAAAAAAAAAGCCTGGGTGCAGCTTCCTTCTGCCACTTCTTCCGTAAAATTTAGTGTTTCTGACGTTTTTTGTTAGTCGATTAACGCACTTTTAGTGATTTTCAACATAACCTTTGTATGGGAGGTGGGCGTGGTTATTATCCGATTTCTTCCATTTTTGAACTGTATATGGAAATGCCTGAAAAAAAACGACTTGTAGAGTTTGGTTGACATAGCTAGTTTCCTGAGATATGTACAAAAACTTAGTAGGGGGGGCCACGACCATTTTTCTAAAAAAATTTCGTCCAAATATGTCCCTCCTAATGCGATCCTTTGTGCCAAATTTCACTTTAATATCTTTATTTATGGCTTAGTTATGACACTTTATAGGTTTTCGGTTCGGCCATTTTGTGGGCGTGGCAGTGGGCCGATTTTGCCCATCTTCGAACTTAACCTTCTTATGGAGCCAAGGAATACGTGTACCAAGTTTCATCATGATATCTCAATTTTTACTCAAGTTACAGCTTGCACGGACGGACGGACAGACAGACGGACGGACGGACAGACAGACATCCGGATTTCGACTCTACTCGTCGCCCTGATCACTTTAGTATATATAACCTATATCTGACTCTTTTAGTTTTAGGACTTACAAACAACCGTTATGTGAACAAAACTATAATACTCCTCGTTAGCAACATTGTTGCGAGTATAAATGAATGGTTGGTCGTTAGTCTGATTAAAACTCGAGAACGGCTGGGCCGATTGAGCTGACTTTGGTTTTAAAATGTTTGTCGTAGTCCAGGGTAGGTCTAAACGGTGAGAAAATAAGGAAAAATTACGAGTAAGATAAAGGAAAACGACAATTCCATTTGCCCATATAAAAGTTGACCACTTATTTGCTGTCAAACATTTGACGGTATTTGTACCCTCAGTTCCACTCGAATTGAAGAACGCATTAAAACAAGACTTTTGAATCGACAACATAATATCAACTTTGCTCATAGCATCGTGTATTTAAATTTCAATTTCAAATTTCAAAATCTATATAAATAAAAATGAATTGTTGTTCGTTAGTTTGATTAAAACTCGAGAACGGCTGGGCCGATTGAGCTGACTTTGGTTTTAAAATGTTTGTAGTAGTCCAGGGTAGGTCTAAACGGTGAGAAAATAAGGAAAAATTACGAGTAAGATAGAGTAAAACGACAATTCCATTTTCCCATATAAAAGTTGACCACTTACTTGCTGTCAAACATTTGACGGTATTTGGACCCTCAGTTCCACTCGAATTGAAGAACGCATTAAAACAAGACTTTTGAATCGACAACATAATATCAACTTTGCTCATAGCATCGTGTATTTAAATTTCAATTTCAAATTTCAAAATCTATATAAATAAAAATGAATTGTTGTTCGTTAGTCTGATTAAAACTCGAGAACGGCTGGGCCGATTGAGCTGACTTTGGTTTTAAAATGTTTGTCGTAGTCCAGGGTAGGTCTAAACGGTGAGCAAATAAGGAAAAATTACGAGTAAGATAAAGGAAAACGACAATTCCATTTGCCCATATAAAAGTTGACCACTTATTTGCTGTCAAACATTTGACGGTATTTGTACCCTCAGTTCCACTCGAATTGAAGAACGCATTAAAACAAGACTTTTGAATCGACAACATAATATCAACTTTGCTCATAGCATCGTGTATTTAAATTTCAATTTCAAATTTCAAAATCTATATAAATAAAAATGAATTGTTGTTCGTTAGTCTGATTAAAACTCGAGAACGGCTGGGCCGATTGAGCTGACTTTGGTTTTAAAATGTTTGTCGTAGTCCAGGGTAGGTCTAAACGGTGAGCAAATAAGGAAAAATTACGAGTAAGATAAAGGAAAACGACAATTCCATTTGCCCATATAAAAGTTGACCACTTACTTGCTGTCAAACATTTGACGGTATTTGTACCCTCAGTTCCACTCGAATTGAAGAACGCATTAAAACAAGACTTTTGAATCGACAACATAATATCAACTTTGCTCATAACATCGTGTATTTAAATTTCAATTTCAAATTTCAAAATATATAAACATAATTAATGTGTTGACATGTTTGATGGTGCCAACCTTAAGGTGTTACCAACTCTCAAAAATACTTTTATTATAATAACGGGGCATCTCTGCCTGTGCAGACTCCACATTGCTCATTGCTTACTAGATATAGAATACTACATAGTTTGCCATATATGGTAAGCTAGAAGCTGTCTCTTCAGCAGTTTAACAGCGCAGTTTTCATTTATATGAAAATTTCGAAGAGGCAACATATTCCATTTCCACATATGCCGACGGCATTTTAATTTCGGTAATATGAAAATTAGAAGAGCGAGTTAAGACGGTTGTGTTATATTATAAAAATAAAGTACATTTTCAAAGTAACATTTAATATTTAGTTTAATATTGTTAATTTATAGAAATATTATGGAAATTGGGTTGTGAAGTCTTAAACTCAATAAACTTATACAAGCATAAATCAAAATATCATTTGTTGAGTGGTAATGTATTAGTGTGATGTCATCAAGTGGGGAATTGAGCTGTGTGCGCCAGTTTTCCCGGGTGAAGTGGGGGCAGGCTGAACTCATTTAAACACTACTTATCATATAAACTTAAACTTTTTCCACATCTTTCCCCCGCTTAACAAAAAGCACGTTGAATTAGGTTGGTCACTTGCATAAAATAAGTACTGCTTTTATTTATTTATTTTAATTAAATACTGAAATCTTGCTTAATTACTCTACACGGGTGGTATACAAATTATATAAGGAGGCTCTATGGGAACCGGTGTGTAAATTGGACAATGGCCGTGGCACTTCCCACTTTTTTGTGAAATCCCAATCCTCGGAACCCGACAGACCGATTTCGACTAAATTTAGTATGTGAAATTGTTTTAATATTTCTACTCTTTCCAGTACACAAATACAAAAGTAATTAATATAACGGAGTAAAATTTTGCGGTAACAATTCCCTTAAAGTGTATCTGTTAAAGCCCCTAGGTACCGAATATGTAGACGCTGGTACCTAGGGTTGACTTTTGACCGAAAATATAATTCAAAGTGAGAGATATGAAATTAAAATTCACACAGAATCTTTTCCTGACAATAGTACTTCTTTGTATCAAAAATGGGTTGAATCAGGTCAATCCTTCCTTGAGCTCCCATATACCTAATATAAAGATTTTCGGACTTCTACGTCACTTTATGCTGGACATATCCGCAAATATTTGAGTCATCTCAATGAAAAGCAGAGCATGTTTTACACATAGCAGTGTATCTTTGCGGCTAAAACAGATAAAATTGGGTAAAAACTTGACCCTCCCCCCATATAACTATTACCAAGATTTTCGAACATCCACTTGGACTTGCTCCATATGTTTGGTGATTGTATGTAAGGTACCTTAATGAAACCCAGGAAACATGTTTTTAAGTATGTGGCATATTAGTAGTATGTGGGATGAACAAAAATAGATTAGATCTGGTCGGGTAGTATCGACCTACTCAAATATATTCAATATAAAATTCTCGGTTGCACGCGAACTTAGCCCTTCCTTACTTGTTTTATTTGAATATATTGCGTTATTATATTCAATCATACATTTTTATTCATTTTCATTCATAAAATCACTTTAAATAATTTTGTCCGGTTTTAGAGACCAAATGATCCTATGTGCGCCGTCACAAAAAAATTCTCAAAAATATGCGCGGTTTTGAATGAGGTTGTACTCTCGCCGCATTGCTAGTTCTAGTGCAAGTTACGATGTCACTTATCGATGTTTGTAAACTGAAATAAAATTATCTGAGGTTCATTAATCAAGCTCACATATTGAGCGATATATGTATATGTATATATTTTAAAGTTAAAAGAAACTTTGGAAATTTTTATATCATGCATGCTATACAGGGGCTATGGGAAGCTTTAAACCTATTTTTTATTTATATATCACAGATTTTCCATTATTTTCCGTAAAAAGTCAGCCAAATGCACTCAGGTCCACATATTCAAAATTTGGGAGCTTGAACAGATGTCGTCCAATTTTAACAGTAGTCATGAAGTGATGTACTTATGGTTCCCATTCGTGCAAAGTTTTACTTCAATATATTGTCGATTTCAATACTGTAAAATACAAGTAAAATAATGAGATAGAATACTAAATTGTATTATATGAGAGGTAGTCATGGTTCGGTTTCGCCCATTTTCATATCATAATGCAGAAATATCAACTTAAATTATATACTTATTTTGGTTGAAATTGGTTAAGCCATTCGTAGGATATTTCGCCCATAGGTGGGCGGTACTACGCTCATCATCCAGTTATGACACTGGTTCAAATAAAGTCCTTTGTTAAGATCTCAGCTGTGAAATATATTACTTTAGAAGTATTTATTTAGTGAGTTATCGCACTTTTAGTAGTTTTCGACATAACCGTTATATGGAGAGTGGATGACAGCTCTGACTCTGATTTTAACTCGTTTCGTGATCCTAATCACTTTTATGCTCTCGCAACATGTTGCTACAAATCCACATACGTCTAACATAATGACACAATATTTGCGAATTAGTAAATGCAGTTAAACTCTATTTTATGTTTTATTTGAAATAAAAGTTTTATTGTTCTAAAAAAATGCATTCAAAAAGGATCAAAGCCCAGGAAATACTTTGAGGTGCTGTTAAAAAGTCTTCTGCATTTATAGTTCGGTGAAATCGTGGAAGGATTACAATTAATTTTGGTATCTCATTAGCTCATCTATATTACTGGTATATACTCTCTTAGTTTTAGCGATGGCAACTGCAAAAATATATGTAACTCGATTAATGTATCAAATGATTAATATCAAGAACAATTATTATCGATTATTTCTGTTTTTAATGCTAAAAAAATGAGATAACTTCATTAAATTCTTTTATTGATTATAACTACATATGCATAAAATAATTCACTTACAATTATTTTGCAAGTAAGCTTGGTTCTTAATCTGCTTCGGTTTTCTAAAGCTATTGCCCCAGCTCGTCCCGCGAGGGCTGATGTACCAATCAAGTACGAATGTTTCCCACAAACAGATTAAGTTTAGGACAAATCTTCATTTATTTCCATACTTCGGGAGTGTTTCGTTTCAGATTTATCTCGTCTTGAGGAAATATATAATTATCCTGTCTTCGCCTTTCGCTATGAACTAATAATTTATGAAGGGCTCATTGGTCAAAATTATTTTCCAATGCTTCCTTTAATGTTACGCTTTAATTTTCTGATTCGAGTCCTTCCTCCATTTCATTTCTATAAAACCGCATTGTTGAGGCAAAAACTTTAGGATCTGCAAAATGTATTTTTTTAAGTCTCTTTGTCGAGTATATTGGAAGCCGCTCCCATAACGCAGATTTCAATTGTCCCAAAGCGCCGATCAAACTGTTTTAGCAAAACTCTTTTAATTCAAGTATTATTGAACATTTGCAAACAATGTTTAATATGTGATTTTGATATGAAGAAAGTTATGAGATTAGTTTTGTAATTAATTAAGCGATTAATCAAAATAGAAAATTCGATTTTATTAAATCGCTTTCACGATTAATGCAATTGATTTGATTAATCATGCCATCCATACCTAGCTTCATTACCACATTTTATCCGAAAGTTGTATTCTGAGCTAATGTAATTGCTAATATGAAGTCTTTTTTTTACAGAATACGCGTGAGTGGTGTCAAGCTATCATATCACTTTTGTTCAGTATTGTTTCGCATTTTATCGCGCAAAGGCTTACGCCTGAACAACGTTTACAAATCGTTCAACTTTGTTACGAAAACTCACGTTCTGTTAAGAATGTGTTTCGCGCACTTCGCTAAGCTTATGGTCAGCATAAACGGGCTACTGAGCATAATATTCGCAACACCTCATTATTGGGCAATATTCGACCAAATAGACCGTCCAGCACGCAGTAAAGAAAACATAACAGCCGTAGCTAAGAGTGTACACGAAGACCGTTGAGAGTCGATTCAACGCCATTCTCAGCAACTCGGACTGACGTATGGAACGACTTGACGCATTTTACACCAAGATCTTAAATTGAATTGAAAGCGTACAGAATACAGCTTGTGTAAGAACTGAAACCGCTCGACCTTCCAAGCGACATCGCTTCGCTCCATGGGCTCTTGAAAAGTTTCAAGAAGATCCGACGTTTCCGCGCCAAATATGATAATAAATCAAAATCGCATTTGGCATTATACTATAATATATCTAATATTATTTTGTTAATAATTTGTTAACATATTTTACACATTGAGTGACTGGGACTTGGGACAAAAAAGCACCAGCAAGTTGTAATTAAGTTCCTCGCGTAAATGATATTTCAAAACAAGTAAGGAAGAGCTAAGTTCGGGTGTCACCGAACATTTTATACTCTCGCATGATAAAGTGATAATCGAGATTTCATTATCCGTCATTTACATATTTTTTTATTTTGCTGTAAAATTAATTAGATTAGTAGTTCCTGAGATATGGTTTTTGGTCCTTAAGTGGGCGACGCCACGCCCATTGTCAATTTTCAAAAAAAGCCTGGGTGCAGCTTGCTTCTTCCATTTCAACATAACCTTTGTATGGGAGGTGGGCGTGGTTATTATCCGATTCTTCCATTTTTGAACTGTATATGGAAATGTCTGAAGGAAACGACTGTATAGAGTTTGGTTGACATAGCTATAGCAGTTTCCGAAATATGTACAAAAAACTTAGTAGGGGGCGGGGCCACCATCACTTTTCCAAAAAAACTACGTCCAAATATGTCCCTCCCTAATGCAACCCTTTGTGCCAAATTTCACTTTAATATCGTTATTTATGGCTTGGTTATGACACTTTATAGGTTTTCGGTTTTCGCCATTTTGTGGGCGTGGCAGTGGGTCGATTTTGCCCATCTTCGAACTCAAGCTTTTTATGGAGCCAAGAAATACGTGTACCAAGTTTCATCATGATATCTCAATTTTTACTCAAGTTACAGCTTGCACGGACGGACAGACGGACGGACGGACAGACAGACATCCGGATTTCAACTATACTCGTCACCCTGATCCCTTTGGTATATATAACCCTAAATCTGACTCTTTTAGTTTTAGGACTTACAAACAACCGTTATGTGAACAAAACTATAATACTCTCCTTAGTAACTTTGTTGCGAGAGTATAAAAATAATGTTGTATCTTGCTAAGTTAATTAAAATATAAGCGCGATATGTTAAGCAGTTTATTTACAGCAGCTGTTTAAGTCGGTACATCTCAGTAGTGCGTTGCGATTTTTACAATGGATAAAAATGTCGAACAAAGAATTTGTCTAAAATTTTTTATTTCTAACCAAATTTCGTTTGCGGAATCGTTGCAGATGTTGGAAAAGGGCTTACGGTGATTCAGTTTTATCAAAAACATAACGCCTACGTATGGTACAAAGATTTCAAGGACGAGCGAGAGATTGTTGAAGATACGCCTCGATCTACACGACATTAGACCTCTTCAACTAATGAAAATTAAAAAAAAATATCCCTCACTATTTTTTAATTATCATTAGTTGAAGAAGTGGAAGGTCGTCCAGATCGAGACTGTTGCTTGAAAATCGTCCGTTCGAATGATTTTAGTTGATATTTTGGATATGAAACGCGTTCTTGCTGGTGTATAACATCTCGTAACGATTACTTTGCAGGCGACAAAATAAATATTGATGAGTAGTTAAATATTTTGTGTTTTATTTACAATTTCCTGGTACTTTTTATCACATTGTATTCGGTATAAAGCCAACTCTTATCCAATTTTATCCACTTTTGGTATAAGTCGTATCAGTCGAGTAGTCCTATGGTATAGAATACCCCCTTAAGGTGAGTACTGCCGCACCTATTATACAATTTTTACATCTGATCCAATAAAACTTTTCTTTGTGCATATATTCTGTAAGCTACGCACTTTAAGTTGTTTTCAACATAACTGTTATATAGAAAGTGGTGTGGTTATTATCTGATATTTCCATTTTCACAGTCCATGAAGTTAGCGTTAGCGGTTTGAAAAATATGTACTATAAATTTAGCTACTCGTATTTAGGTGGCAGGGCTACGAACACTTAAGGCAATATTTTAGCCTACAACTGTGCCTCACTACTGCTATCCTTTGTAAAAAACAGTTTTGTATCTTAATTTACTGCTTGGTTATGGCACTTTACAAGCTTTTGCTTAATGGCATTTTGTGGGCGTTTAGTGGCCCGATTACGCCCATCTGCAAACCTCTCTTGACTCTTTCAACTCGTCTCGTCTTCTTGATCATTTATATATGTATAATTCCATATATAACTTGATTATTTCTAGGACATACAAGCAACTGTTAGGTGAACAAAACTATTAAAATCTGTAGCAAAATATTGCTACAATAAATAAAAACAATAAATAAAAACAGGTAAGGTAGGGCTAAGTTCGGGTGTCACCGAACATTTTATACTCTCGCATCATAAAATGATAATCGAGATTTTATTATCCTTCATTTACATATTTTTCAAATATCGTATTTGTGTAAAGTTTTACTCCGCTATCATCATTGGTTCCTAATGTATATATTGTACAGAGAAGTCATCAGATGGAATTGAAAATAGCGTTATATTGGAAGAAGGCGTGGTTGTGAACCTATTTCACCCATATTTTGTACTTGTCATCAAGGTGTTAAGAAAATATTACATACCGAATTTCATTGAAATCGGTATAGTAGTTCCTGAGATATGGTTTTTGGTCCATATGTGGGCGACGCCACGCCCATTTTAAATTAAAAAAAAAGCCTGGGTGCAACTTTCTTCTGCCATTTCTTCCGCAAAATGAAGTGTTTCTGACGTTTTTTGTTAGTCGGTTACCGCACTTTTAGTGATTTTCAACATAACCTTTGTATGGGAGGTAAGCGTGGTTATTATCCGATTTGAACTGTATATGGAAATGCCTGAAGGAAACGACTCTGTAGAGTTTGGTTGACATAGCTATAGTAGTTTCCGAGATATGTACAAAAAACTTAGTAGGGGCGGGGCCACACCCACTTTTCCAAAAAAATTACGCCCGAATATGCCCCTCCCTAATGCGATCCTTTGTGCGAAATTTCTCTTTAATATCTTTATTTATGGCTTAGTTATGACACTTTATAGGTTTTCGGTTTTCGCCATTTTGTGGGCGTGGCAGTGGGTCGATTTTGCCCATCTTCGAACTTAACCTTCTTATGGAGCCAAGAAATACGTGTACCAAGTTTCATCATGATATCTCAATTTTGACTCAAGTTACAGCTTGCACGGACGGACGGACAGACGCCAACGGAAGCACAGCTAAAAATGCGTTGGCGCACATTTAGCGACTAGTACAAACACAAGCGCGGTGGCGCATTTTTATTGGTCAACGATATTTATCCTTTGCGCGAGTTAAGGAAGATAACATTCCTTATCATACTCACGAACCCAAATAGTATATCAACAAATCCATATCAGCTGTACATAAACATAAAAACATGTATCATGACATATACACATAATAATGTATTGTAATTATCAGTAACAGATACGAACTTATCCAAATATATTTATCTCCTTAAAATAAAAACACAAGAGAACAACATGAATGTTCTGTCGATAGTACATATAGTTATAAGCAAACCTAATGTCCTTTAGTCTTAGTATTGTCATCAAACGTGAAGGTGGAGATATTAAACTCAACAAATAGATAAAACAATAAACACAATAGTATTATTATTTAATTGGGGGCTCAACCGGTATCACAAATCAACTTGCTTTCCAGCCAGTCTTTGAAATATAAGACTTAAAAAACCAAAATCCACGGTCTTAAAGAAAGACACAGCAGGTTCCTGAAAAATTTTAACAAAAACAGAACTCTGAGGAACCACTAAAAACTGGAGACATCAAGAACTTCCAGAAGGAAAAAAGGACAAAAATCCACGGCAGTCGTAGAAAATCAGAAGCAGTTACGACGACATCAGAAATGGTACAACTGCGAGCACACATCGTCATACAAACTCAAACTGGGCAGCAGCAAAGCATCGAGATGCAGAATCGATTATCAGCGTTTGAATCAAACCAATCATTTAAAGGAGTGTCGACGGTCGATCAACACGAAGCAATACACTTGCTCATTAACGACCCCATGGAAATTGACCTGGAATTATTCAAAGTACTTCCATTGTTCGATGGAAACAAAGATCAATATACATATATCCTGGAGATCGCAAATATGGACCTTTATGGATGGTATAAAAGGATTCGCCAACCACCCTAGATACTACAGTGCACTTGGTATAGTACTCACAAAAATAACAAGAGCAGCAGCAGATATTCTTACAAACCACAACACGCAGATGAATTTTTATTCTAAATAGATTGGATTACACGTTTGCAGACCATAGTGGCCTTTGGTCCTTTTAGAAGAAATGAAAAAGATCATACAAGGAAGGAAAACCCTAGCCGAATTCCACAGTGAAATGAGCAAAGCGCTTAATTTGGCATTATTAAAAATTGAGATGTCCGAAAACCAAAACAGTAGTTCTATGAAAGACTACGCGAATCAGGATGCAGTAAGAACCTTCATCCTAAAATAAGTTAAATAGTAAATATACAAGTGAGACATTGTATAGTCATAACACTAAAGAATTGGAAACAGCTTACGCAGTAGCTAGCAGAATTTGCCACGACAATGTGAATCACCAATTCGAGGAACATTCTAACCTCCTAAGGGGGAACTAGCAACAAAGATTCCAGCAACCTGATGATAAAGGAAATATAGCCCTAGCTTCAACGAAGGCCAAGTTCATTCACATAGAGACGAAAGACAACATCATCAATACAGAAAAAACGTCAGAACACAGAGGAGTTATCTTCTTCTTCTCTCCTTTATTGGCGTAGACACCGCTTACGCGATTATAGCCGAGTTAACAACAGCGCGCCAGTCGCTTCTTCTTTCGCTACGTGGCGCCAATTGGATATTCCAAGCGAAGTCAGGTCCTTCTCCACCTGGTCCTTCCAATGGAGTGGAGGTCTTCCTCTTCCTCTGCTTCTCACGGCAGATACTGCGTCGAATACTTTCAGAGCTGGAGTGTTTTCGTCCATCCGGACAACATGACATAGCCAGCATTGCCGCTGTCTTTTAATTCGCTGAACTATGTCAATGTCGTCATATATCTCGTACAGCTCAACATTCCATCGAATGCGGTATTCGCCGTAGCCAACGAGCAAAGGATCATAAATCTTTCGCAGAACTTTTCTCTCGACAACTTGCAACATCGACTCATTAGTTGATGTCATCGTCCAGGCCTCTGCACCACACAGCAGAACGGGAATTGTGAGTGACTTATAGAGTTTGGTTTTTAATCGTCGAGAGAGGACTTTGCTTCTCAATTGCCTACTCAGTCCGAAGTATCACCTGCTGGCAAGAGTTATTCTGCGTTGGATTTCTAGGCTGACATTGTTGGTGGTGCTTACGCTGGTTCCAAGATAGACGAAATTATCTACGACTTCAAAGTTATGACTGTCAACAGTGCGAGAGCCTAAGTCGCGAGTGCGACGACTGTTTGTTTGATGACAGAGATATTTCGTCTTGCCTCGTTCACTGCCAGACCCATTTGTTTTGCTTCCTTGTCCAGCCTGGAGAAAGCAGAACTAACGGCGCGGGTGTTGAGGCCGATGATATCAATATCATCGGCTTACGCTAGCATCTGTACACTCTTATAAAAAATTGTACCTGCTCGATTAAGTTCTGCAGCTCGATTAATTTTCTCCAGCAGCAGATTGAAGAAGTCGCACGATAGGGAGTCGCCTTGTCTGAAACCTCGTTTGGTATCGATCGGCTCGGAGAGGTCCTTCCCGATCCTGACGGAGCTTTTCGTGTTGCTCAACGTCAGCTTACACAGCCGTATTAGTTTTGCGGAGATACCAAATTCAGACATTGCGGCATAAAGGCAACTCATTTTCGTGCTGTCAAAAGCAGCTTACAAATCGACGAAGAGGTGGTGTGTCGATTCACCTTTCACGGGTCTTTTCCAAGATTTGGCGCATGGTGAATATCTGGTCGGTTGTCGATTTGCCAGGTCTAAAGCCACACTGATAAGGTCCAATAAGTTTGTTGACGGTGGGCTTTCATCTTTCACATAATACGCTCGATAGGACCTTATATGCGATGTTGAGGAGGCTTCTCCCACGGTAGTTGGCGTAGATTGTAGGGTCTCCCTTTGTATGTATTGGGCATAGCACACTTTAATTCCAATCATTGGGCATGCTTTCGTCCAATCATATTTTACAAAGAAGCATGCATCATTTCTTATCAGTTCTTCGCCGCCGTGTTTGAATAGGCCACTAGTCCATCGGCCCCCGCCGCTTTGTTGTTCTTCAGGAGGGTAACTGCTATTCGAACTTCTTCATGGTCGGGCAATGGAACGTCTGCTCCATCGTGATCGATTAGGGAATCGGGTTCGCCTTCTCCTGGTGTTGTACGTTTACTGCCATTCAGCAGGCCGGAGAATTGTTTCCTCCATAATTTTAGTATGCTCTGGGCATCGGTTACTAGAGCCCCTCTGGCTCCGATCTTGAAACCTACTGTTAGTCGCCGCATTTTTTCGTAGAATTTTCGAGCATTACCCCTGTCGGCCAGCTTATCAAGCTCTTCGTACTCACGCATTTCGGCCTCTTTCTTTTTTTGTCTGCAAATGCAAATGAGTGCAAGCCGACGTCGAACCTTCCTTGTGTTTGTTGGCGTGCGTTTTTGCTGCACAGAGGCGGGTGCGAATCTTGGCTGCAACAAGATAGTGGTCCGAGTTGATGTTAATACCGCGGAGTGTGCGCACGTCTAAAACACTGGAGACGTGTCTTCCGTCTATCACAACATGATCGATCTGGTTGGTAGTTTTTCGATCCGGAGACAGACAGGTAGCTTGATGTATTTTCTTGTGCTGGAATCTAGTACTACAGATAACCATGTTTCGGGCCCCGGCGAAGTCGATCAGCCTCAACCCATTTGGGGATGTTTCGTCGTGGCGGCTGAATTTACCGACCGTAGTACCAAAGATACCTTCTTTGCCTACCATGGCGTTAAAGTCGCCAAGTACGATTTTGACATCGTGGCGGGGGCATCTCTCATAGGCGCGCTCCAAGCGCTCATAGAAGGCATCTTTGGTCACATCGTTCTTCTCTTCCGTCGGGGCGTGGGCGCAAATCAGCGATATGTTGATGAACCTCGCTTTGATGCGGGTTGTGGCTAAACGTTCATTCACTGGAATGAATGACAGTGCTCGGCGACGGAGTCTCTCTCCCACCACGAATCCCACACCAAACTTGCGCTCCTTTATATGGCCACTGAAGTAAATGTCACAAGGACCTACTCGTCTCTGTCCTTGTCCCGTCCATCGCATTTCATGGACGGCGGTGATTTCAGCCTTTATTTTCACGAGGTCATCAACCAGCTGGGCAGCGGCACTTACATATTTGAACCTTCCCAATTAAGGGACCGGACATTCCAGGTGCATGCCCCAATATCGTAGTCCTTATTTCGTTTGCCAAGGTCGTCATCAGAAGAGGGGTTTTTCTCCCGAGGCTGTTGATAATTTTTCATTGGTATGATTTTTTACGTGGCGAGTCCCAAACCCTGCGCACTACCCTGCGGAGGGGATGTTTCGCCTTCTCACTTTAGCTCGCCTTCAAACGGATGTTCTTAGGCTACCCAGAGGGTACTTGGTTAAAGATCGGAAGTCGTGAGCTGCTTGAGTCATATGTAAAAGAATCGTTTCTGGCCACTCCCAAGTGAATGGCGATCAGAGAACTTTCCTCACTTGCGAGAACTTCTACACATGACTCCATCCTCCACAGAGGAGTTATCAGCCTAGAAATTATAATCAACCGCAACAACAACTTGCACCAAAACCAATGGAAGTGGACAATTCGCAGCAGTACTAGAGACCAACACATCATTTCAACCAACGAAGAAATCCGCCTCACCAACCAAATCCATTTAAGAGCGTTAGGAATGTTTCGTTGCGAAACTTTAATCAACCAAAAATGCAGCTCACCAATCAAACCGCATAAGCAGACAACGAAGGATATTTTGAGATACGGAGTACTTTATTAGGCGAGTAAACGGGTTGCCTTGGATCGCAAAAAATGTGGATTAACCGGCACACCCGTTACACTTTTAGTGAACACAGGATCATCTAATAATTATACATTATAGCAACAAGTGTGAAATCGGTAAGTCAATACAAATTAATCCTTTTAAAATAAAAACTTTACATGTATTTTCTGTCACTAATTCAAAAAAAGTGATTGGGATATATGGATATGATATAGTATTATATATTATGAAATAGATAAGCTAAATGAGTTCGATATGATATTAGGAGAACCCTTAAAACACAAGTGAATTTATTTGATTATAGTTTAAAGTTTCAGAAGGAAGTGACCCATAACGTAGAGCAAAAAATTATTTTTATTATCAATAACCCTCAATATGAGGAAGACATTAACAAACTAATGCTAAAAAAAAGTTCAAATATGTAAGTGAAACTCCTCCTTTCACTACAACTATTCAGGCGAGAATTAGGACCAAGACAGAGAATCCAATATGGATGACGACTTTGTGAATAAAGAAACAAGCGAGTTATTAAAACATGGAATTATTAAACCAAGTAAAAGCCCATATAATTCACCCATATGGACTGTTCCAAAAAAAGGCACTGACGAACAAGGTAAGCCAAAAAGGAGAATGGTAGTTGATTTCCAAAAAAATTAATGCTCAGACAATCACAGATAGATATCCAATACCTGATGTAAATATGACTATCAAAAATTTAGGAAAAGCAAAAGTATTTTCAACTATAGATTTAAAATCAGGATTCCATCAAATTTTAATAAAGGAATCCCATAAATAAAATACCGCTTTTGCAGTCAATGGAGCAATTATGAGTTTGTTAGGATGCCGTTTAAGTTGAAAAACGCACCCTCAATCTTTCAACGATGCGTAGACGATATCTTACGAAAATATATTGGTAAATTTGCTTATGTATAAACATTTTAGGCTCAATTATAAAATTCGTCACAGGGACACCAGACCAAGACGATTTAATTAAAATAAAAACAGGTTTAAATTACTTAATCGAAAACAATAACAAACAAAGAAAGATTAACTCTCAGTTTGAAAAATTATTAGAAAAATTAGATCCGAAATCTGTTGTGGAGGAATTTGTAATCAGAAAAGTTTACAAAGAGTTAGAGGCAATTACAAATACAATTAATTTTGCTAGAAATGGAAATGTTTACTCTGGAACTTTAAACTTGAACAATATTCTTGAATTTATTTCAAATGAAATTTTTGATGTTCCTGTCATAAATGTATTAGAATATTCAGATATCCACGTTTGTATGTACAGGAATACGATAATCACAATATATAAATACCATTTCATTAATAATAAATGTAAATTATACAATTTAATTCCGTTAGAAAAATAGCAAAATGTGAAAATAAATTTATAAGAGTATCTAAGTGTAAAAATAATGTAGGAATAAATATTTGAAAATAAGAATTGCAAGAAAATTGTACCATCCCTTTACAAAATAAGGACAAAGCATATTGTAATATTGTTCAAGAAAACAATATGCCATCATTAATATTAGATCACGGAAACATTACAATTGACGGAAACCATATGTATATGGAAAGGCCAAAATATTGCAGGCACAAAATTAATTCACTTTAATATTAGCACTACTTTAGATAATACGACATATTTTAACCATGACCAAGAAATAAAAAATATAGTATAATACATGGTCATCAAAATGAACAAGTCAAAATTATGAAAATATTAGAATCCAAATCGAATTATAAATTTTCTATTATACAAGAAATGGACAAGTACCTGATTTCTGTTGAGGACGCCCTTTACAATTTTTAAGCTATGCTATTCTTTTAGTAATATATTAGGATTATTTATATACGCCTCAGTAAAGGCTAAACAGGATGCCAAAAACGCTGAGCTTTCGAGCAGGTATATGAAATGGAAGTACAGCGACCCCAAACATAGCGCCTTTGAAATGAGGGCATTTCATTTTAACAGAGGGGAGAGTTAAGGAAAATAACATTCTTTATCATACTCACGAACCCAAATATATCAACAAATCCTTATCAGCTGTAAACATAAAAACACATAATACACATAGTAATGTATTGTAATTATCAGTAACAGATAAGAACTTATCCAAATAATTTATCAGCTTAAAATAAGAACGCCACAGAACAACTGGGGTACTCACAACGTGTCATAAAGCATCGTAAAATCATAAAATCATACATTTTTATACTAGTTTAAAAAAACTGTTTTTGGATTGCATACTAAAATAAGTTTACGCAAATACAACTCTGAACGCTAAGTTTTCGGATCGTTATAACTTGTAACTTTATGAGACTATGTAAAACCCCTAAACATGAATGCTCTGTCGATAGTACACATAGTTGTAAGCAAACCAAATGTTCTTTAGTCTTAGTATTGCCATCAAACGTGAAGGTGGAGATATTAAACTCAACAAAAACTCGCGTCACACTTAGCATATACTAAGTATGTATACAGAAATACATTTCGTCGCTGTTCTGAATACATATGTACATTGAACAATTGTTATCGCTTTATTTTAGCGCGATGGTTAATTTTTTGAAAATACTTTTTCGAAGGCCAATTTAATTAGTTGGATGAATAGAGAATATTAACAACAACAACAAAATAATAGCCCTGACAGGCGAGCAAAATTAATGCACTTTAATTTGTTTATTTATTTATAAAAATGAATAAGATAAATTGTTAATAGAAATTTTGGTATTTGTACAAAATCTATATAAATTTTACGAAAAAAATCGTTTATTATTAACTACGTTAAAAGATAATAGAGTGAAATTAAAAGCAACAATTGATTGTAATGCGGAAAAAGTGTGCGAAAAAGTTAAGAATAATGGAAAAATGGATAGCAAACTGTGCGTTGTTTATTTTCTGCCATCTAAATATATTAAAATTTGTTTTTGTTAATATACTTGCACATAATTTAATTAGCAATATAAAACTGCTTACCTCTGATGCTGCAAACGCAAAGGAGGCGACAGACTTCAAGCGACATCTGCCAAAAAATAGCAAAAATCGCTCATTATTGAGCAATGTTGCTTACTCAAACTTGGTATATACAGCTAAATGCACGAAATTCTTGTGCATTACAAACTTGCATTAACATGGATCAAATGCGCAAGTAGATGTAAATTAAGCCCGCTAATGCATATTAGCGCTGTCGTCTATCAGAGCTATAAGAAACGAATGATTTTTCGTTTCCTTTGCGTGCGGTTGGTTTGTTGCAACTGTTGCAACGAAAATTGAATTGACAAAGTTCATTTTATTTTGGTGAGTTTTTTGGGTAGGTTTCAATTGCATAGTTTGATAGTTAAATTTTCTACAACTTTTTTCAAGGTTTATTAGTTGGTTGAATCGACATCAACAGCACATCAACTCGAGAGTTAATTTCTTCGTGTGTTTTGATTCTTTACTTTCACTTTGTAAACGAAATTGTGAACATAAATAATTTGTATGTTCAGTAGGCGATACTTATTGATAATAGTTATTCATTCAATTCTTCTTTATTGCCGCAGACACCGCTTACGCTGTTGTAGTCGATTTACAACAACGCATCAGTCGTTCTTCCTTTTAGCTGCTTGACGCCTATTGGAGATGCCAAGCTTTCCAACGGAGCGGAGGTCTTTCTATTGCTCTGCTTCCCTTGGCGGGTTCTGCGTCAGTTGTGCGTTTCAGAGCTGGAATGTTTTCCAGATAAACGAAATTATCTACGACTTCAAAGTTATGACTGTCAACAGTGACGACTGTTTGTTTGATGACAGGAGATATTTCGTCTTGCCCTCGTTCACTGCCAGACCCATTTGTTTTGCTTTTTTGTCCATTCTGGAGAAAGCAGAACTAACGGTGCGGGTGTTGAGGCCGATGATATCAATATCATCGGCATACGCCAACAGCTGTAATATAATGATTTTCAAACATCAGGTAAATTTTACATCATTTATCTGTCAAACTGTAATATATGTATCTAAACGAATCTTAGAAACCATCCTTTTCTGGTGACATTTTGACGTGATGCTAAATGTTGTTAACATCGGGTCAATACTACCTCTAGACCTAATAGTTTCAAAACATTCTGAGGGTCTTATACCGAATATATCGATCAACATTTAAGATATCTTAGTGAACTTAAATGAACATATAATATTTGATATATAGATACATTGGTCAAAGAATTATCCTAACTCCCATATTCTCTAATACATATGTATGTATATGTATATATACTGATTTTTATTATTCTAGCAGACTTTATGACGAATAGGTCGGTTAGTGTATGATTTATATTCATAAAATTGTTTGTAAACATGTTCTCTAGCATACTTGAGTAATTTAAAAATTGAATGCAATCAGTCTAAAAAGCAATTCAATATTTTAATACTGTCACAAGTTTCAAAGTTTGAGATTTTAAATTGCGGAGAATTATCATAACTTGACATGATTTTGCAATTCATTTCATAACCGTCACAAAAATCTCTCAATTAGGGACAAACAGATTTAATCAGATGTTACATTTCGTTATTTAGAGATGTATATACAACCTGAATGAAAATAAATATGTCGATAACAAATATAATATCAAACTGTTTATAACGCAGTAAAAAGCATAATTAGCAATAAAAGAAAAAATAAAATGTTGAATTTGCATCCCAATAGTTATAAAATTTATTTGAAATGTGTTTTGTTTTTACTTTTTTGTGTTTGAGCTCCTTACAAAATATAAAAATCGACAATCGATTAATATCTAAGGTGATCTTTTTAAGTGATCACAAATAAATAGTGACTAGAGGCTGCTTACTGAATTCCGCTATAAGTTAATAAAAAATAGAGTACAATATACTTTTGCATCAAAGAATGACAGGTTTCTTATTATACGCTTCTTTAAATGAACAGTACTATTTTTTGGAAGAGCTAAAAAGTATGATATGATGCATTAATATCATATGATACAAAGTAATATAATATGACACCACTAAATCGCTGAGAGTGCGACACGTGGAGTGGCAACCTGTGAGAAGCGCTGCTTCGGCGAAGTGCCAACCTGTAGGAAGCGCAGCGTCAGCAAACTCCGTACCCGTTGCAGCGGCAAACATAGGTCTAGAGTTAAGTATAATTAATTGTAAATTTTAGTTCTTAAGCGGAATTCAATAAAGGAGCATAGCTCCCGGAAAACATTTTTTTTATTAAAACTAACGAAACGTTTTTTAACTGGCGCCCGAGCAGGGACCAGCGCGCGTAAGTAGTAATTGCCTGAAAACCAAAAAGTAAGGCTACGCGAGTGGCGTACGGTAGTGATTGTGAAAAGAAAAAGGGAAAAAAGCCTGAAAATAAAAAGTAAGGCTACGTGAAAAGTGAAAAACTAAAATACTGTGCTAACAAGCGGCTACAACGCACAACGTGGGATTTTTAAACGCCGAGGGACCTCAGTACTGGTAAAGAAAAGGGACAACCCCGGAGCGCATCATAACATCCTATGGAAAGCTGGAAACACCTAGTGTAAGATTTATAAAATATTATATTTTATGACTATTATAAAGAATATTATTATTATAAAGAATACGGAATTTGAATTGAAAGAAAATAATTATCCGACACAAAGAAGAAAAAAAGAAATTATAAAGAATTTTATTATTGTAAAGAATACGAAATTTGAATTGAAAGAAATTAATTATCAGACATAAAAAAGAAAAAAAGCCTTAAATTAACGTAAGCTATATTCCAATATTGTCAAATAAGTACTATTACAAAGGAATTTTTTTAAACTAATTAACTTAAAAGAAAAGATTATTATAATGCCAGATACAGCTGAAGAACTAATTGAACAACTTAACCAAATGAGGTTAGATTATGGGCAAACCACCCATCCTTCCAACCATCCTTTAAACCCTCCCACCCCTAACCCAACTTTAATAACGACAATAGTTCGAAAAGTACTCGAACGAATGAGTACTCAAATTATAACTGACTTTACCGAACCCGACCACAGCGTGACGCTGAACGCGAACAACATAAACGAACTAGATAAAATGCCGGACATGGTTAAATGCCTTAGAGAATTTTCAGGACGACCAGGAGAATTTAACTCCTGGAGGAAGAGCGTAGACAGAATTTTTAAAGCTTATGAGGGAGTCAAGAATACTCCTAAATACTTTACGATACTCCATTCGATCAAGCATAAAATAATTGGCGATGCCAACACCGCATTAGAATCGTACAATACTCCACTCGATTGGAGTCAAATTCGAAAATGCCTTATGATGCATTATTCGGATAAAAGGGACATAGGTACCCTCAAATACCAGATAACCACTCTGGTCCAACGCCACGACGATATTCCGACCTTCTACCGAAAAGTTTACCAACACCTTTCCCTGATATTAGATAAAATTTCATGTCTCGAGTTAAGCGACGAGTCTATACGGACTATGACAAATTCTTATAGGGACAAAGCCCTTGACACATTTAATAGAGGATTAAATGGCGATTTACCTCGTCTTCCCAGCATGAAAGAACCGACAACCTTGCCCCAAGCATTACATTTGTGTCAAAAACTTGACAATATGACGTATAGAATTAATCATGCAAATAACACGCACAAAGCTAATATCCAACCACCACCACGACCTCCCCGAAATAATAATTTTAATAATTTTAATAATAATAGAGCATTTTACCCCGAATTAACATATTCCCACTCCCCCAGACGAAATTTCGACCAACATACATTCGGTCGCCAACCAAATCGATATCCCCAACACTCTCCCAACTATATGCAAAATAACCAAGGATTCATGCCGAGGTTCAACATTTACCCGATCAACCCCCATATTACCAGAGGAAATTCTTCTTTTAATAACAGACCGAACCTACCACCTAAACCACTGACTCCAATGGAAGTATACCAGTCCATACGGTCAAGACAAATTAATTATCAAAATAGGCCCAACATATTCCAGGACAATCGACCACCGAAACGTCTTATTTCCGCACAACTGACTCACCCTCCAAGCAAAATACAAAGAAATTTTTTTACTAACGCAGTCGAATTTGACCCAAACGGGATATACGATGACAATTCCCATAGCAATTATGATAATGCAGATAAAAATGAGCCTAATACTATTAATTTTTTAGATTAGCGCCGTCTTCGCGGCCTTATTACGAGTTTAGAACAAGGCGCGGAGACACAATAGATTTTTTATTGATACCGGATGCAATAAGAATTACAATCAATCCACTAGAATTAGGAATCCAATTCTGAACGAAAAGCTTTTTACAGTAAAATCAGTTGCCGGGACAATCGAAATTGCCCACCACACCTTTGTCGACATTTTTGGACCAACAGGAGGGAAAATAAAATTTTTCCATTCATACCGATAAAAATTTAATGACGATTTGTCAAAGTATAAATATAATGTTAAAACAAAGAATATCACACGAAGTGAATAATGTGGCAATTAATATTCCACACCTCTCTGTATAACAACAAAACAAAGTTAATAATATTATTGATAAATGCCCAAACCTTTTTTCTGATCCTAATGAAAAACTTACCTACACCACTCTCGTAAAAGGTGAAATCCGGACAACAACCGAAACCCCTGTCTACTCCAAGCCATACCCGTATCCGATGACATTAAAATACGAAATCGAACGCCAAATTGAAGAACTCCTAGATAACGGAATAATAAGGAAATCGAAATCTCCGTATAACTCCCCAATATGGATAGTTAACAAAAAGTCAGATGCCTCTGGCGCAAAAAAGTATAGAATGGTTGTTGATTATCGTAAACTTAATTCAGTTACGATCCCCGATAAGTATCATATACCAGAAATTAACGAAGTCCTTGCAAATCTGGGAAACAATAAACTATTTACTGTTATTGACTTAAAAAGTGGGTTCCATCAGATTCCACTTCGCGAGTCAGACATTGAAAAATCCGCATTTTCCGTAAACAACGGAAAATATGAATTCCTCCGCTTACCCTTCGGTCTAAAAAATGCTCCAGTCACATTCCAAAGAGCACTAGACGATATCCTACGACAACATATAGGAGTAAGATGCTACGTTAACACTGACGATGTAATTATATTTGGAAAAAATGAAGAAGAGCATTTTAAAAATATAGGGTTAGTATTCCAAACATTAGAAGATGCAAATATGAAAATCCAATTAGACAAATGCACATTTGCTAAAGAGGAAGTAGAATTTTTAGGATATGTAATCAGTTCAAATGGGATAAAAACCAACCCCGAAAAAGTAGAAACGGTAGCTAAACTTCCAGTTCCACAAACTCTCAAAGAATTATCCTCCTTCCTAGGTATGTCAGGTTATCACCGACGATTTATCCAGGATTACGCAAAAGTAGCTAAACCATTAACAGCACTATTAAGAGGAGAAGCAGGTCATGTCTCCAAACGGAACTCGAATAAAATAGAAATAGAATTAGACAACGAGGTCTTAAAAGCATTTAATAAAATAAAAAATACTTTAGTATCCAGAGATATAGTTTTAGCGCACCCAAATTTCGATAAAGATTTTGAACTAACGAACTCTAAGTAAACCCGAAGAGCATTATGCTAGCAATGAGAAAGAAATGCTTGGTATAATTTGGTCACTTAATTCACTTCGAAATTACCTCTACGGTTCAAAAAAAGTTAAAATTATCACCGATCATCAACCTCTTACCTATGCCTTAAGCCATAAGAATACTAATAGTAAAATGAAGCGATGGAAAGCCATTTTAGAAGAATATAACTACGAACTAAATTATAAACCTGGTAAAACAAATGTAGTTGCAGACGCCCTTTCAAGGATACCAATACAAATAAATTCACTCACACCTACGATTCATAGCGATGAAAGCTCAAGTCACAATTTAATCCCTTGTACAGAAGTTCCAATTAATGTTTTCAAAAACCAAATTTTTTTCAGAATCGATGAAATATCTTCATATCAATTTAAAATAATTTTTCCAACAGTTCATAGACATATAATTACAGAACCAGAGTACAACGAACAGCTATTGATTTCTTACATGAAACGATACCTTAACCCACCTGTTATAAATGGAATTCATACAGGAGAAAGGATAATGGGTATGATGCAAAATATTTATCCTATTCATTTTAGTAACATTAAAAGCCGATATACCCAAAAATTAGTTGAAGATATTAGTAACGAACAAAAACAGGAGAACGTCATATTAAAAGAACATTTAAGAGCACATAGGAACGCCACTGAAAATTAAATACAAATTCTCGAAACAAAATAATTTCCAGGTATGTTAAATAAAATAAAACGAATAATAGCCAACTGCACCGTTTGTAAAGAAAATAAGTATGAGAGACATCCCAATCAACCGAAAATTGCAGAAACTCTATTACCAACATATCCAGGAGACACAGTCCATATCGATATATTTTTAACAGAGGGAAAAATAGTCATGACAGCTTTAGATAAATTTACAAAATACGCAATAACAAAAAGCCTAAATAGCAGAGCAATAGAAGACGTCAGAAAACCTTTAAGAGATATTATATTTTTCTTCGGAGTACCAAAATTAATAGTTATCGATAATGAGCCATCTTTAAACTCAGCTTCTTTAAAATTTATGATGAAAGACGAATTAGGAATAGAAGTTTACACTACTCCTCCATACAAAGGTCAAGCTAACGGACAAGTGGAAAGGTTCCACTCTACAGTAATCGAAATAATGCGTTGCATAAAAGAAAACGGTAGACACAGAAATTTTGAAGAACTTTTAGAAAGAGCGGTATCTGAGTATAATCATTCAGTTCATTCCACAACACTTAAAAGACCAGTAGACCTATTTTTTCATAGAAATGTTACATTTACCCCCGACGACATAGAAAGAACTAGCCAAAGCAATTTAGAAAAATTAGCTGAGAAACAAAGAAAGGATATCGAATACCATAATAAAAATAAAAAGGAAATAAAATCATATCTACCAGGACAAATAATATTTGTTAAGAAAAATAGGAGATTAGGAACTAAGTTAAGTAAACCCTACAGTAAGGAAATAGTTAAGGAAGATAGAAATAGTACCGTGTTAGCCGAAAAAGGACAAATAATTCACAAAGGTAGAATACGTAACTAAATATGTATGATATTTTTTTTAGAATATTACTACCGCTATGCCTGGCGGAAGTACAGATCCTCGCCTACTCAAACAATAGAAAAGGGAACGGCTAGACTACAAACAGGAACATTTAGGATAATACATGAAATTGACATAGGAAAATATACGGACACACTTGACCACATAGAAGCGACTATCAAAACTGAAACTATCCGCAAAACCCCAATTATCCCTTCATATCCCACTTGATAACACAGATAAGAGCCCAACTTAACAATTTCAAAGTAGAATAAAAAATAAAAAGATCAATAAATTTCCTGGGTAGCGCATGGAAATGGATTGCAGGAAGTCCTGACCATAAAGACTACGAAATAATTTCAAATAAAATAAATAATGTCTTACAAAATAACAATAATCAGGTATTAATTAACAAACTTACAATTGGCAAAATTAGCGAGATAACAAATATTACAAATAATATAATTAAAACCATGCAAAATGAAAAAATTTTAGAAATTGAAGCATTTTTACAGCTAAAATATAAATTAAAAATAATTAATGAAGAAATTTTAAATATTGCATACGCAATACATTGGGCAAAAGCCAACATAATAAATTATTTTATTTTATCAAATGAAGAAATAAATATTGTGAAAGAAGTAATAGACAATGACAATATTCCATATGTAAATTTAGACGAAGCACTCGAATTTGCCGGAATAAAAATTGCAACTAATGGCAAAATTATAATTTATATTGTTAGCCTCCCAACCGTAGATAACCGAAATTGTAAAACATTAGATATTAGGGCAGTAAAAAATAACGCGAGGATCAATAAGATAAATTTTAATACAATTTTAAACTGCGAAAAGGGAATTTATGGAATAGAAAATTATTGTAAGAAATACAATTCCCTACAAATATGCTTAAGCAATAATGTAGAAGATTTAAGTAACGATACTTGTATAATTAATCTTTTAAAAATTCGTTTGCCAAACTGCACGGAGGTCAACAACCAGCATATCCCAACTATAGCGGAAATGGGACCTGGAATTTTACTTTTAAATAAATACAACGGAGAAATTTTAATAAACAACGAATCTACATTTCTAAACGGGACCTTCATCATTTTGTATACCAACGTAACCATTGCTATCAACGGGAAAAAGTTCTATAGCGAAGAAAGAACAGCAAGTAAACTACTACCAGCCATCCTACAACCGTCATCCGCACCACTCAAGATAGAAGAATTCCTCTCGCTGGAGATGCTGAAACAGCTTAACTTCAACAATACAAAGGAAGTAAGTCTGTTAGAAGCAGCAAACAGAGTCAAATACGGAACCAGCATCACTCTAATCGTCATTTTAATAATTATCGCCTTAATTTTCGGGAAGAATCTTCTGATGAAACAAAAAGAAGATGAACCCAATAAACTGTCGTAACCGGCAATAGAAGGACTCAACCAAATTTTCAATACATCTAAAGATTCAAACGAGGACGTTTGAATTTCAAGGGGGGACTAGTTAGCACCCCATACATTAAAAAAGTATCATATGATGCATTAATATCATATGATGCAAAGTAACATAATATGACACCACTAAATAGCTGAGAGTGCGACACGTTTAGTGGCAACCTGTGGGAAGCACTGCATCAGCGAAGTGCCAACCTGTGGGAAGCGCATCGTCAGCAAACTCCGTACCCGTTGCAGCGGCAAACATAGGTCTAGAGTTAAGTATAATTAATTGTAAATTTTAGTTCTTAAGCGGAATTCAATAAAGGAGCATAGCTCCCGGAAAATATTTTTTTTATTAAAATTAACTAAACGTTTTTTAATTTATAGCCATGGACACATAAATAGCACACGTGGTCATCAACTAAGAAAACATTTATTTATACCTTAAGTTTATCTTTTACGGATTTAAAAAGGCATGCGTTTTATTTTAAAAAATATTTACTTTCATATTACTAAAACAATAAAACAATAAATATTTTACTATCGCTAAAAAAGACGAAAACATCAATATCCTATATGACAGCTGGGACACATAATCTGAAAAGGGGTTTAAAAAAAGGTACAAACATGTTTAAAAATTATTAAAAAATTGCAAAAGATTGTTCATTTCGTTCATTTTTAATCACCCTCTCACATCTTCGCTGGATCGTTCCTTTGGTATTGAATACCAAGGCTTCTCAATTTTGGTATACCTAGGGTTAAGGAGGCATTCTGGTCTAGAAATTAAAAAAAAAATCGAAATTTTCCTTTTATATATTTATCTATTCAAGAATATGTGTTTTTAAAATTCAAATTATTTTCGGAGTTATAGGCATTTTTCTGACCCGGCATCCAAACTGGTTCGGCCGGAACTATTCGAACAAAAGACTTTACGCAAAACCTTAGACGCGTTTTTCTCGAAACTGACTTTTTCGGAACGATACCCACGATTTCTCAGGTTCTACTGGACCGATTTACTTGAAATTTTTACTTTCTTTTTTTGATTTCAGTTAACTAGGAGGGTTGAAATCATGGGTATGGTCACGTGGAAATTTTTAGAGACCCTCCACTTCGCAGCACATAATTTTTGAAATTTTTTATTTTTTTTTTAGTTTTTAATTTTTTTCTGTACTCTTCTAACATTAACAAATAACTAATGAAAAATGAATGGTAAAAATATTAATTGCCTATTTTTACGACACTTTAAAAATTACCTGAAATTCATGCTTCTAGAATACCCCCTTATGCGAACCATCTGCATTCGCACACAACATATGTAAATGTGATTCTATCCTTAGCTATTTTTCGGCCAGGTACCGTCGTTTCGTTTTCCGTTACAAACTTTTTGACATTTTTTAACTCACTAACTATAAACAATTCACATGTTCAAACGTTCATGACAAACTACGTATGTACATATGTATGTACATCGCGACACCGACAATAGTTTTTAACATAGAAATTCGGGGAATATATGTGACCTGGTCTACGGAAAGGGGGCTTAGGTGTCAAAAAATCAATTATCACTTTTTAGTTGATTCGGATGGAAGATGAGATTTTTAACAGCTGTTTCCTAGAAAACTAGTTTTCGCACGTTAGCTCCCTTTTCCCTTTTCGTAGACCAGGTCACATATAGCAATTGTTTTTCTTGCTAAACAGACGGTTGGGTTTGAAAAAATAGATAAAAAGTTAACTTTTGGTTACGGACGCTCAAGATCGGTCAACTTAGCCGAAAGTTTAACTTTCTCGCGAGTTAACTTTCCGCGATTCCGCGATAAATCGCTCCATGTTTCTTGCAAGTCGATCAAACTTGTCAGAGTGAGGACGAGCTCCTAAGAGGCTTTCAGCGACCTCAAGACAACAAAGCAGGTTGCACTGTGGTTTTTCGCTTGAACGCTTTTTACTATTATAAATGTTTGTCGTTTTCTTCTTTACTATTTTGCACTTTTTTGTTATTATAAAATTTTCACACTGCGGAATAGGAAAAGAATTTGTCCAATTCTTTTAAAGGTGAAATTTTATTAAGGATATAATCGAATAATCTTTAGTAATTATAAAATTTGTCGGGGTATTGGAGCAGTTCTAAATATGAGGTGTCAAATTCACATTCTAGATTGCTATATTGATTAGTTAGATATAATCCAAAAACATGTTAACGCTTTCGAAATATAGAACTCTTGATCTGTATATTATACATCGTTCACACTTAAATCTCAAAAAGCAATGTTGCAGCTTGATCCGCTTTTTCACTCTGACATCCTATAGTAACGGTTCTCATGTGAATTATTCTCCTATTAATCTTTTTATTGCTTGCACTCTGAAATCAACCTTAGGTCAGCCGTAAAACCATGCTGTTATTAAGGACGTACGACTTCTTGTTTTTTATTGTTCAAACACGCGAGAAAAGAACGAAAGCCGTGTGCTTACAAAAACTACACTGCTGAAGTGTCACGCAAATTAATATTAATATGGAATGAATAATACGAATTTTATACTAAAAATTAACAAACATATTGAAAAATGTAAAATAGGAATAAAAATTTAAATTAAGTTAAAAAATTTTTGTAGAATCGATTGATGATTTATTTTACATTGGTAAATGCACTTAATAGTATAACAATTCGTCTGTGGGGAAATTCCTTAGAAATTAAAATCTTAATCAGGATCAATGCAATGGCAGAATGCTGACTATTCCTTTTGCCATGCAAACTTAACGATCAAAATTACATATGTCCTTGTATGGAACCTTTTATATTTGTGAAGGGTATTAAAGTTTCCTTTGCTACCGAAGTGAACGTTTCTTCTTGTTTATTCTTAAACCAAAGAAATCAGAATACACCCAACTCTTTTTTTACACGGTTGATACGTTTTTCAAAAAAAAAAGAAGCGTTTCGTATAGTAAAATGGGGGATACGTTTCATGCCATCTGAAAACCGTGTAAGATGAAACAAAGAACTGTATTTACTTCACAAAAAACTGTGTAAAAAATGTTGAAAACTATAAAATTTCAAATATGCCTACAAATTGTATATTTATATGGCATTTTATTGAGCATTAAATCTTAAAATACATAATTCATACAGGTGAAAAATTGGTAGATTAAGCAAAAATCAAAAGAAATCTCTTAATCCAGAATTAAGAACAGAAAAATTAGAATAGAAATAAAGAAAACATATTTACATAGCTACATATTTAAGAGTAATCGAATAAGGGGATTTCCCAGTTGCTACTATCTATGTTCATTTCAGCAATAGTGTTAAGTGTAGTAAAAACAAACATAATTACATGACAGTGATTTTGAAACCGTACTTGATTAAAAATTTTATAGAAAAAAAATTGATTTTCAACCGTGTAACTTTAAATCCGTGTAAAAAGAAACCTTGTAAAAAAAGAGTTGGGTGTACCTATTTTTCAATCCACAAAAGATTCCTTGCAAGAACTTGTTTCCGAAGGTTTAATTTGTATGGCAGTTCTGAAAAGTGAGCAGCTTCATTGAGGGAGCTAGTGGCCAAAGAATAAAAAAATAGCAACCAGCTATATAGACATTTTCATTATTGAGCTTAACAAAAGTCTTCATTTTATTATAATTAGCATAAAACCTTAATTAAAAAAAAAAACCAAAAACGTTAAATAAACATCCTCTGGTCAACTCTCACCCTTTCGCTTCGAGAAGGGTAGAAATTGTTGCAATTTTTCCTAGTTAGAAGGTAACATTTTGAGAAATTCATTAGTCAAGTAGATTAGATTAGGTCAATACTCTATGTACCTGTATTTTACTATTCTCCAATCGATGACGATGGAGCAGACGTTCCATTGCCCGACCATGAAGAAGTTCGAATAGCAATTACTCGTCTGAAGAACAACAAAGCGGCGGGAGCCGATGGACTACCGGCCGAGCTATTCAAACACGGCGGCGAAGAACTGATAAGGAGCATCAGCTTCTTTGTAAAATATGGTCGGACGAAAGCATGCCCAACGATTGGAATTTAAGTGTGCTCTGCCCAATCCATAAAAGAGGAGACCCCACAATCTGCGCCAACTACCGTGGGAGAAGCCTCCTCAACATCGCATAAGGTCCTATCGAGCGTATTATGTAAAAGATTAAAGCCCACCGTCAACAAACTGATTGGACCTTATCAGTGTGGCTTTAGACCTGGCAAATCGACAACCGACCAGATATTCACCATGCGCCAAATCTTGGAAAAGACCCGTGAAAGGTGAATCGACACACCACCTCTTCGTCGATTTCAAAGCTGCTTTCGACAGCACGAAAAGGAGTTGCCTTTATGCCGCGATGTCTGAATTTGGTATCCCCGCAAAACTAATACCGCTGTGTAAGCTGACGTTGAGCAACACGAAAAGCTCCGTCAGGATCGGGAAGGACCTCTCCGAGCCGATCGATACCAAACGAGGTTTCAGACAAGGCGACTCCCTATCGTGCGACTTCTTCAATGTGCTGCTGGAGAAAATTAATCGAGCTGCAGAACTTAATCGAGCAGGTACAATTTTTATAAGAGTGTACAGATGCTAGCGTAAGCCGATGATATTGATATCATCGGCCTCAACACCCGCGCCGTTAGTTCTGCTTTCTCCAGAATGGAAGGAGCTGTTAAAAAGGGATTAAAATTAATAATCAATTGAATTAATATATTTTTTTAATTAATTCGATTATTAATTTTTTTCGCAATTCGTTGATTAATTAATGATTGAAAATTAATTTAATCAAAATTAAATCATGATTAAAGGGAATTAATTTAGTTTGAAAAATTTATTTACAGATTAAAAAAATTTAATCAAAAACTTAGTTAGATTAAAAATTTTGATTAAATTGGATTAAAGTGGATTAAATGGCAATGGAATATATATATATTTGAATTATAATATATCTGCTATAAGTCATAGCGGAATTCAGTAAGCAGCCTGTAGTCACTATTTATTTGTGATCACTTAAAAAGATCACCTTAGATATTAATCGATTGTCGATTTTTTTATTTTGTAAGGAGCTCAAACACAAAAAAGTAAAAACAAAACACATTTCAAATAAATTTTATAACTATTGGGATGCAAATTCAACATTTTATTTTTTCTTTTATTGCTAATTATGCTTTTTACTGCGTTATAAACAGTTTGATTTTATATTTGTTATCGACATATTTATTTTCATTCAGGTTGTATATACATCTCTAAATAACGAAATGTATCATCTGATTAAATCTGTTTGTCCCTAATTGAGAGATTTTTGTGACGGTTATGAAATGAATTGCAAAATCATGTCAAGTTATGATAATTCTCCGCAATTTAAAATCTCAAACTTTGAAACTTGTGACAGTATTAAAATATTGAATTGCTTTTTAGACTGATTGCATTCAATTTTTAAATTACTCAAGTATGCTAGAGAACATGTTTACAAACAATTTTATGAATATAAATCATACACTAACCGACCTATTCGTCATAAAGTCTGCTAGAATAATAAAAATCAGTATATATACATATACATACATACATATGTATTAGAGAATATGGGAGTTAGGATAATTCTTTGACCAATGTATCTATATATCAAATATTATATGTTCATTTAAGTTCACTAAGATATCTTAAAGATATATTCGGTATAAGCCCCTCAGAATGTTTTGAAACTATTAGGTCTAGAGGTAGTATTGACCCGATGTTAACCCTAGAACCATAACGTCATTCTATACTACGTTAAGACCAACTATGCGTAAATTTTACGCAGAAATGAGAATCCGCCTAATATAACCCGATTTTGAGCCATTTTGCAGTCTAAATTGATAATTCTTATCAAACAATTTATTTTTAAAATAAAGTATAAGATTTTAAAAGAAAATTCAGTTCATTTTATTAAAGAAAAGAGAAGGAAAAGATTAAATTTCATTAACACAGTTTTTACAAACTTTAATTTGATGTTCACCACAAATTGCTGATGATTTGCATACAGAGCAATATGTTGTAGTAAATCGTCTTTTTGTGTAGTGGCAAAATGTGCAGTATTTCCTTTTCGCCTTTTGCGGAGAAGCTTTTTGACTAACTATTGAACCTATTGGGTTGTTAGTTTTCATTATTTCATTTATTTTTTCTTTTATTTTGTAGGCAACTGTGCATTTAGCAATCGTTCCTCTTGCCACGGTTGTGTGAGTTCTTCATGAAGTTTAAGTACAAACTTTGACCTACTCATAGGCTTAAGACCGTTTCGTGTTACATTGTGACTATATAAAACGTAGACATTAACTGAAGCAATATTTAACATATTGTAAAAAAAACAAAGTGGCCACCGTTTCGTCTTTCTGTTGCAGCAAATATTTTGAGTCATCTGATCAAAAGTGTCAACTGCGCCTTTGGTCGAATTATATGTGAGTATAATTTCAGGTTTTTTTGTGGTTGGGTCTAGCGCTCCATTAATATGCATCGTTGAAAGTAATAGTACATTTCTATTTTGTTTTGGCTGGAATGACACTAAAGTCATATTCTCATTGTAAACGAATCGGGATGAGCCACACTGCCGTGACTTAGTGTCAAGTAATTCCGGTGGTATTTCAGCTTTATTTTTACGTAGTGTGCCAACAATTGTCATACTGTAGGGATAACTTAACAGTTTTGTTGCCAAAGGGATGCTCGTAAACCAGTTGTCCATTGTTATATTCCGGTTACTTCCATGCAAAGGTTTCGTCAGTCCTTCAACAAAGTAATTGGCTAGTTGTTTTCCTTGTGTATTAGTAGACTTTCCGAGATACGGCTCTGCGTTAATAACGTATTTTGTAGCGACATCGCAGACCATTACAATTTTTATTCCGAATTTATTTGGTTTGTTCGGAATATACATCCTAAATGGGCATCTACCTCGAAAACCAACAAGTTGCTCATCGATGGTTACATAGGAACCAGGCTTAAAATTCTTTGTACAACTATCTAACTACTAACTTCCGCTCTTCTCTTGTAGTCATATCGTCGAAACGAAGTGAGTTTAGAAGAAACTCGAATCTATGTCTACTCATTGTCGCTCTATATCGATCGCCCGAATAAGAAGTGTCAAACAAGATATCAGTTGATAGATGGTTGCTCTTCCAAACAGCAGACAAATACAGCAAACCCAACAAGGCTTTCAATTCCATAAGACTTGTATTTGAAACCGTGGCATTTCTTGATTGATATTTATTTCTTAGTTGAGAAATTTTGGCATTTGTATGGTATAAAACAATATTCAATATCTCGTCACTAATAAACAGTTTAAATGCATCGCTTGGTTCCATGGCTTCTTTGGCGTTACCCGATGGTCCTGTAAATATTTAGTGTAGATGTACGAAAGTGTACTTCTCTCATTATTATTTTATTACCTGGCCGAATGTATATAATATTTCGTGCTGCGCATTTACCGTATTCACGTTTTATTGGAAAATTATTCCAAATGTGACCGTTTTTGCCCAAAATTTGACTATTTTCCCCAATTTCCGCAAGTTGGTTATCCAACTCTTGTTCCAAATTTGGCAATGTTAAAGTTTTACGTTTTATTTTTGTCTGCTTATTCCCTCCAATGCTGTTGCTGTTTTTCTTTTTTCAGACCAGACAACTTCTAGTTCTTTTTCTAGCTCTGCTTCATCAATTGGATCAGGAAAATAGCTCATATCGGCCAAACTATCATCGCTATCGAAATCTTCATTTTCCTCTTCTCCATCTCCACTGATATCACTAAAATCTTCATCATGCAGAATAACCTCTATATCGTCATCATCAAATTTTTGTTTTGAAAAACACGGTTTTCCAGCTGCCACTTCGTCAGTGAAAACAAGCCTACATAAAATTTGCACAACAGTTGTATACTTTTATTACGAATAATTATTCCACTTATTACCAACAATGCGTAAATTTTACGTATTCGATTTTTTCGCTTTTTACCAACAATGCGTAAATTTTACGCATAGACTTGTGCTGCACTTGCTCTCAAACCTTCAAATGACCACATTTGCTGGGTTTTCTCATTCCTGCATATATAAAACTAATTGCTACAAGCACTGCCGGCGCTGGGTACCGTTACGTCATGGCACACTTGTGCAAACACAATTTGAAAATTGTATATGCGTAAAATTTACGCATATTATGGTTCTAGGGTTAACAACATTTAGCATTACGTCAAAATGTTACCAGAAAAGGATGGTATCTAAGTTTCGTTTAGATACATTACAGTTTGACCGATAAATGATGTAAAATTAACCTGATGTTTGAAAATCATTATATTAGGTATATGCGAGCTAAGCAATTATTTTATACCTGGTAGGTCATATCCAAAAAGTACCATTTGTGCAAAGTTTTATCCCAGTGTCTTTTTTGGTGCTTAATTTGTTTACTGTGAAGTTAAGGAATCAGATGAAATTTAACGCCTATTTTCACAATTTAGGATGAAATAAGGCGTGGTTGTAGTCTGAAATTGGTTGAATTGTTTCTCAGGAAGAAGAGTTTATCTAAAGGTGGGCGGTGGCTCGCCTATTGACCAATTTTTACACCGATTCCACCGAAGCTCTTCCATACCATATTTACTGTGAAATTTAAGGCTCCTAATGTATTTACTTATTTAATGAGTTATCGAGCATTTAGTAGTTTTCTACATAAGAAGGTACTGTAAAGATTTCCCCAAGGCGAGTCTTCTTTACAAAAATTTATCAAATATTTATTCTAAGCTTTTACCCCACAATTACTCATCTCTACTGCGAGACCCTGTGCCAAATTAGTTTAGTTAGGACGATTTATAGGTTTTCGCTTTATGGCAATTTGTGGGCGTGGTAATAGTTTACAAGCATCAGAACATATGTACGTACAAAGTTTCATCACGATATCTTAATTTTTATTGAAGTTATTGCTTGCACAAACATATGCATTATTTTTAGGAAGTATTTTTTTAGGAAATATATATTATTCTAGGGATAGATCGTATTGGGATGAAAATTTAGCATCTAATATGTTTCTTAATACTGAAACACAAAAAATTAAAACAAAAAATTTTGTCCCTGAACAAAGTTTTACGGGGAATCACTCCTAAAATTTAGAGGTATATAAAAGAGATGTTGGCCTATTCTCACACCTGCACGATGAGCACATCATCAAAATCGGACCAACAGTTTCGGAGGAGTTTGGCAAAAATCGTTTCACAAGAATTTTAACTTTTTTGTTTAAATTTATATATATTTTTTTGTTAGAAGTGAAAATAAATTCTCAAACACATTTAAGGTTTCATTGAAACACCTGCACAGCTGAAGTTTGCCGTTATTATCAAAACAACCATATTATACTAACATTTCGATGTTTATATAAGTTGTACTGCTTAATCAGATAATTTTAAACTAAAAACTTTCATTTTTTAAGTTACAAAATACGCTTTAATGGCTTATACAAAACTATCATAGGTACTCTGATAAGTGAGGAAAAATGTTGAGTAACTTATATATATTATTTTCATGTAGCAATAGCTATTTTTATTCTCTTGTTCACTTAACGGTTGTTTGTATCTTCTTAAACTAATCGAGTTAGATATAGTGTTATATAAGTTAACACAATATTTTATGAACTACTACATAAATTCCATTCCCACATTATATGCTAGAAACATACAAACCGTTTGCATACTTTGGAGTCCTATTACAACCAAAAGTGCAACTGTGCTAAACGCGCATCCGCTAAATTCTTAAGTGAGCGAAGCACGCGCAAACCCTTTTAGCTGACCAAGCATCTTCGGTCACGTAGGCCGGCTCAATCAAAGGTTAGATTATAAACTTTAAAATTAAGTGTTGTCAGTCTTTTTAAGTTACTAGACTCGACAGGCACATAGTGCCGCTAAAAAAACATAAATAATTTTAAGATAATAAAATAGACACATCGTGCCGACCTAATAAAATTAATTAATAAATAAACCTCCGTCTCGTTAATTTATATACATACATATACCATAAGTCTATAATTTAAAGAATCAGTGTCAAAGCGCTGTGTTACAGTTTTATGTAACGAATCACATTAATGTGTTCTGGATAATACTTCGAATTCAAAAGTATTTTATTAAAAAAATAGTTTTAAAACATTAGTTAGATGCTGTTTTGAATAATTATCTAGGTCGTATCCTATTCTTTGAAAAAGCTAATTACGTTATAATTGCATTATTATTTTTCAAACTTAATCTAACATGAAGCTGCTGCATTTTGTTTATATATGTATGTATTTTCATTATTCATGCACCTAATTTTCACTTATTATTTGGCCAACAGCTGAATAAGAACATACAAATGTACATAACCAATTTCAACCAATTTCAAGTGAGATACATATTTAAACTTTCTAAGCCTTGGTCGGATCCTTAATTGTACATAGGTTTCAACGCATATCCTTGACTTAACTTGACCTATGAAAATAAAGATGTATTGTTAAGTTGCATTTATAATAAATACGCTATTTAACGCGAAATAGCTAAAATGTGATTTTGAGGAAGTTGTGAAAAAATGTCCGGGCACTAAAATTGGCATTGGCTGAATGAAATATTTTGATTTGCGATTAAATAAATGCTAAATCTAAACTTTGAATCGACCGAGAATGTTTTCTCTTACAGACTTATTATACATATGTATGGTATATTACAGAGCCGCTCAAAATAATTCATGCCTATACTCGGAGTATAGGCAAGCAAATGCAGTCGAAACATGTACGCTATGGCGCTAATTCTGCCATCGTCAAAAATACACTCGAAATACAGGAGTTCAGTTTCAAATAAGCATATAGAGGACTTAATGAGAATCAAAACAAAAAAAAAAAAAATGAAACGATCTTGAAGTCGATATGGAAAAAATCATGGAAAGTTTAAAAAAATTAACAAACGTATTTGCTGTTTTTGTTGTTATTATTGTTGTTCTTAATTGCTTTTTTAATCAAAAACCATAATATTTTATTTTTTTCTAAATTTTTAATAACAAAATAAACAAATATGTAGCACGATTTCACTCAGTGTACTAAGCAAGCGCACGCACACAATCATACGCTAGCAGATATCAAATGTGTGATTGTATGCGTTGGTAAATAAATTGCGCATTATTTTGAGCGGCTCTGGTATATTACAATCGATTTGAACTAAATTTTCTTCTTCTTAATTGGCGTAGACACCGCTTACGCGATTATAGCCGAGTTAACAACAGCGCGCCAGTCGTTTCTTCTTTTCGCTGCGTGGCGCCAATTGGATATTCCAAGCGAAGCCAGGTCCTTCTCCACTTGGTCCTTCCAACGGAGTGAAGGTCTTCCTCTTCCTCTGCTTCCCCCGGATTTGAACTAAATAGTGAACCAAATAATAGCAGGTCGAAACAGAACATTTTTTCTAAGCCAAATGCCTTATCATTTTCCGTCTATCGAAGTCCATCTAACATGGAATATGGTATTAAGCGTGGAATACGTTTCTATGAAAATATTGGCCAATATCAAAGTTCTTAAAAGTGCTATGTAATAAGGCAACGATTTTAACAATAAAAATAAATGTGGGTTGTGCTGATGTTATCTGATTAAACAGATTGAGAAGTTGAGCTGTAACTCTAAATAAAACAAAATTTGTGTGTTTTAAAAACACGTAGCATATAATCATGATTGTACGTACGTTTCTAGATGCATTGGAAAATATGAAATGTGTATGTAAATATTAGAAAGGTGCTCTAGCATGCATTCAGCAAACAAATATAACTGTTTTCGTTTTCGGCGATAAATGGCATAACCAGGCAAGTGGTAAGTATGCCAACAGTCGAAATCCATATGCAAACATAAAGTTAAAGTTAACCACGCCCAACTAACCCAAAAAACTACATACAATCGCATACATACATTCATAACAGTGGATACGTGAAGCGATGTTTACTCAACGTAAGCAATAGCTATGCTGTTTTGCCACATGTTTCTGTTAAACTGTACATACAAATGGTTTTGTTAAAGAGCAAGAAAATGTAATCCTCTTTTTGTGTAATATGTTGAAAACGCCTGTATGTAGATAAAGTGTTTCTAACCAAAGTTGCCAGCTTAAAAAGAACAAAAAAGGGCGAGTTTTGATTAAAAAGCATTAATTTTTTTTAAAGAATCTTTATTTAATTAAATTAACATTTATATTAAAAAAAACGTATGTATATAAAGTGCACATCATATAATATAAAATATAACATAGCATCTTTTCACTTATAACTATTGAATAGCCTTTAAACATTTCCATGTATGTATAATACAGTGATCGTTCAATATAAAAATATTGTGTTGGGCACCTAATACATTAAATCGAATGATTTTTTTTTACATATAACAAAACCATATCTTTAAATAAATAACATAATACTTTCTGTATAATATAAATATGTATATAATTAAATTCAACGCAACAAAATTAAAAAATTGTAGTTTTTTTGCACAAACAAAAACTCTTCAGTTCGCGTCTGTTTTTTAATAATTTCCGATCAATTTTGTATTGCAATTTGTTGCAAATCCCTTAGAAAAAGAAATTCCGTATGTTTTTTCAGGAAGAAATATCCAAAAAATACCGCAATAAACTGCACTGAATATTGCCTCTATGAAATGTTACTACTTTTTTTTATTTTTTATTACGTTTGCACATTTAAGAAGAAGCATGCGTTTTTTGAATTTAGTCAATCATTATTTGCAAAAAAATTGTCCTCGTAGACCTTAGAATAAAATTTCATTTCGTCATTGACTTTAAAATGGTACCACTAATAGGGATTTTGAGGATATGGTCATAAATACTTTCCATTTGACATTTTACTTTCTAAACTAAACGAAATAAAGGCAACCACACGAAAAAAAAATTTAATTGACTGAATTACTTTTAATCCAAAGTCAATGAAAACATGAAAAAATGCATGTTTGTTGAGAAACAGTTAAATTGCCGTTGGTTTAACGAAACATACGTTTTTAAAGAGAATGCGAAATTCAGGATAAAAATATTTCAGCTTTCGCAATATGGAATAACTAAATTTTTTGTGTTTATAATATAGAAACTTCAATCAGATAATTGTAATCGTTACACTGAACAACTGCTGCACTAAAAACTCAACCAAAGTTAAATATATATTGCCTTACATATTGTTAACAATTTCATTCGTTCTTAACGAATCTATATAAATATTTTAAAAATGTACATATATCTTTAATTTCATTGTCTACTACCTTATCCTCTTCAACTTGTGTTTATAAAATTTACTTCAAGTTACATTTCAAATATATGTAAATAAAAGTGGCTGCTGTCGTGGAGAAAATTACATCAACTTTTATGTTGTAATTGTCACTACATCAGATGTCTAAGCGTTTTTGTGTGAAGCAGTGCGATTACATATAAACTATTTCGAATTTTAAAAACATTCATTCTGCATTTTAATATGGTACGTGAAATTTTCGAGATTTTCTAACCATCTACTAACTCATATCCAGAATTCATAATATTTTTTTGAAGCTACAAACTTGGTGACACACTTAGTATACCCTGTTCAGGACATGAAAAATACCAATTGCTTTTAACGAGAAAGAATGGTCGGCTGAGTACTTTAACTTGCATTTCATTCAAATTGTAAAGTTGTTTATAATACTAATTAACATACAGAATATAGTACAGAAAAAAATATTTTTCTATAAAATTTTGTCCGTGTAAAAAAAATTGCTTAAATAAATAATAATTTTAAAAGTATCTAATGGCTCTTTGTCTTGATCTGGTTCCAACCGATGCCCTTTGCGGTGACCACCACTAATCCTTAGAGTTTCATCTAAAACCAAACGGACAAAAAGAAACTTAGTTTTATTAATAAATAACCCAGTACCTAATCAAACTTTTTTGTTTATTAAATTTACAAAATGGCAGCCTAGGAAAATATTTCCTAGACTTTCGAAAAAAAAAAATTAAAAGAAAATGCTCCAATTAAATTTTGTGGAAACATTTTTTAACTTCATTACATTAAGTTAATATAATAATGTGTTCTTGTTTGTAAAAACAGATCAAATGGAAGAAATCAGAACGTTCGTATCAGCACATTACTCAATCGGCAAACAAAAAACAAAGAGGGATAACCAAAACACTTCAATGTTCAAGAGGCGTGAAAGTGGCATTGGGAAAAAAGTACTGGAACTTATAATATTATTAAATCGCAATTTCTGCCTATACATTATATGAGAACTTTTGGGTTGATTCCCTAATGAATGTATTACTCATAAAATTTAATATTTTTGGAAGTCTGCAAGTAATTTAAAGAACACAAATCAATTAGTGATCAATTGCAACTTGAGATTAGAAATAGCTCTAGTAAACTTGAAAATTAGAAGTTTTTATTTTATAGTTTACATGACTGGACTTTAGGGTATTTAAAGACAACCATAAATCACTCTGGTGGATATCAAAGGGCATCAAGTAAGATTGTTTTAATACATAAATGCAAAAGAAAACAAGACAATGGCAAATTACTTAATCTATGCAATTGAGAGTATTGAATCTCTTCAAATGAGTTGCTATCCTACGCAACAATCGAACTTTCGATTTAAGTGTTCTCTGAATACAAGATTGCATGCATAATAGTTGGCTAGAAAATTGTTTCCTGCTTTGTTGACTTTTCCTGCCTAACTGTTATAGCAAAACCCTTTAATATAATATAAAAATAACATGAATTCATAATTAGCACTTCTTAGATTACAATTATTATTTGTCAATTATATCAAATTATAATTTAAACCTGCATTTCCGGCACATGCCGATTTTCCCATAATCATCTCTTTTGAATTCCTTAGAATTTTATTACTTAACATTCACCAACCAATTGAACAAATATGCAATGTGGGCATAGTATTTATTAATATAGATATAATACTAAAATTAAGCAGTCGAGTTTGAACGTTCGAAGAAAAATGTAAGTAAATTTTAGGAGGAAAATAAAGTTATTTTAATAAAGTTTGTGCAATTTAAAAGTGGCGCTGTCGATAGGATACCATATCCTTTTTGTGTAAAGAAGAGTAAACACGGGTAGTAAGGATATTTTAATTTCATAATCGGTATAAAAAAAAAACTTTTAAAATTAACAAAAAATTTGCAAACAGACTAGAAGATAGTCTGTTGAAAAAAACGCTGTAGAAGACGATTGAAGGAAAGGAAACGTCTTTGTGAAAAGAAAACAAATTGTTTCTTAAATTGACCATGAAACAATGTGACAACAATGTAAAGTGGTTAAGAATGTATAAAAATAATTTATAAAATTTTATGAAGTTTTAAAAATGCTAATGTAATTTTGTGTTTAATAAAGTGAAAACGCAATTACTACGAACGAACTAAGCAAATGAAAAAGGTTCAATCGAAAATATTTTGAAAAAAATGAATATCTGATAGCTAAATAATTATAGTAGTCGTGGAAAAGTTAACAAATAACGTACTTTGGACTGTGAAAATAACAGAGTTCAAATAAAATTAAAAAGAAAGCACTTCAGGGCATCCCTCAACTGCGGGACATCCCTCAACTTCAGGACATCGAAGACTTCGTGTAAAATAGTATAAGGTATTTACGATAGTAATTAAAAGAAATAGAAAGTAATAGAGAATTAACTGATTTCGTTAGAGAAATCAAAAAAAGGAAAAACAACAGTTCAAAATATTAAATAAGAAAAGAAAGAAAAATATTAAAATTTTAAATAAATAAAATGGCTCAAATACGTTTCGATCTCCTTAAATAATTTGAAAATTTATCCGAATTTAACGGCGACTACAGGGACCTGCAAATATTTTAAACTTAATACATAGGTAGGGTACACCCAATGCTACAGAGATATGATGAACTATCACAAAACTTGTTTTCCGACTTAATTAAAGTAATTTACAGGGAGATCATTGAACTAAATTCATATGCCATTTCTTGGAACGAAATCAAGCAAGTACTCCAAAATGATGTTGATGATCGACTAAGTTGCGATGAACTTTTCGATTCACCAAGAGCAGTTACTTTTAAAACCACAAGTCCCGACTTTTTAGACGCGATTAAAAAAAAACTCAGACGCCTCACCAATAAAACTTTATTCGTCCTCGGACAAGACGTACCAGCTGCAAATGCTGTAGCTCAAAATAATTCCCGCACAGCTCTAGATATTTTTAAATCTAAAATCCCCGAACCCAATAAGAATATTCTAACATAAAAACACTTTAGAAGGAGTAATGAACATGCTATTTGAAGCTTTATGTGCTCACCTTCGACTAGGCAACCAACAGTTATTCGCACAAAACAAAAATGAACAAAACTCACCCAAACAAAACAAATGTAAATCTTAATACAAGTACACACAACAAAATTCCAACCAAAACATTAGTTCACAAAATATTTGAAATCCCAGTAATTACAAGCAAAATTATAAACAAAATCGTAATCAGAATTTCTATAGGCAAAACCTTATCCAACAAAACGTTACCGCACAACAAAAGTTTGCAAACCAAAACGGAAATTACAATCGTTTTCCATTAATTTTTATTAATTTTCCAATTACTGGAACTAATGATTCGGATTTCAATCAACAAAACCTACAACCGAATTTCGCAACACAAGGAGCTTATAACTATTTTAATAATACTTCCATGAATACAGATACTAACTACAGAGCTAACAATCACAAACTTTTTGAAAATGTTCGGCCTTCAGCCTCGAAGAACTTCCATATATAAAAGTAAAAACAAAATTAGTACACATACTACTGTGATAAAATTGAAAGGTGAATATTTAATGTATACGTGTTTTTCGAATTGGTAAATTTTTTTTGTAAGTTGGTAGTACTGTTAGTGACATCTAATTTCACGTCAAAATATTCAGTAGTATTTGAGAAACGCGTCGTTTTGTGAGGTTCTAAAAGTGAATTCTTCGATTTTTACTATGTCGAAATTTATGGAACTAAGAAGTACGATAATGCATTTCGTCACATTAATATCGTGCCGCAACCACCTCATTCGCCTGATTTACCTTCGTGTAACTTCCGGCTATTCAGCAAAATCACCTGACCACTTCGAGGACACCGTTTTGACTCAATTGAGGATATAAAAGCTCCGATAAGTGTATTGCAGCGGTAGGAGATTACTTTGAAGGAGATGAAATGGTCAAAATTAACCTTTCAATTTGATTACAGTAGTAAAATTAATAGTAGACACAGGTGCAACTAACTCAATTTTAAATCCTGGCATTTGCCATCCTAAAAGGATTCTAAAGATAAACCCATAAACACATTACAGCATAAGATCTGTATAAATGAAATTGCGACAATCAAAGCTTTTGCAGAATTTGGTACAGGACTCGATGTAATCGAATTCGATCTAAATAAATTTCATAATTTCTATGACGTTTTAATATACAACGATTTAGTAAGGCCTTTAAAAGCTTAAACTATGCGGATAACACAATTAAGTTTGAAAAATTCGAATTACCTCTTGTTGTCAAATGCAAAGATGCCGGCAAAATAGAAGAAAACGAAGAAGCTTATGCCAATTATAAACAAATAATTAGATATTTGCTATCAAGAAAATTCTTAATTAAGTTTAACATCAGCAATTAAACATAAGATAAAGGTTACTGATAACGTCCCAATCTTCACTAAATCATATGGATTATATTCATAAAGAAGTGGTAGAAAAACAAATTCAGCATTTCTTGAATAATAAGAAAATAAGGCACAGCATTCCCCATAGACCAAATCATACTTTGTTCACATCCCTACAGGAAGACATATATTCCATAAAGTTTATTTTTAATTAGCTAAAGGAAGCCAATCTTAAAGTACAATTCGTCAAATCAGAGTTCTTGAGAAAAGAAACTGAATTCCTATGACACATTGTAACATCGGATGGTATTAAAGCAAATCCAAAGAAAATAAAGTGTGTCAAAGGTTCTCCAATACCAAAGCCTCCTAAATAAATTAAACAATTTCTTGGTCTAACAGGTTACGACAGAAAATTTATAAAGGACTATTCTCTGATTGCCAAACCCATGACTAATTATTTAAAGAAGGATGCAAAAATGAACACTTCTGATCCAAAATACCAAGAAAGCTTCAACACACATAAAACATTACTAATTCACGACCCAATTCTTGCATATCTTAACTTTACAAAAACATTCACCCTCACAACAGATGCTAGTAACTACGCTTTAGGTGCAGTACTCTCACAAGATAACCATCCCATTTGTTGCGCGAGTCGTACTCTTGATGAACAGTAGAAGAAAATATTTTCAGGATAATAGGTTTTTATAATAACACCATACACAGTACCACAAAAAATTAAACCAATCGACTTTATAAACAGAAAAATTCATGAAGACAAATATAAAGAGATCCATGATATAAATTTGAAAGTTTCGTACATAAATTAAATAAAGAAAAGACGTTGATAATTAAGAAGGTATGAACTTTAGAAAGGGGTAAAAATCATAGAAAAGAGAAAAATAAATGCTAGTAATCGACGAAGAACGAAGAACTAAGATTGGATTGAAATATCATAAAACACATGTGAAACAAAATAAAAAGTATCAATATAAAGATAATCCCAAAATCCAAGCTAAACTTTAAACAAATCAATATACACTTTTTCCGATGATACCCTGGATTATAATTATATTTCTCACAGTCACGAACGCACAGTCTATCGATATACAGAATTTGACTAACAATAACGGATACATACCGATCTAGACAGAAGAACTGAAAGTAATTACATACCCGCTTTCTAATGGTACGCCGCAAGGCTCACCTCTTTCAGCCCTCCTTTTCATCATTGCTTTCGATGATATTAGTAGGATGATAAAAAATTACATAGGAGTTGAGCACCAGATCTATGCTGACGATGTCCTAATCTACACAAAAGTCTCTGACGTTAATTTAGCTCAATCCTTATTTACTAATATACTCGCCAGAATTGAGACTTGGTCACTGGAGTCTGGTGCTTCACTTTCCTTAGACAAAACACGTATCCTTCATGTATGTAGGAAGCAAAATTGCAACGGTATTTCACTAACCCACAACCAAACTAACATCGAATGTAAAACACAGCTGAAAATACTAGGATTAATTTTTGACTCTAATTATAATTTTAATGCTCACTGTAAATATGTCAGAAACTCGTTAATGTCACGATTAAATATTGTTAAATATCTCTCGTCTAAGCATTCATTTATTCATCCGAACACACTAGTCAATGTTGTCAGAGCTTTGCTAACTTCAAAAATATATTATGGGCTCCCCATCTATGGCAATTGCTCCAAAAGCAGTATCAACCTTTTAAATGCACCTTACCATTGCGCAATACGGCGAAGTCTCCGGGCCTTTCCAACCTCGCCAATAAAAACGATAATGGCTGAATCTGGTTTACCAACTATTCAAAATAAAATTATAGATTCTTCGCTTCAAATTCTTGCCAAAACGGCTGAGAACACCAATCCATTACTAAATACAACTATCACCCATGCCACGAAAAAAAGAAAAATTCCAAGAATACAATCGGCTATTTCGAGATGCTTAAGTTTCGCTGCAGAAAATAATATTTTACGTAACGCAACACGCAAATTCACCACTCGACATCCTCCTGTCTGATCAATGATAAAATACTACAGAATAAGCTTATGTTTTTGTCCAAGCAAAACACACCAAACGAAGTCTTTCAACAAACCTTTGCTGAACTGGAATCTAATTACACAAATAATGGCTGGAAGTTATTGTTTACGGATGGCTCCAAGTCCATCGATTCCACTTCGTTAGCAGTTGTCACTGCCACAGGAGAAATTATTTGCAATTGGCTTCTTCCCTTAACGAGCTCTGTATTTACCGCTGAAGGATCTGCTTTCCTTCATGCAGTTAATGACGCAAAAAAGACTAAAGGAAAGTTCCTCATCTGTACAGACAGCAAATCGTGTATGTCTGCAATAACGTCTCCTTCCAATCGCAATCCCATAATACAAGTTATCAGGGACGCGGTCATTGGTGCCGCTCAGAAAATCCAAGTAATGTGGATCCCTGGCCATGCTGGTATTACAGGCAACCACTTTGCAGACCTCACTGCGAAAAATGTAGCCAGGACTCCTGCCTTAACATACTACGTCTCATCCAAGCAAGACATTCTTAACCTTATTAAGCACAAAAGGCATCAAAAAAAAGCAAGCGAATGGAAAACATTTAAACATCACTACGCGGTCATAAACCCAGCCAGTAATCGTATAATCTACTCGTCAACAGTTCCAACTAGCGCAATGAAGACATATACTCGATTAAGGATTGGACACACTATCATACCACACGCCCACTTACTATCGGGTAAAAGCCCATCCATTTGCCTCCTTTGCGATGACACCGCTTCTATCAAACACTTACTCACACTCTGTCCGATGCTTCACCCAACAGCCCACAACTCTGGCAACATTGATCTCATAAAACTACTAAGTGAACCTTCAGAAAAAAACGTGATGATTGTATATAGATTCTTAAAAACCAACGATTTGTTAAAATATATTTAAGCAACTTACGTCTTTACTAACCCTTAGCAAATAGAATTTTTCACCTAGTTATAATTACAAGACGGCTGAAGGCCTCGTAGCCGGTGCTGCGTTTATGTATATATATAATAAAACTCTTTTTGTTATATGAATTATTATAAATAAATAAATAAATAAATAATTACATACAACAAAATCATCCTCATTGCTAATATCGGGTGATTTTTTAAGAGCTTGATAACTTTTTTAAAAAAAAACGCATAAAATTTGCAAAATCTCATCGGTTCTTTATTTGAAACGTTAGATTGGTTCATGACATTTACTTTTTGAAGATAATTTCATTTAAATGTTGACCGCGGCTGCGTCTTGGGTGGTCCATTCGGAAAGTCAATTTTGGGCAACTTTTTCGAGCATTTCGGCCGGAATAGCCCGAATTTCTTCGGAAATGTTGTCTTCCAAAGCTGGAATAGTTGCTGGCTTATTTCTGTAGACTTTAGACTTGACGTAGCCCCACAAAAAATAGTCTAAAGGCGTTAAATCGCATGATCTTGGTGGCCAACTTACGGGTCCATTTCTTGAAACTGGTATTTTTTCAAAGATGCTGTTGGACGCAACGTTACGGTGAATGGCGATCGCTATCGTTCGATGCTAACAAACTTTTTGTTGCCAAAAATGGAAGAACTGAACTTGGTTGACATGTGGTTTCAACAAGATGGCGCTACATGCCACACAGCGCGCGATTCTATGGCCATTTTGAGGAAAACTTCGGAGAACAATTCATCTCAAGAAATGGACCCGTAAGTTGGCCACCAAGATCATGCGATTTAACGCCTTTAGACTATTTTTTGTGGGGCTACGTCAAGTCTAAAGTCTACAGAAATAAGCCAGCAACTATTCCAGCTTTGGAAGACAACATTTTCGAAGAAATTCGAGCTATTCCGGCCGAAATGCTCGAAAAAGTTGCCCAAAATTGGACTTTCCGAATGGACCACCTAAGACGCAGCCGCGGTCAACATTTAAATGAAATTATTTTCAAAAAGTAAATATCATGAACCAATCTAACGTTTCAAATAAAGAACCGATGAGATTTTGCAAATTTTATGCGTTTTTTTTTAAAAAAAAGTTATCAAGCTCTTAAAAAATCACCCGATATAACTGCTTACAAACAAACATTGCTAGCACGGTCGAAACCAAGTCATTATTAGACACCATAAGTAAAAATTTTGCGCTTTTAAAAGGGAAAATAATTAATTTAAATCCACATTTTAGACAAAAAAGAGGACTGATAAATGTACTAGGAAAAGGGCTAAAGCTTATTGCAGGCACTATGGACAATGGAGAAAAACTTGAAATAAACTAGTCAATGAAATCCCTATATAAAAACGAACAATCCTTAACAAACCAAATTAATAACCTTACCTTTGTAAACCATTTCATATCTTCTCAAATACAAAACATTACTGAATACATAAACCAAAAGCAAATTTTAATAAAAAATTACCTAAACAAATTTAAAAAATCTATGCAAAACAAAATAGCATCAATAGAGGACGAAATAACATTTATAGAACAAATTTACCAAATAAACAATGACATCTCACTTGTACATCACTCTATATTGACGACATTGGACAAATAATATTCTTTAGCAAGCTAGGAATAATTCCAACGAACATTTTAACAAACACCTAACTTGACTTAATATGTAGATGGCTCTAACAGCTACAGAAATATTAAAATAATCGTCGCCTTTCAGTACAATAATATTATAATAATTCTTCAGATTCCACAATATTCAAAGAGATACTATCGAAAATTACATTTGAACCAGACCCCAATGTAAAGAATAAATCAATTATATTAAACACTTACGAAATATTAGTAGATTACAAACGTAATATTTTTAATGTAAACGTCAATTTATTCTAAATTAAAGAATCTAATAAATGTATTTCAAATATTTTAAGGAAGCATACTTCGATGTGCAAGCCCTGGAAGAATCAACCGTAGTTGAAATTCTTCCTGATATACTAATATTTAAAAATTTCTATTCAACGATGAACATAATTGTAACAAAATTAGTATTAAAATTAACGGACATCTTTTAATCAAATTCGAAAATTGTGAAATTAACACAAGCAATAAAACATTCAGAAATGTTGAATTAAAATTTTAATATCAATTTATTCTAACTAATGATATATGCTAACAAAAATTAAAGAAAAATCAGATAATTTAAAATTGGAATTACTATATTTAGAACAGATTGAACTTACAAAAAAAGTATTCAAGAAATACAATATCAGAATAACAAATCAACAACGATAAATGTAAGCATAAACATATTAATTGTTTGTACTATTGTTAGCAATATTTACTATATAAAAGACAAATAAAAAACTATCCATATTGCATATTTCGTCGGAGCCTCAATATTTAATATAATATAAAAATAATATAAATTCATAATTAGCACTTCGTAAAATGTCCTTCCTGCACATGCACAATTATTTGTCATTAACCTGAACGTGCATTTCTGGCACATGCCGATTTTCACATAATCAACTCTTTTGAATTCCTTAGAATTTTATTACTTTGCATTTACTAAGCAACTGACCAAATATGCAATGTATGCAAAGTATTTAGTAATATAGATATAATACTTACTAAAATTAAGAAGTCGAGTTTGAACATGAGAAGAAGAATGTAAGTAAATTTAAGGAAGAAAATAAAGCTATTTTTGAAAAAAGAAAATAAAGTTATTTTAATAAAAAAATAAAGATATTTTTTTATTCAAAAGTTGCAATTTAGAAGTCTTAACCCCATTGAAGGAATTGGTTCTACGAAACATCGATTATTGAACTTCCTTGTGACCTAGATAGGAATCTCAGAGATGTAATTTTCTTCCACATCTTTTATTTTTTTTGGTTTTGAAATTTTGCGGGTGTACAGGAAATTTATTTTTGTTCCACTTTTGCAGAGTAGGTGGTACAAATAATTCCTTTATGTGTCGAGGATAGTAAAAATTGGATGGGTAGATCATTTATTCATTTATATTATTAATTATTACGAAACCAGTTTGAATTTTTACACAGGAACTCTTGAAAAATATGAGTTTAAGAACTTCAAGCAATGCTATTGTACATACATATAAACACATACCCGCATATTTAGCGAGTGCATATGTATGCACCATACATACATTACTGAAAGTACAAGTTACAGAAAAAATATTCATATTTTGTTTACCGCCACAGTTTATTTATTTCTATATGTGCTAAAATATTAACTTAGATGTACATACATACATATGTGTGTAGTAACAGGTTGTGATTACTTGGAAAACGATTGCTACAGTTTTTATACTCTTGCAAGATGTTGCTACAGAGTATAATAGTTTTGTTCACCAAACGGTTGAACGTATCTCCTAAAACTAAACCCATATCTATGGGTTATGAGGAAAGTTTTCTGATTGCCATTCACTTGGGAGTGGCCAGAAAAGATTATTTTACATATGGGTCAAGTAGCTCACGACTTCCGGCCTTTGACCAAGTATCCTCTGAGCCAGAAAACATCCGTTTGAAGGCAAGCTAAAGTGAGAAGGCGAAACCTCTCCTCCACAGGGTTGTGCGCTGGGCTTGGGACCCGCCACGCAAAAACTACCAATTCAAAGAAGAGAACAGCCTCGAATGAGAGAGCCCCCTTTTGATTAGAGAAGTAAAGTCCTCTCTCGATGAACAAAGAACAAACTCTATAAGTAACTCATTATTCCCGTCCTGCTATATAATGCAGAGGAATGGACAATGAACACATCCGATGAGTCGACTCTACGAGTTTTCGAGAGGAACGTTCTGCGGAAGATTTATGGTCCTTTGCGCATTGGCAAAGGCGAATATCGCATTCGAAGGAACGACGAGCGGTACGGGTTATATGACGACATTGACTTAAGGGTCTTAAGAGACTTAAGACTTAAGTGACAAATTGCAAAAAGTAGCAACGATTTGCAGGCTGTTGTTATTTCGGCTCTAACCGAACAAGTGGTGTCTATGCCATTAAAGAAAGATATATATATGATCAGGATGACTAGGCGAGTTGAACTCCGGGTGACTGTATGTCTGTGCGACCGTCCGTCCGTCCGTGCCAACTAAAACATGAGTATAAATTGAGATATCTTGATGAAATTTAGCATGCGCGTTCCTTAGTAAAAAAAAATACGAGTTCATAGAGGGGCGTAATCGGACCACTGCCACATCCACAAAACGCCATTAACCTTTTAAGTGCCATAACTAAGAACTAAATTCAGATAAAAAACTCTAAATTGGCACAGGGGATCGCAAAAACAAGGGGCACCCGTGGGCAAACAATTTTGAAAAAGTGGACATGCCCCGTTTTCTAATAAGTTTAATGTAGATATCTCTTAAGCCTCTAAAACCACAACAACCAAATTTTCCCAGTGCAAATTCTATATGAACTCCTACCGACAGTGTGAAAATTAATGAAATGGGTATATAACCCCGCTCACTCCCCATACAACGGTACTGTTAAACCCTTCTAAAAGTACACAAATCAACAACTAATTACGCCAGAGACATTAAGTTTTACCTACGAAATGGTATGAGAGGGTTTTATGGGAGCCGGTGGGAAAATTGGACGATGGGCGTGGCATTTCGGGACCCGACCAACCGATTTCGACTAAATTTTGAGCGTAGCATTCTTATCATATTCTTATTTCACAGTTCAAAAATAGGCTAGGGCCGGCTTTAGTATACCATCCCACAATTTCAGGGTTACAAGCGGTATTGTTGGATAGGGCTGATGCTCTAGATTAAGACTTAAACTTAAACTTATAGTTTTCGAGATATTTGCATTTAAAGTTGAAAATTTGGCAAATTTAATTTTGCAATTTCTCGATTTACAGTAACTTTTTCTTTCATATTATGCACTTTCTACCCACTTACGCTTCACTGCAATATTTCTACATATTTATTATATCCTGAACAGGGTATATTAAGTTTGTCACGAAGTTTGTAACACCCAGAAGGAAGCGTCGGAGACCCTATACAGTGTATATATAAAGGATCAGTATGTTGCGATGAGTCGATTTAGCCATGTCCGTCTGTCTGTCTGTCTGCCCGTCTGTCTGTATATACACGAACTAGTCCCTCAGATTATAAGATATCGTTTTGAAATTTTGCAAACGTCATTTTCTCTTCATGAAGCTGCTCATTTGTCGGAACTGCCGATATCGGACCACTATAAAATATAGATGCCATAGCATATAGCTGCCATAAAAACTGAATGATCGGAATCAAATGCTTGCATGAGAAACATCCTCATTTGACTATATATCTTCTTGAAATTTGGCATGACTTACTGTTCATATAAATAATGTAATATCGGAAGAAATTGTTCAGATCGGCTTACTATAGCATATAGCTGCCATTCAAACCGAACGATCGGAATCAATAGCTTGAATGGAAAACTTTCCCATTTGATGTGGTATCGAAATTTTACATGGATTACTGCTTAGTGTAATAACATAATATCCGAAAAAATTGTTCAGATCAAATTACCATATACAAACCAAACACATATGTATGTATGTATTTACTAAAAGAAATGCACCTGTGAAGGATATATTAGCTTCGGTGCAGCCGAAGTTGACGTTTTTTCTTGTTTTATATTAACAGTTTAGATATTTGCTTAAAATAAGAATTTTATATTTTACACAAATTTTATTACACGCACAATAGCAATAAGTATTCCGTGTTGCCAAATAATAAGTATTGCCACATCTACACATTTATCAAACGAATAAAAATTAATAAAAATTCGGTTAATACCTCAAATACATAAATCATTATCGCTTTTCTTGCTATATCATTAGTTAAAAGGAGTTTTACCAGAAAAAAACTTGACACACCCCGGTGTTGGATCGTCCAGGGTTATTTTTTGAAAGCGCGGATGAAGGCCGCCAACGCAAAAAGAAGTTTTACACAAACAACACTTGACACACCCCGGTGTTGGATCAGCCAGAGTTATTTTTTTTTTAAGCGCGGCCCCCAGTGGCGTAGCTACAACTTCGGGCGCCCGGGGCCAAGGATGTTCTGCCGCCCCCCTTTATCTACCTACCTACAAGTTTCATGAGGTGGTTCGAACAAAAGTGAATTTTTACAAAATATCTTCGATATTAAGTATATAAAATTTAGGAACTAGAAGCCACGCAAATTCTGAACTTCCAAAATTCTCACAATACGGTTTGTGAGGAAATTGATAGTAAATTTACAAGACATCTTATTAAAAGCCATAGAAAAAACCCATTTTCGCCCTATATCTTGTACACTTTTGACACAATTAGTAGGAATTTTTGCCCGAATTGGAGTTTTAAAGAACAGCGAAGATCGTTTTGCCACCCCCAAGTCGTTGGTCCCGGGGCGAGTGAGTTTTTTCTTATTTATTTTTATTGTTTTCAATCGTTTGGGATATGATAACACTTATTATTTGACAACACGGAACACTTATGTTATTGTGCATGTAGTGAAATTTGTGTAAAAAATAAAATGTTTATTTTAAGCAAATATCTAATTAATAAATATAAAATAAATATATGGAAATACTGTAGTGAAATGTAAGTGTACATAAAGTGCATAATATGAAAGAAAAAATTACTATAAATCGAGAAATTGCAAAATTAAGTTTGCGAAATTTTCCATTTTAAATGCAAATATCTCGAAAACTATAAGTTTGCGGCGGCTATAATTTTTTTTCTTAATCTGGGGCGTGAGCCCTATCCAACCATACCACTTTTAAGCCTGAAATCGTGAGATGGTATACTAAAGTTACTCCATGGGCTACAACCACGCCTACTTCCCATATAACAAAATTTTAAATTCTATTGATTCTTTCACTTTCCACTACACAAATCAAGAAGCAATTGATATAACGGGCCACAACTTTTCACGAATAATTCCTTTAAAGTATGCCTTTTTATAACCGAGGCATGTCCAAGTCCAATCAAAACTGTTTAAGTCCCTAGGTACCGAATATGTGGATCCCAGTATCTATGTTGACTTTTGACCAAAAATATCGGGATATACAATTGCAATTCAGAGAGAATTTTTCCATACATATCTATCAATTTTATTAGCTCAATGAAAAAGTGAGGGCTTTTATAATTTATAACAGTGTATCTTTGTGCCTAAAATATATCGGGTGATTTTTTAAGAGCTTGATAACTTTTTTTAAAAAAAAAAACGCATAAAATTTGCAAAATCTCATCGGTTCTTTATTTGAAACGTTAGATTGGTTCATGACATTTACTTTTTGAAGATAATTTCATTTAAATGTTGACCGCGGCTGCGTCTTAGGTGGTCCATTCGGAAAGTCCAATTTTGGGCAACTTTTTCGAGCATTTCGGCCGGAATAGCCCGAATTTCTTCGGAAATGTTGTCTTCCAAAGCTGGAATAGTTGCTGGCTTATTTCTGTAGACTTTAGACTTGACGTAGCCCCACAAAAATAGTCTAAAGGCGTTAAATCGCATGATCTTGGTGGCCAACTTACGGGTCCATTTCTTGAGATGAATTGTTCTCCGAAGTTTTCCCTCAAAATAGCCATAGAATCGCGAGCTGTGTGGCATGTAGCGCCATCTTGTTGAAACCACATGTCAACCAAGTTCAGTTCTTCCATTTTTGGCAACAAAAAGTTTGTTAGCATCGAACGATAGCGATCGCCATTCACCGTAATGTTGCGTCCAACAGCATCTTTGAAAAAATACGGTCCAATGATTCCACCAGCGTACAAACCACACCAAACAGTGCATGTTTCGGGATGCATGGGCAGTTCTTGAACGGCTTCTGGTTGCTCTTCACCCCAAATGCGGCAATTTTGCTTATTTACGTAGCCATTCAACCAGAAATGAGCCTCATCGCTGAACAAAATTTGTCGATAAAAAAGCGGATTTTCTGCCAACTTTTCTAGGGCCCATTCACTGAAAATTTCTTGATTGGACTTTCCGAATGGACCACCTAAGACGCAGCCGCGGTCAACATTTAAATGAAATTATCTTCAAAAAGTAAATGTCATGAACCAATCTAACGTTTCAAATAAAGAACCGATGAGATTTTGCAAATTTTATGCGTTTTTTTTTTAAAAAAGTTATCAAGCTCTTAAAAAATCACCCGATATAAAATTGGTGGGCTATTCCTAGCGCGACGAATGGTTTAAAATGAGAATTGGCCAAAATATACAGACATAAAATTAAGGATACGATAAAGTTTTCTGACGATATGTTATTTATAGTCGTTCCACATAATAGTTGTCTTCGATTCGCCTTTTTGTTGCTCTAATTGAATTCGATAAAAGTCTATATGCGGGTACGTCGTTAAAGTGGTATAAGCGCTTTCTATGTTTTACGTTCGATTAAGTTTTGTTTTGCAGATCTTAGACAAATTTAACTACTGCAAAAACGACATTATTTTTATTGTTTTTAAAAAGTAAAAAAAGGAAATTGTTTATAAAAAGTGTTTATACCCAGTACTTTCTAAAATATTGCTTGGCACATAAAAATTTCCACCAAACAAAGTAGTGAAACCGAATTGCACAGGCGTTTACAGACTTATATATCTTTACAATAGTATAACAATAATATTTATAATAACAGCGCGATTGCAAAACCAACAAACCTTATTTTCTTATAACCTAGCGTGACTTAGAACGCCGTTTGAAAATTTGTCTTTCGAAAATGTGTTTCAATATTAATTTATTTTGTTTTATAATGTTAATGAATGCAAAACGAGTATAAGAAAATAAATATACGATGGAAAAACGTGTATATATTAAAGTAATTCCAATAACATGCACATGACTGTTTAGTTTAGTCTCTCTATATGTATCCTTGGTTGTCAACTCGGGCAATAATGAATTGACTCGTACATTTATATGAACGTAGACTATAGCGCAACTCTTCTAATGTTGCACCAATGAATACGAGCAAGAATCCCATTTCTTGCTGAGAAGCCAAAAAAGTCGCAACCAATTAGAGTTACTGATATTGCTTTCTCACTCACATACAATGTACATCAAAGTTAGCTAAATTCGGCATTCGAACAAAGAAAGGGAAAAACCGAAGTTTGACTTTGGCGAATGAACAGTGTGCATATATTATGGCGAATCAAAAGCAAACGAAAAAGTGAGGAGCAAATCATTGCAACGTATTCCAAACATTCCAACATGTCTTTAAAAACCCAATGGCAACAACGGTAGTTATGATTGTATCAATTGGCGAGCACCACTATAGTGTACACGGTGGCAATAAAGTAAATGGGCGCCAGTGGCAGTTAGTACTCACAAAATAATCAACGAACAAATAAACGGACACAATCCGGCCAGCTGTATTTTTCAATCACAGTGTAAAAAGTGAAAAGTGCGTGCGACCAGATTCGGTACTTTTACGTGTAACACACTGTGGCAAGCAAGCGAGTTCCCTTAAAGAAATTAACTAAATTTTTGGTAATAAATGAAACAGAGTTGTTAGATATATATTAAAATTTGCCTGTAATATAGCGAATCATTCAAACATAAATACTTGTGCGGTAGTTGAGTGGTGAATATAGTGTTCGACTCAAGTATTTTACTAAATCAAATTCGGTTTATCAATGTAAGATTTTGTGTGAAAATGTGTTATCTTAATTTATGCGATTAAATGAGATATGAAGCGAGAAAATCAACAGAAAATAATATCATACATATTTATTTACATGTAATATGTGTACATACATAGATATATGTATGTACATGTACGTGGACTATTGGCATAAATGCAGTTTAAAATCTGTTAAAACAAAATATGTTCACCAATGTAACAAAATGAAATAAAATCATATTTATAGTAAAATAACAACATATAATAATATTATTATAATATCAATATTATTTGGCCGACTAACTACAAAGCAACATGTGTTCAATATAGAGTTTAAACTCTATGACTTGGATTGAAATGCATTGTCAAAAGTTCAAAGCAATTTTTTTGTCCAGCGTGTTTGAAACCAAAAGTGATATGAAAAAATAAATAAAAACTCGAACTGGAATCCTTTTATACATATATGTATATATTAAAAAACAAGTTGATATTGTTACTATTATTTTTCTTAATTTCTTTATACTTTTTACTTTATTTATAAGTATATTATTAGTAGATTCACTGCTGAAAGCAAACAACAAACACATGATAATAAAATATTATTTAATAATAAAAATAAAGTTTATTTTAATTTGGATAATAGTTAATTAAATTAAATTATTAGATAACATCAAAATATAAATCACCATTAAGTGACTGGATATGTATATGTACCTATGTAACTATGTATGTACATATGTACATTCTAAGGCGAATGTATGTTTGTACGCTATAGAAAGAAAACGTGAAATCAAATAAAGTGAGGTAAAATGTTATCACATACATATGTATGTGATTTTTTTTATTTTTAAGCGCTATTGAAGGTTGTAAAACAAAAGCTTTCAATTAATTCCGACCGTTACAGTACGAAAGTTCTGACATATTTCTTCGAAAAAGCACATCCAAAATTTTTAGAATGGAGTAAAAATGTATTCGTTTGACACCGCATGCAGAGTGGGTTGGTTAGGATTGTTCAATTGACGCCCACCTGTGGTTTGCCTGTAAGGCATACAAACAAATTTTCATTTTCTTATGTACATATGTATGTATGAATGCTCCTATGTTGTTTTGCGAATTGGGTTTCAGTAAAAAAGTGCATATATAATATTTATAGAAGAGTGCGAGGATTTGGTATGTTTACATCTTCATCATTGCCACCTACTGAGTTCTAGCTTAGCGTGACGCTAATACCGGAATTTTATCTCAATCACATACACATAAAGTGCACATTGTATATACTACTTTATCCATCATTAATATGAACCGTGCATGACACGTTTGAGAAAAAATACAATTTCTTAATTAACATTTATCCTTATTAAAAATTACGGTTCATATTTTCGAATACATCGAAATTATCCTTGAAGGAGGCTTGAAGGCGTGTAGTAAATTTTCTACTACTTACTGGTATTAGAATATGTAAGAAAGTACCCTTATACAAATAGAAAGTAGAAAGTAGTAACATTATCTTAAAAATAATAAGAAATAAATACGAATGAACGACATACATATCCTTATAAGGAAAACTTTTATATTTGGCAAGATATCTTCACAAAATTTGCCATGGATAATTATCAAATATGTACTTCGGCAAAATATTTTAAAAAATTGATCGCATCGACATACATATAACAGGAAGCTCCCATACAAACTGAGGATGCTCTAAGAAATTAACCCGTAAAGAGTATTATAGCTTCGGTGCGACCGAAGTTAACAGATTTTCTCTATGTATCCTTCGGCTATAATCGCGTAAGCGGTGACTACGCCAATTAAGAAGAAGAAGATCCTTTGGATTAAAAAAAGTTATTTTTCGAAAACGAAAATTCTCTAAATTGTCAAATAGGTTTCGGTAACTCTAACAATTCTATAAAAAACAAAACAAAGTGTATATTAATACTGCCTACAAGGTTAGACTTGAACTATCAAAAATTTTTGCTAAAGTGTTAAAGTGTTGGATATGTACATAAATATTTGAACTTGTGACAACTATGAACTATTTTAAGTAATACTCGTAAAATTACAGTAAAAGAAAATCACAACAACTATTTTATTTGAATTTAAGTAAATATTTAAACTAATAATATATGCGAAATGTTCTTATTTCTGTTTTTCTTTTGTTTTGATTTAAGAAGAATAGAAACTGCTGTAGTTTTGGCCAATACTATATTTATATAAACATGTTTTCGTCTTAAAATTGTCCAACGAAACCACATTGAAACCCAGTTTTCACGGAAAACTACTTGGAAACTCACTCAATCTACTAGAAGATTTTGTCGATATTTGTCATTCCTGTATTGTCGCCTGATAGTTCTATTTTTAATATAATGGAAAAGCAAGAACATAAAGAAAGAAACTCATGGCATTCCGTACAAAGATCTCAATACCATTTCCCACTCATCGAAAGCATTTTCGACAACTGTACGAAAGAGCGTAGTTGAATATCTTCTCACGACATTTTGATTTTTGCTTAATGACGACGGTTTCATCACTTCTTTGCTAAATCCAAAAGCCGAAACCCCTGGCACATTTAAAATGTGCTTAAAAGACAATTCGATTTCTTGCTTAAGTTGCAAGATTTGAGAGTCATTACATCGCCCCGGATTTCCGCCGTTTAGTAAATAAAACGGTATCTGAAAATTTATTGTATGCGTTGCTTAGACGCAAGACTTTACTTACCGTCAGCTAATGTTATTAAAACGCTGGAATACCATCCTTTGCAATTATAATAGTTCACTGCTAATTAAAATGAAGAGATTTTAGAACTAATAACCGGAATTCTCGAACGGGCTTGTATTTTCACTACAGGCCGAATCTATTTTGTGAACTTATAGTTGGAATACTTAAGGTCAGTCAAAATATTCAATTTACAAACAGTTTTGCATAGTTTTCTGAAAATATTTGTGACTCAGAAGGGTCAGTGAAAATGGTTCGTTTGACGTATTAGCAGCCGAAAATTTGTTTCGTATCCGTAAAATATTCCAAAGCACTCGAAGAAAAGTCAATGGAAAATCGAGTCTGTTAAAATCCTTGCTACTAAATTACGTATGTTAAAACAACCATTACAAGATCGCGCGATTTTACCGATAATAGCAGAAATTGGCATATTCAGTTGGTACCTACATGAATAAGTGAATGAACATTGCAGTAGAGAAGAAATTGAGTTCAAAAGTAAAATTTTCTAAACCAAATTTGACAGCATTGTTTGTGGAAAAAAGAGTTGGTTCGTCGGTTCGTCACGGTGAGTGACATAAATGAATCGTTCTCATTCCTCTGGCAGTTTCAAAATTTAAAGAACATTTTATTAACGCAACTGCAAAACAATTGTCAAAAAATATTGCGTTAATGTATGTAAATTATAAGTTGTTCTCCTTGGACACGTTTACAATGCAAATTTTGTGCCAAGAGACAAAATTAGCCTAGAAGATTTCCAGAATATTTTAGACGTATTCGCTGCCGCCAAAGCTCGAAAACCTCACTTTTGATTTCCAAATAATTGAGAATTGTTTTTAACTGCTTGTTCAAAAACTTAATCATGATAGTCCATAGATTTTAAAAGAACTGTTTTTTCATTAATGAGATCGATAAATAAATGTTTATATGGGATGTGTGTGTCTTGCAATCCCTATATAGAATATATGAATATAGTATTATCTGATAATATTTTTAACTGAAGACTACTATGAATTAACTGATTCATACAATAGGCGTGTTTTATTTGACCATCACAAGTTAATAGCTAAATCATGGACAAATAAAACGCACTTAGCTTATTTCATATTTTCGCTTAAAAACGATGTGTGTTGGCAATGCGGGCTAGAACAGTCAGCTGCAATTCAATTTGTTTCAAAATGTCTGATGTGGAGAAAATGTCAGTTTTAATTCTTCAATTTGTACGGAATATTAAATTACTATATAAATATATTTATTTTGTTGATTTGATGATATTAACCCTCATCGAGACCCTCGGGTCTGGCCAGGCATATTTTGTTTTTAAATGTTATTTAAATATAATAGGTTGTCAAAAAAGTCTTGCGGTATTTTCGCTAGTTGGCGCTGAAAGCGCGTAGTTCTAGTTTTATTCGTCGCATCGGGTCATGCTATACTACCTTTTTGGAAAGCTCATTTCACGCGCTAACACGTGTTTGATTGATTGTCGTTTCTTTTAAATCGTTCGTGAGTTATAGCGTCGCAAACATGGAGCAAAATAAAGAGAAAATACGGCATATTTTACAGTACTACTACGATAAAGGCAAAAATGCATCTCAAGCCGCCAATAAAATTTGTGCAGTTTATGGACCCGATACAGTTTCCTTTTCCACCGCACAACGATGGTTTCAACGTTTTCGTTCTGGTGTAGAAGTGGTCGAAGATGCCCCACGCTCCGGAAGGCCTGTCGTCGAAAATTGCGACAAAATCGCTGAATTGGTCGAAAGAGACCGGCATAGTAGCAGCCGTAGCATCGGTCAAGAGCTGGGCATGAGTCATCAAAAATTCATTTCAATTTCAATAAAAAAAAATCAATAAAAATACCGCAAGACTTTTCTGACAACCCATTATTTAGAGTGTAGCAAAAGACTTGTGCTTCCAGGTAGCTTCCTAGAATTTTATTGTCTATAGACTTCAGAAAAAAAATTCGAGGATATCGTATCGAAAAGGACGAAAAAAGGATATTATAATATTACACCTTAGTGCACCAATGGTGCTTGGCTAGACCCCACATATTTTGTATGAAAGTATATGAACTTTGGTATATTTCTATCACTTCGCACGGTTGATTTATCTGTTTTCATGTTCGTTACATGTCCAAATTGGTTTGTATGTTCATCTAGGTCAAATTCTTTAGCTGCTAGAGCGTTTTAAAGGTTAAGAAAAATGTAATTTTTCTCAAAATGTTACATTTTTTGTGAACGCTGTTGCCACGCCCCTGGTAGGGAGAGAGGGGAGGTTGAGGGCTTTTCTGAAAGCCCCAGGGGTGAACTAACTCGCAAAATGGTTTTGATCCCCCCCGGCCCCATTCCCCCCCAACTGTAGTGAAACAAAAGGGGGGACATGGTGAAAATCCATTTTCGCCTATTGCCACGCCCCCGGTGGGGCCTTGGGGGCAAATTATACATTTCCTGAAAGCTCTTTAAATTACCCACCCACCTAGGTCAAATACTTTAGCCGCTAGAGCGTTTTAAAAGGTTAAGAAAAATGTAATTCTTCTCAAAATATTACATTTTTTGTGAACGCTATTGCCACGCCAAGCGTGTACAAGGCAGTCAATTTGATTTCAACCAAATCGAGAGGTAAAAAATTTCAAAAATGTATCTATATTGTACATATATGAGCGTACATACAACATGTATTTCCATACAAATGTATGTAAACACCACTTGGCCTAGCCAAGCACCATTGGTCTCGACTAAGTGTATCAGACCGTTGGTCTCGACCAGGGTTAATACAAAAAAAAAAAATATATTACAAATGTTCATATTTGTATTAATTTTAAGGGGGTATTCTGATGTAATCACTTCGAAAACTTGATTTTTTTTATATTTTGACAGTAACACCTATTGAAAACACGCTGTGAAAAATTCGGACCGAAATTCATAGTATTTGATAAGTTACAGCTCATAGTCACCGACGTGTCGTAAGCGACTGTCTACCAGGCGCCATGACAAGTCTCGCATTTTTCTCGAATCATCATTTTCTGAAACTGTCATGGTCCTAAACCGATTGCTTCAAAATTTACATGTTCTTCTACTCATTTATAGTTATCGTCCCTACCAGAATTGTTTATTTTCGAAAATATTTTCATATTTCTTTTAAACGATTTTTAACGAAAAAACAAGATTTTGGGGACCTTTTTTTGAAGTTCGACATTTTTTTTTAATGAAATTGATTATACTTATTTGGTAGGGACGATAGCCGCAGAACTACTGAAGAATAATCCATTCGATGAACAGTCGCTATCACCATGACCAGTGAACTACTTTATTTTTTGTTGGGGACTACTTTGATTTAAAAAAATATATATTAAAAATGTAAAAAACGAAAAAAAAATTTTTTTTGTAGATTTCAAAATACAAATAAAAATATATTAAAAAAATTAAAATGATTGCATTTTGTTGTCGCATACAAAAAAAATTCCTAAAAAGTGGTAAAATGTATGCGTTCACATGAGAGTATCCCCTTAACTTAAACAAAACACAAAAATTTTGTAATTTTGGTTTGTTTACATTTTCATCTGTCAAAAAGAACTTTATCGTTATTGTCAACTACTTTCTATTGGAAAAATCATAGCTATTGTGAATGAAAAAAAGCGATGAACTGGCAATGTCTATAGTTCAATATGGGTATTTCCATGGTCGAGAACGCGACAGTCGTACGCCTTTGAAGTGCATAAACCAAAAGTAAAAAAATTAACAAAAAAAAAATGTGTTGTTACTATTCGAAAGCTTTTCATTATCACTATGCATAGTACAAAATGTAGGAGCTTTCGATAATTTGTTTCCAATTCATTAGCAATAAACATGGGATCAAGAACGCGACAAAAAATAGAACTTGCTTTCGACTACATATAGAAAAATGCAAGATTCTGCGAAACGCAACAATATATTTTAGAATGATTAATTTAAACTAAAAAGGACTAAAAAGGGCTTCTTTTGATACATTTCTTGTTGATATATTTTCATCGGTGTTTTTTTTACAAGCTTAAATCTAATTTAGCACGTGACATTTAGAACGCGACATATTTGCCTTCCATGATTCTAATGACGATTACTATAATAATTCCAATTCAAAAAATGAAATTGAAAACAAAAATAAAAATTCATATAAGAAAATAAGTAAAAATAAATGAGAAATGTTTTTTTTATGAAATATTTTTTTCAATGAATATGCGGTTTGAGCTACTTTTAATTTCAAATGATCGTCACAGGAGATCGAATGCAGTTTTCGGGTTTTGATATTTCTTTTCTTGCTAAGCCACATGTTTTACCTATCTATATAAATAAATATACATGCTAAAAAAAGCAAAAAAAAATATTTTTCAAAAAAGTTATACTTACGGTAGCGAACGCGACACACTTCAAAAACCAATTAAAATATTTTGTATGAATATAAGATACTGAAACTTTTTTTAAATTTAGGTCACTAAAATTGATTTAAATATAAATTTGCAGCCACGTGTTACGATCGATCGCAAACTACTGATAAAAAATAATGATTTACGGACAAGAACGCGACAAAACAATATCAATGAAAGCAAAATAAAAATTTACCGTTATCGAGCTTCGTTTGGTCTCGTTGATTTTTTTGTATTCATTGTTGTTCCTAGCAAGATTTAATAAGACTAGTGCAAACATAATAAGAATTTACGTATTATCAAAAAATACAAAAATAAAAAGGCATTAAAGGTACACAAATGCTACTTTCTACGCTATTTCAACTTTTAGGTCATTTTTCTAACAAAAACCCTATATAAATAAATATACATGCTAAAAAAAGCAAAAAAAAATATTTTTCAAAAAAGTTATACTTACGGTAGCGAACGCGACACACTTCAAAAACCAATTAAAATATTTTGTATGAATATAAGATACTGAAACTTTTTTTTAAATTTAGGTCACTAAAATTGATTTAAATATAAATTTGCAGCCACGTGGTACGATCGATCGCAAACTACTGATAAAAAATAATGATTTACGGACAAGAACGCGACAAAACAATATCAATGAAAGCAAAATAAAAATTTACCGTTATCGAGCTTCGTTTGGTCTCGTTGATTTTTTTGTATTCATTGTTGTTCCTAGCAAGATTTAATAAGACTAGTGCAAACATAATAAGAATTTACGTATTATCAAAAAATACAAAAATAAAAAGGCATTAAAGGTACACAAATGCTACTTTCTACGCTATTTCAACTTTTAGGTCATTTTTCTAACAAAAACCCTTGAGATAAGCTGCAAATCATATTATATTATAAAAATATATATATTTTTTTTATATAATATCAGAAAAAATTATTTGTTTATCACTATTTTAATTTTTGCTCCCGGTAGACCTTTCTATGGAAAAACCCATATACAAGCTATGATAGCTTATGACATAATTATGTTGGCTAAGTCTTCCATACAAAATAAGCTAATAGCTTAATTTGCTAGTCAAATAAAACACGCCTATTATAGATTTACAATTGTTATTATTATAAACATTCCAGTAGGCAGGGAGTCCCCACCTTTTTACCTCTGGGCCCGGATGAGCCTAAAGCAAATAGCTACTCTTTTATCGAACGGAATAGCTTTTCGAAGCGAAAAAGTCGCATAATTTCTTAACCCTTTCGATCCGAAAAGCCGTTGAAGTAAATAAAACATATTTCGCATAATCAATATGAGTCCAACCATATGCTATATTTTTGCAAATGAACACGTGTTTACTATTTAAAATACCACGAATGCAAACAAATATCGTTAAGAATAGTATAAGCTACGAAATGAGACTAATTTAACCCTTTTTAACCACTTATTTTCTACGCTAGGTATCTTTGAAAATACACTGGGACACATACGTCCCGTTCGAATCGAAAGAGCCATCAAAATTTTTTCGAAAACGAGAGAAGACATTTTGTTGACAATCGTGTTGCCCAAATTCTGCTTATGTTGTTGGAATTAGTAATATTAAATTGAAAACTTTTGCATCAGTAGAAACCTTTATAAATTTTTATCTCACACAATTTAATCTGGATTTATGGATTATGGTTGGATTAAATGCTGTTTTTCTTTTTGATAAGGGCAAGGTCCTGGGTAGTTATAGTCTCAATCCCTATTACTTTAATTAATAAAATTTTCTTGTTGGAATTTTATAGAACACGATTTTTATAGTTGTAAGCAAATATTAAAGATTTCGAAACTTGTCAAACGAACAAATATGTGAATTGTCAATGAAAACGCATTGAAAGCACAGGATGTCGGACAGAGCGACTTTGTGTTTTCAAGATGTTTTTAATACCGGTCCGAACATGGTGTAAACTCAAACAATAATGAATAGTAATTGATTTTGGCAGAGTATTGGGACTCCAAAAACTACTCAGCATCTCGCTGTTCCGATATACATAGATTTTTACTGACCGCTAGTATATTGATTGTTGTGATTTTCGTTTAATCAATTAAAATTATCTCTTATTCATATACAGGATTTGTCCGAAAAGTGACAGGACTGAGTCGATTTAAAAAAAATTATTGAACCAATCGTTATAATTCTTTTAAAACTTTTATCTTTGCATTTATTAACAAGAAAGGCGGCGTGAGCCGGGGCGTTGTCGTGGTACAACAGCCAATCGGATCTTGTCGGACCTGATTGATCCTTCGTTTGAGTCTCTTGAGGACTTCCACGTAAAACCTGGGACTGACGGTTTGTCCACGAAGTACAGTCGCAGTGGAAGAAAATCAGTCCTATTGCTTTTCCGATAAACCTCGGCTCCCCAAAAAGGGAGATGTCGAAAAAATTCATATTTTGTATGCTAAGTTAGATGCTTTAATAAAAAAATCGTTGTTGGCTACTTAATTTTTAATAATTTTACATTAGTTTCTTATGTATTATATCTAGATTCCCAAAAAGAATGGTTCAAAAATAATAAGTACTAAAATTAGTCAAGTCCGAGCTGATAGTACGTTAAAGTACTTTATGTGATAAATTCACGTAGGATCAGATACTAAATTTTTAAAATGTACTTTAATTGTAGTCAAATTACTTGTGATAGATGGGCGTGGTCCTCAATTCATAATATTTTAGTTAGTTATTAATTAGCAAATATAAACATCAATAAAACTAAAATAAATGTTTAAATATGAGCGATTTGTAAGATCAATAAAGCACAAATCGACCCTTTTCATTTATTAATGCGCTGATATTTTCATACAAAGCGTAGAACAGAAACAACAAACTATATTTTCATATAAACGTTCAAATAAACTTTTTAATTCAAATGAATTAAATGATTTTTAGATTGCAAAATTTAAAATAAAGTGTAACTAAATGCTTTTCTACGCACACGAAATTTTGTAATGTATATGAGTGATATAAAAGGCAATTATTGAAAGTGAATTTGTGTGTCATAGCGCCACGAATATAATTTAATTATACAATTGACAGTTTGCAATATTTCGTGTAAAGTGGATAACGAACTAGCCGTCATTAAGTTGACCGGCTGCACCAGTATAATTAGTGACGTTGAGGACGACAACATCGTTGCGGATTACAGCAATCAACTACAACACTACAAACGTGAACTTCAATCAACAATAGACACACTGGAAAATTCCGTATCTACGCCGCCGCTGACACACTCCGAACAGCAACAACAGCCACAATTTCTAAAAATTGAACATACAAGTAGTTCGCATTCAAATTTCGACCATTATCAACCACATCAAGAGCAACAACCGTTTTATAATAATTTTTATAATCATGAAAATTTGGCACAAACGTTATATCAACGAAAACAATCACCTATAACACAATCATATGAGCACAATCAACAACGTTTTTCATATTATCGACAACAACAGCAGCATCAACAAGTCACACAGGATCAACAACGGAAATTACTCGAAATGTTTGCTTTACAACCAACACCATCAATGGGACCTGTCATCTCGCCATGGTCGGGAACAATGATCGATCGCATACCTTCACTCGATGATATGCCACACAAAGGTAAAATGATATACATAAATGATATAAATTAGTATTAGTATATAACTGTTGTAAATAAATAAATAAATAAATAAATAAATAAATGTATGTATATACATATTAGGGCGGGTCGATTTAAAAATCGCCCATTGCTCTATGAAAATCATATTCGAGGGATCAAAATAATATACTTTGCCGAAGGAACCATACCTCTAAAACGAATTTTGATGTCCCCCAATTTGGGTCGAACCTGTGGGTAGGGGCAAATTTTGAAAAATCCCACTTTGACCCATTTAGAGTGCTCCAATCGAGTCCAAATGTATGACCGACCCCCACTAACTTTGAACGGCCGATCCACCCATGCCAGTGACACACCCCCTGGAACCCCTCTGGGGGGTTCCCCATACAATCATTTAAAAAAATCACCATTTTTGGTGATTTACATGAAAAAATCAGCTAAATTGCTCTGTTTTTTCTTTATTTTTATTTATTTATTTATCATAATATCTATTTTTTCTCTTAAGAAATTTATTTAGTCAGAAAATATGTAAATGAAAAAAATTAATTTAAGTGAGTTATAGAAAAGAAATTAAAAAAAATTATTGTTTGAAGTCTTTTATACTTTCAAGCCTGGGCAATTTCGCACGGCTCTCTAATGTCGTCGCCATAACAGCCTCTACATTTTCCGGTATAACCCGTTTGGATTTATCCATGATGAGAGGTTTCCCATGCTTATCTTTTATTTTAAAATCTTGCAAAAGAGCGGTTCCCAATGCTGATGCTACACTGTCAGGCACACCAAATCTGTCACATACCAAGGCAAAGTTAAAACAATCGTATCTCTCTGTGTATTGTGAACTTGTGCTTCTATCCATATCTTCTTGAAACGGTGGCGGCGCGTATGTTGAATCATCGGGATCTTGGTATGTTGGCATTGATGACATAGACGTTGCTCCTTGCTCTTCAGTTTCCATCATAAATGCATTCATTGTTAGTCTTCTCTGATTATGTTGATCGTGCATGAACTCTTTGAGGCGTTCGGGAACCCAGCCGCATGCACATGGAGCTGCCTTCAAATCGCATTTACATGTTCCAATTTAAAAAATTGTTTCCAGAGATTTTACATACTCTGTAAATTGTTGGGTGTTGTTTATTCTCTTGATTTGCTCTTGATACTTGTCAAGCAATTTATTCAATTTATTACATACACTTTTTTTCAGCATTATTTCCATACCAAGATTTTCCCAAATTCCAATCAACTTATCTTGTACTTGAATAGTGAATGATTAATGGGAAAACTTTTTTTGTTCTGTTTTAGCACGTTTGCTTAAGTAAAAATAATATCTCAAGATATCCAGATGGGTTGGTAAATTAAGATCAGTCAAATCAAAGCTTGGGTGTATGACTCATTGGGTTTTCGATAGTTGTTGATGTAGTTGCTTCATCTTGCGGTGTAGAGGATGGTGGATTCATTGTAAACTTTTTGAGGTAATAAGAATGAAATGGAAATTGCAAAGTAAGACGCGTAGGGTTTCGGTTGTTAAATAGAACTCAGCTCTGGTTGCCCAGAGCTCCTTTATTTATAGCATTCCTTATCCTAATTTATGTATGCACCACATGCTGAGTGCATACACACATCTTAATACTAATCTACTGTACATACCGACAGTATGTACACATATCTTAAGCATAAGTGTTTTCGAAGCCAAACACAATTGTCTATTGTTAGTTTAAGATCATCACTTAAATTAATTTTTTTCATTTACATATGTTCTGACTAAATAAATTTCTTAAGAGAAAAAATAGATATTAATATAAATAAATAAATAAAAATAAAGAAAAAACATAGCAATTTAGCTGATTTTTTCATGTAAATCACCAAAAATGGTGATTTTTTTAAATGATTGTATGGGGAACCCCCCAGGGGAGTTCCAGGGGGTGTGCCACTGACATGGGTGGATCGGCCGTCCAAAGTTAGTGGGAGTCGGTCATACATTTGGACTCGATTGGAGTACCTAAATGGGTCAAAGTGGGATTTTTCAAAATTTGCCCCTACCCAAAAGTTCGACCCAAATTGGAGGACATCAAAATTCGTTTCAGAGGTATGGTTCCTTCGGCAAAGTATATTATTTTGATCCCTAGAATATGATTTTCATAGAGCAATGGGCGATTTTTTTGCCTCCCCACAAATCGACCCAGCCTAATACATATGCAACACATTTGTATATATGTACATTACAACTCTGATTAGGCCTATATTGGAAGATGTGGTATGAAACCCTAGGTACAGTTTACAGTGCTTGTCTTTCGTCTGAAGTTGAGTTTAACATTCCAGCTCGCTTGCTGTTAAAATCTTGTAAATCTAATTTTGAATGAAACGAACCTTTCCGTCGCATATGTCATGACTTTAATTCTTATAACTGCACATTTGATTTATTTGACTCATTTTAAAAAGGCTAATTTATAAATACATTAGAAAAAATTTATTATAATGTAATTTTAAATCACAGCTGGTGAAGTTTTGTTTCTGTGGCTTTCTTGCCTTTAATGACGGTTAACAAAATTTTAACATTTTACTCATAAAAACTTATGTAACATTTTGAATGTACTAAGGCCACTGACGGGGCATCTCGACAGGCAAAAATTTATGGTATACTAACTTATTGCCAGTGGAGAGCATATCAAACTAAAAAGTGAAAAATAATTCTTTGTATAAACTAACAATAATAATGAAGGAAAAATTCCTGTGTTATTGTGAGAAAAGCGTGGAATGCTCGATATATGAAAAATATGAATGTCACAAAGCACCCCACGCTTTTCTCACAATAATACAAGAATTTTTCCTTCATTATTATTGTTAGTTTATACAAAGAATTATTTTTCACTTTTTAGTTTGATATGCTTTAAAAGCGTGTTTTTTAGTTTTTTTAAACTATATTTATTTTTAATTTTTTAGTTTGATGTGAGAAACCCCAAATTTGTTAAAATATGAACTATGACATGTAGTATTGGTTAAGTAAATCGATAATTAGACAGCATTTAATATCTACTCGTAACCTTTCATTGACTAATTGTTATATTATATTATTTGCGACCAAGTTCTATTGACGACTTTACGAATTATTATTTCTTAATCGAATCATTTCTTCTACAGCTTCACTGTTACAGGGGTTTTACCTGTCAACTTTGAACAGTCTAGTTCTTCAATTCGAATTCCGTCCAAAGATCTACAACGACTAAGTGCTACATAAGCTTGTCCAGCAGCAAACAGTCGAGAACCCAGATAAATTACTGCATGATCTACTGTACAACCTTGCATCTTATGAACGGTCGACGCCCAACTCAGTATTATTGGCAACATTCGTCTCTCAGCGATTCCATAGCTGTATTTTGCTGGAAATTGTATCGATATTGGCTTAATTACGTGTTCACCATCTGAGCCGAAATTAATACGTACTGACGGGATGTCTTCTGCATATACTTGGTCCCTGCGAAAATTTGGCCAGATAATTTCTGTAACAAACCCCATATTACCATTCACTAAACCTTTTGACACGTCAATATTCGACCTTAACATCACTTTTGCTCCAACGAATATTTTTAATACATTAGGAAGACCTCCTGTTTTATTGATGTCATTCGGTATTACAGTATTTAAGTCCTTATTACCTAAATTTCGTGTAGCGTCAATGAGTTGGTCTTGTGCTTTAATCGTATAAATAACAGTCCCTTTATCTTGAAAGCTCTTCAGAACTTTTTCATTATGTATAACAACTTGGTCGTTAGTAGGGTAAATCCTTAAAGCTTTCTCAATTGAGAATTCTTCAGTGGTATCTGTTGACACTTTTTCAAGAAGAACTTCAAGATGCTTCGACGTCAACTTTCCAACTCTTAAAGCATTAAGCACATCTATAAATGTCGTATCTTCTTGTTGACGCATGTTTTGTTGGAGTTCAACCAGGCGGAATTGTCGCCACAAATGTGTAGCGGGTTTCATATGTTCTGGCTGTTGAAATACTTGATGTCCTCGGACAGGTGGTAACTGCATTAAATCACCAAAGAGTAAGACATTTATACCTCCAAAACAAGCGTCCTGTCTCTTTAGTTGGCGCAAACGAGAGTCGATCATGCAAAGCATTTCATAAGGCACCATAGAAATTTCGTCTATGAACAGAAACTCAACGTTTTGCCATAACTGGCGCATCCCTCTTAAATAATTTCCTGTAAGAAGTGGCATGTTAATGATGACGCCATCTTTTTGTACTGGTAGTTTCAACAGGCTGTGTAGTGTAGAACCTCCGACCAACCGTGCTGCAACTCCAGTAAGAGCACCAACTTTCACGACCAATTTTCCATAACATCGGTTAACTTGGTTTTTCAATACATTAAAGAGAAAAGTTTTTCCGGTGCCTGCTCCACCTGTGACGAAAATTTTCTCTCGTTTAATATCACCATTAAGTTGATTTTTAATACTCTCTGTAATGACAGTAAACAATTGTTTTTGATCAATATTCATAGCGTGCTGTGCTCTTTGAAATTGATCATTGCTCATTTCTGTGTCCGGTAATTCTTCTTCTATAACTTCAGGATTTATAATCTCTGGCTGTTCTAAAATTTCAAATGCATGTATCTGATTGAATGCATTTTCAAGCTGTTGGTCACGCTCTCGAAATTGGCGCATATACCTGCTCATTTCCTTCAAACGATTCTCTCGATGTAAAAACGCCTCTTTTGCATTATCGAAACCTTCAAGTAATTCAGTTTCCAAACGATAAGGCATATATTGAAGAAGTAAGCTATAGAAAAAGTTGTCGGGATCTGATGTTGCTATAAAATATGGCACCCTAACAACTGCGGGAACCTTTCTCACAACCATTTTGCTCTTATCTAATAGCGTAATGAGTGGACGACGTGTGTTACGAAATTCTTCATACGCGTCGTGATCAACACTTTCCTCAGTTTCGCTTACTTTTTTCGGATAGAATGGTTCAAACAACATTGCAAACTCTGTAAGGCTCATGTTTACAAAATCGTAATCGGGAGATTGTAACGGACGTTTTTGATATCTTTCAAAGATATTACTATAATAACCAGTTGCGTGCCCGTTTCTGTCGAATTGCAATACTCTGTAACGCTGTTCTGCCTTTCTTGTGTTCAGAAAAATGCAGCTTCGAGAACTGTCCCGTAATGGGATATGACAAAGTCTATATGCACATTCTGCAGCTGATACTTGTCGTTCATGAAGAATCTTCATACATATGCTGAACAGTTTGCGTGAAAGATCAGTTTCTTCGCGTTGAATTTGCTGTATTGCCTGCGCAATTCCAGAATCTATACCTGCAGGTTCTGCTTTCGATAGGTACTTTGCTATATAGTACGCTATCGCTTCGTTTGATCCGCATGGCTGAATATCCATGTTGCCTGCCCACAGTCTTAGCAACTCTGGGTGGTAATTATTTACCCAAGCATCTTCCTTTCGACGCTTAAGTAAACAAATTCTACCTCCGTTACGAAGAAAATCATCTGAAGAATGTGACACAATTCGTGTCTCGTCACATTCTTGGCGTGGAAAGTTGAATCGGCATCTTATAGAAGTATTATTTTTTGAACAAGTTTGTGTATGCCGATGAATTTGACATTTTTTTAACTAATTCATGAAGCTCTGGGTCTTCTTCTTCTGGAGGGATTCTACAGCAACAATTACGATCCAGAAGAAGTTTCCCTTCTTCTGAGTCAAACTCGGGATGATTTTCGATCCAAATCACCATATGAAGGTGAGGACTGCCCCGATTCTGGAATTCAATGCGCCACCAATGATCCTTCACTTTTCCGCCAAACACATAATCATTATTTTTTATAAATTTCATTAGAGCATTTACTCTTAACATGAAATGTCGACTCAAAATTACTGGATACTTCTCGATAAGTCTTTGGGTCTCATAAATATCGAGAGTACTGGGATCAACATCAGCCCTACCATCGGCTATTAACAAAGCCTTTCGTTGGTCTAGCCAGTTGAGATCATTTGAGCTAAATGTTACAAAGTATGTTGGAGGTCCTAAACATCTGATTTGAGCTAATAGTTCATTCAGAGCTGATCTCCAATAAGCTGCCGAACCTCTTAAATTTTTTACATAAATATGGACATCTTCTATTGCTCCTTCTTGATTAACAATTTTTTTGCCGCATGCAGATATAGTGCTTTTGATTCTATAATATTCAAAGAAGGATAAGGCATAAAATAGATAGTCGTTACGTTGAAATCTTGTGTCACTTCCCAAAATTCTAAACTGAAAGTAGTCTAACGCTGTAATATTTACAGGCCTTTGTTCTTTGAACCCGTTTTTTCCGTAAGGAAACAAGAAGTACCAGGCAAATTCTTCTGCTTTCAGTTCATGTCCGATATTAACGATGTTGTCTTTCGTTTTGCGGTTAATTTCGTTAAGGTTTCGTGAAACCTGTAGTTCATCTTCCACATTGGGTTGCATTACATCAATCGGCGCCATCAAAGATGTCTGCAGTGGAATTAAATGATTAGGTAGTTCATGTTGAGAAGTAATCATTTCAGACGCAGCCGTTACTATCTCAATACTCTGCTGTATTTCTATCTCATCAGGCTCATCTGTTTCATATACAACATCAACGTAATCAAGAGTATACTGCACATTTTTGCTGCCTGTTGTACGTTTACAAATCCTCACAAACTCGTCTAAATTGTCGCATTCGATAATGCAGGCTTTTCCATTGTTATCCTTTGCTCTAGATCCCTTTTGACCACAAGAATGTGAGTTAGTGAAGTAATATTTGTTATCATAGTACATCACTCCGAATGATTGTCCATCTGTTATTATTATGCCGGCGCTATGTTCCATGAAAAGATCTTCCAACCCTTGACGAAGGGTGCGTCCGAAGTTTGTTTCATTATTCTTGTCGCTCAAGCTTCCATATATGCTTGGTTCATCGGCAAAAGTGATCTGAAACCGTTTGCCGAATGCGACTAAAACATCTTTTATTGCGTGGAAATTTCGCACCAGTAGGTATCCATCGTCTTCAATACGATAGGCCATTAAATTTCGCTCCGTTTGAAATCGTACTGTATTGCTGTAGATTTGGTCACCCGTTATCATATTCAGGTTGAGGGTGTTTGTAAACCACTGTTGTGGTGCAAGAATACTGGCTCTTAGGATGTTAGACAATGCCATCGCACAGCATTGTACACCTGCAAATCCTGATGTGAATATGAGCTCGTTTCCTTGGTGCCATGAAGCACGCACAATTCTCGAAAAATCACATATTCTTGTGTAAGCACTAGTGTTATTGTTAAGTTCATCATTGATTTCATTCATAACCTCTAGTGGAGCTTTTTCTACTCTAATAATATCCTCTTCATTCATTATGACGTTTTGATCGATAGTGACGTCTTTATAAAGGGGATTGTTAGCGACCAACCAATGTAGTGCATCATATACCTTTTGCCTAGATACTGAAAACTGTCGCGTTACATTAATATTTTCCAAAAATTCAGTAATGACAACTATTCCAGCATTATTAGTGGTTCTTGGTAACATGTTCGGAAGTTTTTCAGTAACTTCGAAAACATCCTGAGCAAACAATACTGCTTGACCTCGAAAACTATATTGCCCAAATACACCGCTTAATTTTATAATTTTAACAAATGGAATAATACGTGAAATCAGCCTTTGCTCGGCTTGAGATAATTCCGAAATCACGTCTGGAATAAAGCCTGGATCTAGATTGTTCCAATAAGATTTAGATGGTGGAATATTTTTCATTGAATTCAAATGGGTTTTGCAACGATTGCAAACAACCAAACATTTTTTTTGCTTTAATTCATTAGGCAAATATGTGTTTGCTATAGCATCTACTCGTACAATCCACTTAAAAATTTGATGTTTATAGCATCGTTTAGTACAAACTTCACATATCGCATCGCAAAACGAGTTAATTGCCTGCCTAAAGCTCGTTATACTGGCTTTACGTAACCTTCGGACCTCTTCATTTTGTTTCTGCATTTGCATCAAACGAGCCTCTCTGGCTTGTTCTGATTCTGAGGCTCGGCTTTCCGCTGCATGCTGACGCATTTGCTGCAAACGAGCCTCTCTGGCTTGCTTTGGTTCTAAGGCTCGGCTTTCCGCTGCATGCTGACGCATTTACTGCAAACGATCCTTTCTGACTTCCTCTGGTTTTGAGGCTCGGTTTTCTACTGCATGCTGACGCATTTGTTTTAAGCGAGTCTCTCTGCCTTCTTTCGATTGCTTAGCTATATAACTTTTTATATAGAGTTTTCTTTTCTCCTTTATTTTCTCTAATTCGCTTAAGTGACGATCTTTCCATTCTTTCACTGAGATTTGTTGTTTTTTGTATAAACAATTCGTTAAATAAAATTAATTTATTGGTTTATAATGAAAAGATTTTAATCAAATATACTATACGACGCACAGACTTTTTGAAAATCTATGTAAATATATTTCGCTTATAATTTTAAATTGTCACAACCGTACACTTCGACTGTTTTTTTCGTTTGATTGTATACCTAATATATTCCTGATATTTATTATATTTATGATGTCCCGCGGGAACCAAAAAAGTAACGGTACAAACTTGGGTTAATCCATTTCTATTGTTCTTGACTAGCACTTATAATTCAAGTGGTCGACCCGGAAAGTAGGTAAGCTCCATTTTTTCAGGTAGAGGGGTTCAAGTAAGGGGTAGGTAGAATATTTCTTTGTGTATTTAAAATTTTTATGAATTCTTATTTTATATTGAAAGAATCTATTTTTTCTTCTATGAGATTTACCAATATTGTGAAATATAAACGAATATAACTTAAATCGTATTCTCCGCCATTAGATTCGGTGACAATTTTTAAAAAGCTCACATCGACGTGACAGCCAAAGTTAAAAAAGGAGTTTTCTACTGCAGTTGCTTCTCGGAGGCATTTTGAGAACTAGTATCTGAATTTTTTTTACTACAAAAATTTTATTATAAGTATTAATTTTTTTATTACCTAAAAGTCACATGTTTTGCATTATTTGATATTATTTCTTCTGGTGCGCGGTTATACATTATATATCTATATAAAGTATACTTTCTTTACATATGTATATTTCAGTATGTACATATGCTACACAAATGTCGCCAAAACTAGTTTTATATAGATGTTGCATATTTTTGGTGAGCTGCTTAAACTTCTACGTTTCAGTTACATACATACATACATACATACATACATACATACATACATACACACATACGCCTTCCCACAGTGTCGCTCAAATATTCTACGTTTCAGTATCATTTAAAAAAGTTACATACATACATACAAGTGAAGCTAATAAAAGTATTAAATTTGTTATTTTGATTTGTATATAAAATTTATGCTACAATTATTATAGTCCGAGAATATGAAATCTTTTTTTTCAAGAAATACATTTGTAGGAAAAAGTATATTTATCTTTTTTTATTTTCCACATAAATTTGTTTCATCCATATAAAAATTTAAACAGCTCAAGAGCTCAAAACATGCGCTACATCAGCTCGAACTTACCTACAAATATTATGTTATGGTAACAAATGCCCACCTACAGACTTGGCAACGGTAATGGCAATATATTTGACAGTTAGTATACCATAAATTTTAGCCTGTGACATTAAATCATACCTTTTCTTAAAGAGTACAAACATAAGCTTCATTTAGAGAAATGATTGCTTAATATAGAAAAAATATTTATGATTTGTATTTATTTAGCGTCTGGAAGCTTTTTTTTTTTAATAATAACAATAATATGCTAGCGCTCTCTCTCGAATTTATGGAAATGTCTTAATGCTATTATGTTATCTCCTCATTGAGTTGGTCATGTTGATTAATGTAGTGATATTACGATGTTGAGATTTAAAAGTTAATTCCCACACAGATAACAGAAACTGTCGGACCGTTAGAACATTTTCGATACATCTTTACAATGTAACAAATTATATTGTTAGGCAAATGTCAATGTATCCACCTCTCCCAAGCTTATTTTGCTTTAATAACAAAATTTATAATAATTGAAAATTATTTGCATCAGACTGAGAATTAACTTCCATTCTTATAGGCATCAAATACGTAAAAACCATTTTATTTTCGCTAATTTGAGGCTGGTGTTTCAATTAAGCCATAAACGAATATTTTGGTAAACTGGAGTCCACCGCTACGTTTTATACAAACTGAACACTTACATCATGGGTACAGTTCCTTTAACTTTACTATTTCAAACTATAAAAACGGTAACTCTTTACCAAATTTCGTAATTAAAAAAAATTATATACAGGAACTGTTTTAATTTTTTTTTGGATAGTTTTGGAGATAGGTTCCCACCCTTCGTTTTTGCTGCCATATGATCAAATTTGACCTTTTACAAACATGACATGACATTAACCCAAATGCATAAAAGACGATTTTCCATGGTAATCGACAAACAAATTTTTGCGAAAACTTCCCATAAAGGTTATTATCGATTCGGTTTGCGCGCGAAGCTTAAATGGACCAGTTCTAGTCCAATGGTACCAATTCAATAAGTTTTGCCGTTCGATAAGAGAGAGCGTTGCTACTAGCCCATTTAATTTTTTTGTTTTGTTGGTATATTTTTCATATGAACGTACTTATGTGAAGTTTCATTTCAATCAGTCAATTCATTCTTTGTTTACAAGTCATTTAGTGCCGCCGTGTTACGATATTTTTCTTACAATGGAAAAAATTGAATATTGTGCAGAGATAAAGTTGTTATTTTTCGAAGGTGTAGCACCAAAAGAAATTCACGAACAAATATCGGGTGATTTTTTAAGAGCTTGATAACTTTTATGATAACGCATAAAATTTGCAAAATCTCATCGGTTCTTTATTTGAAACGTTAGATTGGTTCATGACATTTACTTTTTGAAGATAATTTCATTTAAATGTTGACCGCGGCTGCGTCTTAGGTGGTCCATTCGGAAAGTCCAATTTTGGGCAACTTTTTCGAGCATTCCGGCCGGAATATTTTATCGACAAATTTTGTTCAGTGATGAGGCTCATTTCTGGTTGAATGGCTACGTAAATAAGCAAAATTGCCGCATTTGGGGTGAAGAGCAACCAGAAGCCGTTCAAGAACTGCCCATGCATCCCGAAAAATGCACTGTTTGGTGTGGTTTGTACGCTGGTGGAATCATTGGACCGTATTTTTTCAAAGATGCTGTTGGACGCAACGTTACGGTGAATGGCGATCGCTATCGTTCGATGCTAACAAACTTTTTGTTGCCAAAATGGAAGAACTGAACTTGGTTGACATGTGGTTTCAACAAGATGGCGCTACATGCCACACAGCTCGCGATTCTATGGCCATTTTGAGGGAAAACTTCGGAGAACAATTCATCTCAAGAAATGGACCCGTAAGTTGGCCACCAAGATCATGCGATTTAACGCCTTTAGACTATTTTTTGTGGGGCTACGTCAAGTCTAAAGTCTACAGAAATAAGCCAGCAACTATTCCAGCTTTGGAAGACAACATTTCCGAAGAAATTCGGGCTATTCCGGCCGAAATGCTCGAAAAAGTTGCCCAAAAATTGGACTTTCCGAATGGACCACCCAAGACGCAGCCGCGGTCAACATTTAAATGAAATTATCTTCAAAAAGTAAATGTCATGAACCAATCTAACGTTTCAAATAAAGAACCGATGAGATTTTGCAAATTTTATGCGTTTTTTTTTTTTAAAAAAGTTATCAAGCTCTTAAAAAATCACCCGATATATAATGATTGTTCACCTACAATTACAAAAGTAGAAAAATGGGTTGCTGAACGTGATCGTACAAGCATTGAAAGCGATCCACGTTAAGGACGTCCAAATAGCGCATCAACACCAGAAATCATGGCCAAAATATAGGATATGGCTGTGGAAGATCATCGATTGACTGAGAGAGATTTAGCAGAAGCTCTACACATCTCATTAGGTAGTGTAAGCCATATTTTAGTTGAAATTTTGGGTTTTAGAAAGCTGTGTGCACAATGGGTGCCGCATTCGCTAACAATGGAACATTTCAGCAACATTTGGAGCGTTTTAAAAAGGATGAAGTGGATTTTGTGCGTCGATTCATTACTATGGATGAGACTTGGGTCTATGTGTGAACCTGGTTGTTCGGCTTCGAAACGAGTTCGTGTCCGGAAATCTGCCAAGAAGGTTATGGCATCAGTTTTTTGGGATGCGAGAGGAATTTCGTTTGTAGATTACTTGCAAACTGGTAAAACAATTAATTCTGAATATTATTGCAACCTTTCGGACCAGTTGGATGAAAACAAGGAAAAACGTAAACTTCGGGTGCACCGAAGCTAAATACCCTTCACAAGTGCATTTCTATTAGTAACTATGTGTTCAGTTTGCATGGAAGCTATATGCTATAGTAATCCGTTCTGAACAATTTTTTTGGAGACTATATTTTTACCTTAGCAGTAATCCATTCCAAATTTCGTGAAGATACCACGTCAAATGCGAAAGTTTTCTATAGAAGCCCTTGATTCTGATCGTTCGGTTTGTATGGCAGCTATATGCTATGGTAAGCCGATCTGAACAATTTATTTTGATATTACATTTGTTTTTAGCTCATACCAAATTTCGTGAAGATATATCGGCAAATGAGGAAGTTTCCCATGCAAGGATTTGATTCCGATCATTTAGTTTGTATGGCAGCTATATGCTGTAGTAATCCGATCTGAACAATTTCTTCGGAGATTACGTTGTTGCCTTAGAAAATAATCTATGCCAAATTTTGTGTATATATCTTGTCAAATGTGAAAGTTTTCCATACAAGAACTTGTTTCCGATCATTCAGTTGCATGGCAGCTATACGCTATAGTTAACCGATATGAACAATTTCTTCAGAGATTACATTGTTGCTTTAAATAACTTGTGCCAACTTTCGTGAAAATACATGTAAATGAAATGTGAAAATCGAAATATTGTTCAGACTTTTTTTGTAGAGCATTCAATTCTGTACAAGAATATTCCTACAAACGAGAAAGTTCCAGAGAAAAAAAAATATTCGGAAAAATGACAAAATCCGATGTAATTTCAATGGGAAATGTATCGTGTTCGGGGCAAGGTTTATTATGAAAATTAAGGGCTTTTTATGGTGTGATATTTTTTTTTAGATGGAAAACTAAAAGTTTAGGGGGCGTTTCGTCAAAAATAACCAATTTGGTAAATAACGGACACCCTAATATATATACTTTATAGGGTCTCCGACCCTTTCTTCTGGATGTTACAAACTTCGTGACAAACTTAATATACCCAGTTCAGGGTATACAAATCGTGAAAAAGGACCCGGTTTACGGAAGAAAAAATCCTTTTGATTTGGCCCCAGCGACTTCCATTTGTTTCCAGAACACAAAAAATGTATGCGTGGCAAGCGCTTTTCATCAAATAAAGAGGTCATAACGGCTGTTGAAGCGTATTTTCCATACCTTCCGAATTCTCACTTCAGGGATGGGATCCACAGACAAGTGTATTAATGTGCAGGGAAATTATAAAAAATAATGAAGTGTATTTTGAATCTTAAAATTGTGTTTTTATTATCAAACGACAAAACTTATAGAACAACCTTGTATTAGTATTTGTTGACAGCATAATGTGGCTTTCTGAATGCTTTCTCAAAAGGTCCCAATGAATGCTTTGGATTTAATCAGTAACATGGTGCAAAATCAAATAATATCACATTTGTTTGTTGTCCATAATTTTTCGTTTATTTTAAATACTTGAACTTTTATTATGTATACACTAGAAGACCCAGCCACACGTTTTTTGGCTGAGGTTACATGTATAAATGTATGTTATTATATTAAAGTAAATTCATCCGTAGAGTAAAATAACACATTAAGATGTTATGTAAATTTAAAAAACATTTTTGGAGATCTGTATTACGCGCAAATCAACATCAAATTTTAAATTTTATTTATGTTATATTGAATTTTGTAACAAAGAGTAAATTGCAAAGTTGTTAATTCATGATTTAATACATGTATTATGAACGTCGTCCTGTGTTAGCATTGATATCTCAAAAACTGAAAGATTAGTTCGCCTAAATATAGACAGACGGACAAACGGATATGGCTAAGCTGATTCCAATTAAAATAGGGAACCGAGTCGCGTTTTAAATCACAAATGTCCTATATGCTTTGATCTTATTTTGTATATTATTAATTTTTATATTCAGAATTTGAAGTTTTGTTGCTTGATTTGTGGTTTAGTGATTACAATTTACATTTTTCGATTAATTGAATTTTATGTTTGTGATAATGGTTCAGATGGGCCAAACTGAAATACCAACCTTCTCACAGTACCAAGAGATGCAAGTACATAATTTAATCAAGATTCTATATTTTTACAATAGTAATCACTTAACTCACCCGTAAAACAAATCACCTTTTCATTCTGATCATTTTGATGTAACTCAAATATATCTCGGTTCAGGTATTACAAATAACATGTTGCAATAGCAATATTTCTTCGCGCTAATTGCAACTGCCAAACACCGATTGATCAGTTTAAAATGTATGCAAATATATATTTATATTATTGTATTGAGAGGTTTAAACATGCCATACACCCACATTTGCAGATCAAACAGAAACCCTAAAACTATATAAAAATATGTCTAATAATACATCAAAATTTGCATAAAACCTTTTCTTTTCTATTCTCTTTTGTAGATAATGTTATTGCGATGAGAAACCTACCATGTTTGGGTGTTGGTGTCGGTAGTAATAATAGTAGCAGCGGCACCATCGGCGTCGGCAGTTTCAGTGGCGTTAGTGTCGGCGGTGGCAACGGTGGTGTCGGTGGTGTTGTCAGTGGCGGCGTTGGGATCGGTGGTGTCGGCGGAATCAGTACGGGCAAATCAGTTGTGGCTGCCGCGGCTGCTACTGCTTTGGATGCAACAACTTCCACAGAAGAGCCATCAATAATACCACACGCAACGCCGTCATATTTCGCAACAACCTACTACCACCTAGGTGATGATGAATGTACGTGTAAAAAATATTCGTTATTCGTATATATGTATATATGGAAATATATCTACATGCGTACATATATTAATTTCCTCTTTTAAATAGTCTAAACATGCACATATATAAACAAATCAAACAGCCCATCCTTCCATTCAGGTAGTTATATAGTATACAGTGTAACCTGCAACTCCTGGACACTGACGGTTCTACAATTTTTGTCCGCTTATGAGGGGTGTCCGTTTAAAGGACGAATCAAAATTTTACTAATATACATACACTTATATCTTCGTAAAGAAATTCGATTTAATACATACATACATATTAATTAATGCTTGAGTTTTCAAAATTTTCATGGTAAAAGCTACAAATTTTTACATACTAGGTGCAAACATGCGGCTCCACTCGCATGGAATTTAGAACTGGCATCTTGCCTTGTCGATGATATCATCATCACTCATCTTAAATTATGATTGAACTTCTTCTCAACACTGCAACTATTCCGCTATTTTCTATGTTATTTGTTCTGTTTGGTTTGTTATGAATGTCTGTGCGTCGTCCGCCCCTCATCTAACGATGTAGCCGCAATGCCTTTCGATACATTTGCCAATGCTATTTTCTGTAGTGATATTTTAAATGCCTTGCTGGTTCCACATGGTGTGTCCAAAAAAAACTGTATTGTTATTGTTCATTAACAACAATCAGTATAATCAAAAATTACTGTACACTGGCAGTATCTACGTGATATTATTTTCTTTTTGAAGTAAGAAAATTTTAAAATTATTCTTACATAAATATTGAATACATGCTTATGGTTTGAAATATAATTTTTTATATGTAAATGAACTGTTTTGACTTTTAACATAAAAAGATAAAAAGGCCGGCTCTCTACTCTTAAGCTACCGCTTCAGCAATTTTCAACAAAATCAATTCAGCCCTTTTTGAGTTATAAATTGTGTCAACTTTCTATTATAAACTTTCAAAGACATATAAATTGCAAAATGGACAGTGATTTTGCAAAAAAGGCATCCGTTAAGACCTTCTACTGGACGAAATAATACCTGTAATTTTTCATGTCTTTCCATGCCGGCGATCGGATGTTATGCGATCGGATGATATATCCGGGAAAAACATTATAAGCAGAATATGGGAGTTGGGGGTAGTATTGATTCAATTTTTATCTAAGACTACATACAATTAACATGCCACAGACCAAATAAAAGCTCCTAAGATTTCATAAAGGTTCTTCACATACAACCCCAAGTGTATTGAGTAAAGACACACAATAGTTTGAAATTCTTTATATTATGTATATGGGGGCTAAAGGAAGTATTGATCCGATTCAACTCATTTTTGCCGGACAGACATACTATTATCATGAATGAATTTTCTCTGAATTTAAATTATAATTTCTCCAATTGAATAAATTGAAACATCACTTTTTATGATACTGTATTACAAAAATTCTTATACCATCTTAACGGGTTATATGGGTTTCAGAGGTTCAATCAAAGGGTATTTTTTTACTTTTTTAATATATACAATCAAATATTTTATTTGAACAATTGATCACATCAAAGACACATATTCAAAGTTAGTCCCTTTACGCTGAATTCAAAACCCCGAATTACATGAATAAAACTCGTTATTGGGCGGGGAAACAAAATTAAACTTTGAATTTTTGACAGCCTTTGAACAATGAAAACACATCTTTTGGTAAAATTTATATATGTACATTAATGATTATTGTTCAAAGGCTGTCAAAAATTCAAATTTTAATTTTTTCTGATCAAATTGAAAGGTGAATTTTGCCCCTTTCATCTCCTTCGAAGTAATCCCCTACCGCTGGAATACACTTATGCCAACGAATTTTCCAGTCATCATAGCACTTCGTCGTGATGGCTATCAGAGCCTTTTTTGATTCAACTTTTATAAACTCAATTGAGACAAAACGGTGTCCTCGGAGTGGTCATGTGAATTTGCTGAATAACCAGAAGTTACACGAAGGTAAATCAGGCGAATGCGGTGGTTGCGGCACGATATTATTTTAAAATGTGGGGAGATGATCACGAATAACCAACGCAGTATGAGATGGTGCATTATCGCACTTCTTTGTTCAATAAATTCAGACATAGTAAAATCGAAGAAATCACAAAACGCCGCTTATCTCAAATACTAATAAATATTTTAACGTGAAATTTAGCATACATGTCACTAACAGTGCTACCAACGTAAAGAAAAAAAATTACCCATTCGAAAAACATGCGAAGTATAGTATAAATCAAAAATTCACTTTTCAGTTTGATCACAGAAGTATATATACATACATATATATAAATAGGAGTATATATATACTATATATTTATATATACATATATATACTTCTTCTAATAACGAATATAATGAATCGGTCAATTTTGTCGAGCTCAATATTGAAAATTGCGAAGGAACCGGTTGACATTTTTGTCATGTAAAACAATTAACATTTGCATAATGTTGGCACATAAAGAGGTATCATTTTCATTGAGAAAACAAAATGCATAAGTGCGGATTCACATATAGAGACTTTTATTTTCCAAACTCGTAATTGCGTTCACACTGGCGACACGAGTAAGGTAACTCGAGTCGGTCAATTGTCTGCATTCCCTTGCAAACATTGCAATTTAGCTAATTTTTATCCTTATATACCTTTTTCTAAAATATTTCTATTTTATTATGCATATTTTGTATATATATTTGCATATTGCATTTATTAAATAGTATATGATAGAATTCAAAGTTCCGTGATCCGATATGATCAATTTGTTCGGATATTGTATAATAGCAATAATCTTTTCCAAATTTCGTAAAGGTATACTATCAAAAAAAAAAAAAATTATGCTATTTTTAGAGTTAAGAGGTGCTTTATTGATCAGTTTATAGCGCAACTATATCCTACATCCGATAATGTGTTCAGAATCATACAAGGTGCTTTCCAAAGTAAACAGGACTTAAAAAAATAGAACATATGGTTTTTTCGGCAAAATCAATTTATTTTATTCTATATAGTCTCTTTCTGCTTCAATACAGTTTTTTGCACGGTCCAAAAGCACGTCGAACGAGTGTTTTAGCTAGTTGACCGGTATGGCGGCCAGTATGCCGGTGCAAGCCTTTTGAATGGCCTCTACGTCTGCATAACGCTTTCCTTTCATGGGCAAATGCACTTTTCCGATAAGGAAGAAGTCGCGCGGAGAGTGGTTAATGGTTAAAATGTGATTTTTGGTCAAATAATCGGTCACAAGCGTCGATCGATGAGACGGCGCATTATCGTGCAACAAACGCCAACTTTCATCTTCGCGATATTCGGGCCGAACACGTCGAATACGGCGCACCAAACGCTTCAAAACTCCAAGGTAGAATACCGCATTAACGTTTTGGTCGGGTGGAACAAATTCTTTGTGTACAATACCCTTGGAATCAGCTTTGTCTTCACTTTTGACTTCTCCATGCGCGATTTTTTGGGTTTCGGCTCGTCCGGTCAGCACTCTAGCGTTTCGTTTCAGGATCATGTTGGAAACACCACGTTTCGTCACCAGTCACACTATTGTAAGGGAAGTTTTTTTCTTTTTTGACCTCTTTAATGATGTCCTTCCCATGTTGGATTCTGAGCAATTTTTGGTCGTCAGTCAATTTGTGCTGAACAAACCGCGCACACACCTTTCGTAAGACCAAATGTTTGGTCAAAATGCGATAAATCGATGTTTTGAAGATGTTTAATTCCATTTCCATGAATTTCAATGATGATTTAAGCTGATTTCTGATGAATTCACGCACAGTTACGATGAAATTTCCGGTGATCATGGATTTTGATTGGCCCACATGTTGATCGTCATCTATGTCCTCACGACCACTTTGAAAACGTTGAAACCACTCGCGCACTCTGCTACGAGATAGGCAATCATCACCATAAACTTGCTTCATCAATTGAAACGTTTCGGTAAAAGTTTTACAAACTTTAAAACAAAATTTAATGTTGGCCCTTTGTTCGAAGCTCATTTTCATACCAAATATACCGACACTTTAAACGCAATAACTTCACTTCCAATGAATGATGAAATGTCATGAAATTCTCACTGGTCAATCGATATAAGCCGTGTTTTATTTGACCATCTTAAGCTAATAGGTAAATCATGGACAAATAAAACGCTCGGAACGGAAAAAAAGCGAAGAACTGGCAATGCCTTTAGTTCAATTTACAAGCTATGATGGCTTATGACAAGCCAACATAATTATGTTGGCTAAGTCTTCCATACAAAATAAGCTAATAGCTTAATTTGCTGGTCAAATAAAACACGCCTAAAGATAACTGATTCTAACGCACCAGTCGACATACAGATGGCGGCCCCAGGAGGCGCTAGATTCAAAAAGGCTTGTTTTTTACTTTGGAAAGCACTTTGTAGTGCTGCCTTGGTTAATAATCTACGCAAAATTTCATGAATATACTTTGCCAAAGAAAAAATGCACTTGAGTTTTATCAGCGATTCCGACAAATGAGCAGCTTTTTGGGGAAAAAGGATATGTGCAAACTTTTAGATCGATATCTGAAAAGCGGATAAACTAGTGTTCGTATATACAGACGGACACACGTTCTTCGTGGTGTTAAAAACTTCGTGGCAAACTTAATGGTTTCCAACAATGTTTTTGTCTAAGCATAACGCGATGCATTATAAATTAGTAACAATTTTCATATTTGAATATCCTTTATAGAATCAGAAACGTTCCCAAACTAAAAAATGCACTACAGTTGGGAAAATGTGTCTAAAGATAGGTACATATGTATATGATATCGGATCAAGGTCGTTTAAATTTTTATAGGGTATGTTTCTTGGGATATTTACATTAGAAATATGGAAACAAATCGATTCTTAAAACCGCGAAGGTAGACAATCACCATTAAGAAAGGCACGTAAGTATCTATTAGCAAAAGCCTGTACATCATATACTATGTACATACTTACTTATGTGCGTATATATAATACTTACTTCGTTGATGACTAAAGGTGCAACAGGAGTTAGTTCAGTAATTTTTACTGTTTACTCTTAAAGGCAACGGAATTAAACCTCAACATATTGTCTGTGAGTCGGACACAAAGACACTCAGTAACTTTCTATAATAGTTTGATAGCAGTCTTGAATTATGAATGCTACGCCGCACAGTGGTGCCGCTTCATACAAGCCGCGGCAAAAAATAGAAGGAATTGAGGTAGGGCTTTGAAATTTGGCACACATCTCTGATATTGCCAAATTAGATGAAAAAAAAAATTTTGTTAAAATCCGCCCACAACCACGCCCACCACCCATATAACACAAAAATCAAAAATCACCCTACAGTAACAAAATTTTCTACAGTGTAATATTTTGTAAATATAAGCTTGTCCAGAAAAAATAAATCAAATCCGCCCACAATTACGCCCATCTCTCATATAATATAATCACAAAAGTTGCAATATTTTCGCTGTTATCACAGCTAGACTGTTAAAAATTGTCAAACGGATTTGAATAAATAAAAATTATTATTTCTCTAAAAATGAAACAAGTCCGCCCACAACTACGCCCACCTCCCATATAACAATACCAATAAATATTCAAAAATGATCATATATTATTAATTATTTATTTAACAAGTAGTTTTTTAACATCATCGTCCAATTCAAAAGTTTTATTTTTGGGATTTGTTCTGAATCCATTAATAAAAGGATCCGATGAAGCTAAAAGCAAGTGCATTACATTTTGTTTTGTAGAAATTCTGTCGCATTTTCTTGAATGATTGAGCCTATATTTCTTGTAATCTTTATTGCGAGCTTCTTGAGCCTCCTCTGATAGCATGCCCAATGGTAAAATAGAGGATGAAACAATTTTACTTCCATGCATTAAAACTTTATGTACCGTCATTGGCATATATGTAGTAAAATCGCAGTTTTCATGCAATAAATTTAAAATTTTTGAGGATCTATTGCTGCTTGACAATTGATTGTATTTAATATTATTTTAAATCTATGTATCAGGTTTTCGTCAACGCCAACAATATCGGCAGTTTTAGCAGGAATCTCAAAAAATCTTCGTGAGGTATTGCCATCATTTGTCGTACCCAGTCCCTGATTCACTACATCAACATTTATTCCCAAGGATGACTTTAAATCTACTTGAATACGTTCTTCTTCATCTGCCTTCAGTTTTTTGGTACGATCGTCAGTTCTCCATTTGCGAAAATTTTTTTTGTAAACAATATGCATTAGTTCAAATAATATAATGCATCTAAGCTAGTATTTTGTTGTTGTTGTATAACGAGAGACAACTCCAAAAAATAACAACAAAGCAACAAACCGAACAATCAAAAAAACAAACAAAACAACGAAGCAGGCAAAAAACAAAGCAGCGAAGCAGGCAAAAAAAACAAAGCAACGAATCAAGCAAACAAACAACGCAGTTGCAGTTGCCGTAGATTAAAATGCTAATTACTCGCTAATTGCAGCTGATTTTTTTTCTATCGATTAAGGAGATTTTAAAGTTTATTTTGTGTAAGTGGCTAACCTGTGCGCTCCTGCGCACAAAAGATACATATATTCTGTTGAAGTTGTGAAATATATGATTTTTTTGGACCATGAAAAAACATCATATTAAAAAAAATCTTGAAAAAGAAAGCATACATTTGATGATGTAAATCACATCTATAACATTGGTTTTAATAAATAAAAACTTTACAATTGATATTTTATCGTTAACTGTTGAGTTTTAACCTTTGCAATATTCATCACATTTTTCTGAGTAACTTTGCGTTGATACTTTGTTGGACTTTGAAGCTCTCCCAACAAAAAACCATTGAATATATCAAGCCCAAGTATTCGGATAATGTTATTTGATTAGTTCTTAGCTTAAATTGAAAAGATGGTACAAATTTGGAATGATAAAAAAAATCCTTTTTTTCCGCTCTGGCACCAGTGTGCGCCGGACTGTTAATCCTGGCAACAATATGAATACAGATATACCATACGTTATGAATCTATCCTTGTAGTTTTTTTGCATAAATGGGATGTATGTATGTATGCAATGTTCCCCGTTGTATTATTGGGATCTATTGTTTTTGATTATAGGTAGAGCTAACATAATGACCAACATATGCACTCACCCAGCTACCTCAGTAGCGCCATACAAACACGTCTCTACAGTTATGCCATAAACATATGCATCTAAATACTTATAACAGCATCTGCAGTTCGTGGTAATGCAAATGCCAATAATTATGTGAATGTTTGCATAAATAAATAAACATATGTACTTATGTATTCTGCCTGTTTATTTTTGTAATAACGTCATTGCCTTTTCAACAATTGTTCTTAAGTATGTATGAATACCCTTGTTATTATTGAAGGTATTGTCACTTTAGCTCTCAAATTCCGCAATTGTGCATGCGCCTGTGTCAATGTAAATGCATGTACAAGAATGTGTAAATATGTCAAGAGGCATATGATATGTATATTTATTTTTGTTTTTAATTTTAAAATAAAAAAAAATTAAGTCCAAAGTTTTGTGGAACGAGTATATCTGCACACTATTGGTACACTAGGAACAATGAGTCTGAATATTTTTGCTAATTGAAATTTTTACTGACACACTTTGATTCGTGTGTGTATATAATGATAATTAATAAATTTAAAGACATATTTTAATGTATACAAATATATGTATTACGTTTTCAAATTTGAGAAATTTTATCATTTTATATATTATAGTTAGATGCATAAGAATAAGAAAAAACGTTAACGTCCGTAGCACCGAAGTTATAATACCCTCCAAAAATACAAAAGATTCCAGATAAGAACTTTTGATGGTTCATTTTGTATAGCAGCTACATGTGTATCGGGTGATTTTTTAAGAGCTTGATAACTTTTTTTAAGAAAAAAACGCATAAAATTTGCAAAATCTCATCGGTTCTTTATTTGAAACGTTAGATTGGTTCATGACATTTACTTTTTGAAGATAATTTCATTTAAATGTTGACCGCGGCTGCGTCTTAGGTGGTCCATTCGGAAAGTCCAATTTTGGGCACGTCGAATTTTCAGTGAATGGGCCCTAGAAAAGTTGGCAGAAAATCCGCTTTTTTATCGACAAATTTTGTTCAGCGATGAGGCTCATTTCTGGTTGAATGGCTACGTAAATAAGCAAAATTGCCGCATTTGGGGTGAAGAGCAACCAGAAGCCGTTCAAGAACTGCCCATGCATCCCGAAAAATGCACTGTTTGGTGTGGTTTGTACGCTGGTGGAATCAATGGACCGTATTTTTTCAAAGATGCTGTTGGACGCAACGTTACGGTGAATGGCGATCGCTATCGTTCGATGCTAACAAACTTTTTGTTGCCAAAAATGGAAGAACTGAACTTGGTTGACATGTGGTTTCAACAAGATGGCGCTACATGCCACACAGCTCGCGATTCTATGGCCATTTTGAGGGAAAACTTCGGAGAACAATTCATCTCAAGAAATGGACCCGTAAGTTGGCCACCAAGATCATGCGATTTAACGCCTTTAGACTATTTTTTGTGGGGCTACGTCAAGTCTAAAGTCTACAGAAATAAGCCAGCAACTATTCCAGCTTTGGAAGACAACATTTCCGAAGAAATTCGGGCTATTCCGGCCGAAATGCTCGAAAAAGTTGCCCAAAATTGGACTTTCCGAATGGACCACCTAAGACGCAGCCGCGGTCAACATTTAAATGAAATTATCTTCAAAAAGTAAATGTCATGAACCAATCTAACGTTTCAAATAAAGAACCGATGAGATTTTGCAAATTTTATGCGTTTTTTTTAAAAAAAAAGTTATCAAGCTCTTAAAAAATCACCCGATATATACTTTAGTGATCCGCTTTAAATAATTTCACCAGAAATTGTACCTGTCCATAAAATAAAAAAATTTCCTTACAAGGACACGATTTTGATCGTTCATTTTATATGACAGCTACATATATTATATAGTAGTGCGATATTAGCGGGTCCAACAAATGTAGCAGTTATATTCATTGACATTTTTCCGTTTCCCAAATGATCATTCTGATGATGAAATCTGAGAAAAAAAGGAGTTACTCACTCATACTACTTAGTCCTGTTATAAGATCTGTTACAAGTTCAGATCGTTATAAAAATGAAACTAAAATACATTTTTAATAAAATAAATTTTATTTTATAATACATACATATATTTAATGAACGATGCACAACAACTTTTTTTTCGAAATAGTCACCTTTTGCTTTCATACAAGCCCTAAAACGATTCGGCCATTGATCGATAGCAGCAAGCACAGTTTCTATTGGTATTGACAAATTTTTGTGGGGTATTTGACAGGCCATTTTGTCCAACTCTGATTACAAATTGTAGTCCAGAACTTCCAGTGAACATAATTTCATATAACGTTTTAGCGTCCTTTGAAGTGTTTGCGATGATACTGCCGTTTTGTTTATTAATAACTTATACAACAGTGAAATTTTTTTCAATATAATTTCATGGAATTAACCGCATGGCATTGAAAAAGCCGCTTTTATCTATTGAAACTAATATGCTTTATGCGCGTTGTTAGAAGATGACCAGCTGACCGTAGGCTTTCATATGGAGATCATCATAAATAAGTCTTGATATTTACACCTTGATATCATTTTCTGCTTTATAGGAGGATTTCAGCGAATACGTTTCGAATAGATTTACTCTCTCTATCATCAACCTGTATACGTTTGTGAAAAACGATCAATACTACGAAGAAAAACCGTCCTCGAAATATTTAGTTTTTTAGAAAGCTCATAAATTTCACTTGTGCTTTTGCAATTATTGAAATTCGATTTTCTTAGCTCCCCATGCCATTGTGCATAACCGGAAGCAAAAACTGAGCTCAATATTATATAGGAGTAGACACTGCACAAAAATGATATAAAAAATAACGGCATTTTTTTGCGAATTTATCCTTGCTGTATGATTGTATACTTTACCATTTAAACTTGCGGCCAATAAAAAATAACCACCAAATATAATTGAAATAAGATCGCATGAGCAATTTGTGTATAAAGTTGGAATATTAGGTTGTCAAAAAAGTCTTGCGGTATTTTCGCTAGTTGGCGCTGAAAGCGCGTAGTTCTAGTTTATTCGTCGCATCAGGTCATGCTATACTTTTTTTGGAAAGCTCATTTCACGCGCTAACACGTGTTTGATTGATTGACGTTTCTTTTAAGTCGTTCGTGAGTTATAGCGTCGCAAACATGGAGTAAAATAAAGAGAAAATACGGCATATTTTACAGTACTACTACGATAAAGGCAAAAATGCATCTCAAGCCGCCAATAAAAAAAAATTTGTGCAGTTTATGGACTCGATACAGTTTCCATTTCCACACAACGATGGTTTCAACGTTTTCGTTCTGGTGTAGAGGTGGTCGAAGATGCGCCACGCTCCGGAAGGCTTGTCGTAGAAAATTGCGATAAAATCGCTGAATTGGTCGAAAGAGGCCGACATAGTAGCAGCCATAGCATCGGTCCCAGCTCTTGGGCATGAGTCATCAAAAACTCATTTAAATTTCAAAAAAAAAAAATTCAATAAAAATACCGCAAGACTTTTTTGACAACCCATTATTAAGACCATTTTCATTTGTTTGTCCACATAAGTAGTCATACATAGCAAATGAGTTATAGTACGCAACAACTTTTTTCGAAATCGGTTTTTATAAAGAAAACCCAATTAAATAGAAGACTTCAAAAAATGTACATCCCATGATATTCATGATAAATTAAAAGAAAGCAATGTGATTAATAAGCAAGTAATTTAAATCAACCAAAGCATTTCCACCTGTAACGTTAGAAAAATAGGTTTCACAATAGTTGTCGAGTCCTTCCTCCTTTAGCCTGAATAACTGCCATAATTCTTGAAGGTGTGAAACTCATTTCCTTATAACGGGAACTTGCTTGAACTTGAACGGGGAGCTTGCTTTTCAATTGCAAAGAGTTAACCACCGTCGCATATTCTTGTGCATTCTTTATTCCTTCAACAAGGTGCAGTGCTCCTAAAACTTAGTACGAAAAACTGTATTAAATAACTTGTCTTCGAGAAAACTTAATTTTCTTTACTGTACAATTATCCTGGAGCCTCTTGCTACATGAATGGCGCACATAAAGCAAATTTTGTGAGGTTACCAAAATACTAAACTATACTACTATAACTGAGCAACCCAATTTCAAGTAATTTATTTCACATTACTTACCAGAACTAGTAGAAAATTTAGAGTTATGTAAATACATACATATGTAGCTGAAGATAGTTGATAGTGGTGGTGTAATGCTGGTAATGTTAGAATTGAGCGAACTCATTTTATTTATTTATTTTTATTTATTCCCACTTACACGTTTATTAAATGTACATATGTACATACTTATATGAATTGGTGGTTTTTTATACATTAAAAACTCATTTTTAAAATAGTTTGTAATTCCGCTTTTGATACAACGTTTTTGGAGTCAGCAAGTAGAGAGTGTATAAAATCTATTTATTTTAAATTCATTTATTTATTTACCTATATTTGGAATCAATTATTGGCATACATAACAGACTCTTTAAAAATCATGAGCGCCCGGTATGAATCTGTTCTTAAAGTACTTTTTCTCAATTTTTTATTTTCGGTAATCGCTGATTGATAATTTGTCAAAAATCTTAATCTTCAAATAACGCTTGGGTTAAAAGCCAAGCCCAAGATATTGGTTGTAGGTTAAAGGCGCAGGTATGACGGAGGTTTTTTTTACATGTTAGGGAAGAAATCAATAACGTCAAAAGTACTAGAAAAGAAAAAACAGAAACAAGCAACGACAGCTGTGACAGCTGTCATCATTGATAAACTCCTCAACTCACAATGTTGAGTGCACGAACATTTCCTATGTTAAGGCAAATCATATATGTATAAGTAAATCCAGTTCAACGTATTAACACAGGCGAAAGATTTTATTTCACAGAAAGACCAATTGGTTTTGTAATCTTAAATTGCAAAAGTTACCTGCGCCTTTGTGGCAAGTGGTGAAGGGACATACGCATTGTCGGTCTATCAATACAACACTTATTTGTTTACTTTTTGGATCACTCTTGTCATTGTGTTTACGTCACCTCTTCCCAAAGTCAGCGTTACAATTTTGCATACATATGTAAGTATGTATTGGGCATGCTACGTTGATACTTAGTTCGGCAGACGATTTCTTATAAAAGTATTTTATAATTTTCATGACGAAAGAATTAGTTGATTTATATGTACATACTATATACTATGTATATAGCACACATATGCATGCATCACACTTTTGCCTCGCTTACAAAGCCTATTACCGAAAACTAATAAAGTGCTATAACTTAGCTCTCATTAAAGCACAAAACTATGATTTGGTACAAGGAATCATAGCATCTTAATGAAACATATGTATTTCCTTCATACTAACCCTAGTTCCCACATAGATGATATCATTTTTCAAACATGCTGAACCAAAAATGAATAAAATCGGGTCAGTTTTACCTTAGCCCTACACCTAATATAAAAATTTCCAATATCCGGTTGGCTTATATATAGATCAAAATGTGATATATCTTATCGAATGAAATGAACGTATTTATTTATTTATTTATTAGGAGAAATATACAAAGTAGTATTAAACCTAATTTAAAAAAAAAGAGTACGAGCTATTAAAGTTATCGACTCTGAACAAACAAATATCTTAGGTTACCAGCTAAGTATAAAGTTATATTTTATTTTGTAGGTAACAATCAGTCATAAAATTATAAATGCTTATAATATTTGCAAACGAAGGAAATTTTAACAATTATTGATAATTTGGAAAAAAGTTGTGCTTATGCCTAATACTCGCTAAAGCCGAACATTCGTTAAAGATGTGATGAAGTGATAGCGTGCTTGCGCAGAGAGGGCAAGATGGTTTTGCTTTGCCAGTAAGAAGGTGCTGATGTGTGAGTTGAGTGTGGCCAATCCTTAGACGTATGAAGATGGTAGCTTGTAGGCGAGATATATCCCTAGGATATACGACTTTTGTCCTTGTGGGATTGAAGGTAGAGTACCGATGGTCGTTTCTGTCGTATGGCTCATATTGTAGGGATTCAAAAAACCGAGCTGCGTGGTCTGCATGTTCATTTCCCATAGTACCAACATGTCCTGGTACCCAGAGTAGTGCAAGTTTATGACTGTATTTAACGCACAGGTCACGAATATTCGAGATAAGAGAGGCAGTGTTGTGAATGTTACAAACAGCAGATAGACAAGAAAAGCTGTCCGAGCAAATAACAAATTTGGCTTTGCTATGTATCGCATATTCTAGTGCTTTGAAAACGGCAAAAGCCTCGGCTGTAAATATCGACGAGGAACAAGGAAGAATCCCGCTTGTAATAACTTCTCCATTTGGTTTGGTGAGAGCAAAAGCTGTGTTTATCGCTTTGGACCCGTCTGTGTAAATTGCAGTCCAATTGTTTTCTTCATATGTTTTCATTAACTCTAAGAAGAGTTTCTGAAATACTATATTACTGGTGTTACTCTTTTTGAAGGTGTGCAGGAACATGTTAATAGTTTCTTTTTTTAACAACCACTCCGGCTGTTGGTTGACCCTCTTGTACTTTGGGGGCGGATATATGTTTCTTTTCCGTATTTGATACAACGGCGTAAAGTGGATTTTAGCCTGAAGTTCCGTTTGTGTCGTGACGCGTAAATTACGGTTTTATGTAAGCTGGCATTTGGAGAGTAAATCAGTTTTGGAATTAGTTGCATCGTTCGTTCGTATACCCTTTCCTTTATTGTTGGTAGGCCACATTCCGCCAAGATACACTTAATAGGTGATGTAGGGAAAGCGTTTATACTCCGACGGCTCGCTGCATGATAAGGCGGTTCCAAAAGTTTCAAATTAGAGTTTGCGCACCATCCAAAAATAGGTAAACCTTAGTCGATTTTAGCGAGTATTAAAGCTCTTGTAGCGAGTCCGTATTAAAGATCGTATTAAAGATATTAAAAGATTGTTTACTAGTTAAATATTTTATTATGTGTAGTCTGTTTGTTAAGTTATTTCTTAGGTTAAGACATTGATACCGAAAATTAAATCTTTTATCAAAATATACTCCTAAAATATTTAAATTGCTTACGGATTCTATTACAATATTTTCAAAAACTAACAGTGGATATATACATTTTGTCTTTTTACAAATATGTAGTAATTTACATTGCGGAATGGAAATTGGTGCACCAGATTTCATGCCCCATTTCTTAAACTCTGTTAGTATTTTCTTAAAAAAATTGTTAGCAGTTTGGGGATCTTTATATTGCAATAAATAATAGCGTCGTCCGCGTACATAGTGAGTTTAATGCCTTTAGTTTTAATGCATATTTCAGTTAATTTATCAAAAGCTATAATAAAAAGCATCACCGATAGTGGCGAGCCTTGAGGTATACCATTTTTGAGAGGATGCAAACTAGATAGAACTTTGTTTATGCGAACCTGAAATTTTCTTAGGATCATAAAAGCTTTTACTATTCTAAAAACTTTTGGACCTGTCTTCCAAGCTGCTAATTGGCTTAGCACTGCAAGAATTCCTACGCGATCAAAAGCTCTCTCGAAACCAATGACCAAGATAGTCGCATGGTTTTTGGTGGAGAGAGTGTCAGATACACAGTGTTTGAGTTGAATAAGTGAATCCATTGTACTGTGCTGATGTTTGAAAGCCGTTTGGTTGTGATTTATAAAATTATTTTCTGTAGCAAACCATGAAAGTCGCCTAGCAATAATTTTTTCGAAAATTTTACTTAAGCAGGATAGCAAGGAAATTGGTCTGTAAGAAGTAGTTAGGTTCGATAGTTTATTTCGTTTAGTAATTGGGATAATGGTGGCTATCCGCCAGTTTTGTGAGTAGAATCCTTTGTGGAAAATTGTGTTATACAGGCAGAGTAGTTTTTCTTTAGCAGCTGTAGGTAAGTTTGAAAGCATCGGGTAGGATACCCTATCAATGCCTGGTGTTTTGCCTTTAGCAATTTTTTGCAGACTCTAGTTCGCGGAAAGTAATATCGCACTCTAAGCTTCTTGCTGATGCGGAGAGATTCGTTGGTGTATAGGTGGCAGATATCCAATGTTGTTTATCTGCGATATATTCTGCAGAAAAATTACTATCTTGCGAATATTTAGACCAAATATTGGCGAAGGTTGCCGCAATATCTGCGGAACTCGTCAGTATACTTTGATTTATATTAATAAAATTAATACGGTTGTGAGGGATTCCAGTCAAACGTTTAATGTCTGACCATACCTTTTTGGTAGTTGACGCAGGAGATATTTTGGCAGTGAATACTTCAAAACTTTTCCTTTTAGCCGTCTTTACAGCTCTTTTAAAGAGGGCGTTTGCTTTTTTATAATTATTCTGATTATATTCAGACATTGTTATCTTGAAAGTATTCCAGTATTATTTTTTTTTGTCACGCATATGACCAAGATCTTTGTTCCACCAGATCGGAAAAACTTTTGAAGACTTGCGTTTGGTTTGAGGGATCGACTTATTTGACGCAGAACGAATCAGTTTTGTGAATGCAGATGTGGCTTTTTTGATGTTGTCGATTGGAGTGGTGGGTAAACTTTTTAAAATTTCTCTTTGAAATAAATCGTGGTGTTGGTAGTGGAAGTTCGTTTGAAGTGAGATCGATATAGGAAAGTGGTCACTACCTCTGAGAATAGACGAAGCTTCCCAATTGATTCTGGGGGAGAGCTGGGGAGAGGATAGGGAAAGGTCGACGCTCGTTAGGGAAGAGTGGGTAGAAAAATGTGTTGGGGCGCCATTGTTAAGAAGAATTAGGTTGCTGTTCAATAAGAAATTCTCTATGATTGCACCCCTTGTGTTTGATTTTCGGGAACCCCAAAGTGTATTCCACGCGTTGAAGTCCCAGTCCATAAAACCGGTGGGGATAGTTGGGAAAGTAAATCTTTCAAATCAGTTTCGTTAAAAACTTGCTGGGGTGGTATATACGTATTAATGACAGTAAAGCTAAAATTTAAGTTGCTTTTAAGAACTATTGTTAATAGTGTGGAATTTAAATCGATAATTTCATGTGGTATATTTTTTATTAAAATGCAAACGCCTGGCTTATTGCTTTGGATGTTATGTAAATTCGAAAAATAACCGCTGTATTGCCTAGGACAGGAAATGTTGTTACTGGGAGTAACTGAGATATGTGTTTCTTGAATACAAATAACGTCTGGGTGTTGTTCTTTTATGAGTAATAAGAGTTCATCATAATTGTTGTTGTACCCGTTTATGTTCCACTGGATGATTTTAAGCGTCATTAATAAGACAATATTTTGTTTATCTGTATATAGTATGTTCAGATGTCGTTTGTATTAAATTTCATCTTCGGATGTAATTAATTCTTGAGTGTTGGAAAGTACTGGAGAAAGGGATGGAAGAGGTTCGAAAGGTAGGGATTGAAATTGAGAAGGCGGAGAGAATGATGGGTTTGTTTGGTATGGTGAAGTCATTTGAGTAGATTTGAGAGGTTAGTTCCGTTTGTCCGTAGGGTCGTTGAAATGTTCCTTTCTAATGCTTTGATCTTTGAGTGTTGCTGGGAGAACTAATGTTGTTAGCGTTTATGGTGGTGAATGAGTCAACGTTAGTGTTTGTTGTTTCGATATTTTCGTTGGAATTGGACGCTATTGAAGCATATGTGTTATTGGATAGAAAAGCTGGTGTTGTTTGTTTCTTATGAATTTTTACTGCTTCGCGCATTGAACATTTTTTTATTGTTTCAATTTTTATTATCTCTTTTGCTTGTAAGAATTTGTACAGTCTTTGGAGGATGATGAGTGTTGTTGGAAGCAGTTGATGCAAAAAATGCGATCGCAATCAGATGGGGCATGGGGGGGAGTGAACAATTAACACAAAGAGGGGGGCGATTACAGCGCTAAGAAGTTGGCAATTTTTGCAGCGCATTGGCGAAGGAATATATTGCCGTACCAAAAGTTTACACCAGGCAACGTCAATTTTATTTGGTAACTTGTAGATGTTGAAGGTTAGTAAAAAACCCCCGAGGGGTGCGGCTTTCCTTTAATAAACTTATTAAATTTAAATACTGACACGACGCCTTGAGAGCTGAGCTCGTTTACTATCTCCTCCTCTGAAACGTTGTTTAGAAATGGAGCAAATATCGTTCCTTTTACTTGGTTGAAAGACTCGTGTAGAGTGGTTGATATTGAACATATGTTGGGCAGTTCTTTTAATTTCAGGAATTTTTTTGCAATATCGTTATTCTTGACAAGCAGAAGTAGCTTACCATCACGAAGGGTAGATATGGAGTGAACGTATTCACTAATTTGCTTAATAACACGATAAATGGAAAAGCAAGAATAGTAGAAAAGGGGTTTGGCCGCGTCAGTAGCTTCCATCACTACGAATTTGGGGTCGTCAACTTTTATATCTGGGAGTTCTGGAAAATCCATAACCGAAACACTTTTACCAGTTTTACATTTTTTTTACAAGGTTCTGTATCGAATACGGCGAAACGATTCGCCTCGATAATTTGAGGCCCAGGGGCCATTTTGCACGAGAAGCACTGATGCGCACTTTTTAATAAGATACTGCGCGCGAACAGTGAAAGAAAAAAGTAAGAAAGAACGAATTAAACGTGTAAAGAACGGTTATACTACAGTTTAATGCCGAAAATGTTCAGCTTTTAAAAATCGATTTCCCATTCATTGTCAAACGTACTGCAGCCTCGCTGGGTATACTGCTTTGTGATTGGTGCTCGCATGAAGTCTGATCAATGATAACTGAACGATGTTTTGTTCACAAATGAAAGCAGAATTGTTCGGTTCTCTCGCGTGCTCAAGGGGTGGGCATAACTGTTTGACATGCATCCACGTATGTACATGTATGTACTTATGTATGTTGTCATTAATATTTTCGATTTTGTTGCTTCCTGAAAAAAATTGTTTCATGTTATTAGTTGAGTCCCAATTTAAATATGTACATATCATATGTATAGTATGTACAAACGTAAAATAAGCTCACCGTGCGGTTCTGTACCGTGATACGCTCACAAGTCTCTAAAGTTGAGATTTTAAATTAGAGACAATTTTTGTTACTTGAGAGGATTTTGCAATTCTGTAAGCGACAGTCACAAAATTCTCTCAATTGAAAACGAACAGGTCTAACCAGTTATTACATTTCATTATTTAGATATGTATTTACACTTGAATGAAAATAAATATGTATGTCGATAACAAATATTAAATTTTCTATAACATAGTCAAAATGCATAACTACCAATAAAACTAAAAATATATGTTGACTTTGTTTCTGAATATTTACGATATTTATGTGAAATTGATTTATTTTCAACTTTTTAGTGTTTGAGTTGCTTACAAAACATAAAAAAACGACAATCGATTAATATCTAAGATGATCTCTATTCAGTATATTCAAAATGTCGAACAAGAGTTATTTTTAATTTTGTGACCAACTGAATGGACAAAATTCACGCCCATTTCCCATATACAAGTTATGTTGAACACCATGCGCAATAACTCACTATACATACATACATATGTACGTACATCGGAAGCATTAAATTTCATCTTCAAAATGGTACGGCTTCAGTGGAATCGATATGAAAATTGATCAATGGAGCGGCGCCCTTCACTTTTAAATGAGGAATATTCCGACCTATTTTAATCACATTCGAACTACAACCATCCCTACTTTGCAAATAACACAATTTTATATTTCATCTGATTGTTTCAATTGACAGTGTACAAAGAAAGCACGGTAAAGATATCTGGATACAACTTTGTCCACAAGGTATGACATCTCACGTCGAAATCGGACCATAACTTAATCAAGACCCCTAGATACCAAATAGGTGAACCAAAGTTTTTTTGTATATCCACAGTATATAATTTAGCGCCTTTGGGCTGAGTTTAAATCACATATGTATATATCTTTCTTTTAATAAGTTTCGGAAACGTTGATATATTACGTATCATCTACAATCTAAATAAGTAAATGTATACCTCGAAACGTTTTGGTTAAATGTTAATTCAAATAAAGATGGTTTTAACAAAAAAAATGCTGAGCTTTGCAATTTAGTTTTCAACCTAATGTTTCACATACGATAACGCGACGGTATTTTTAGAAAAATTTAGTGATTTCGGAACCAATCGTGTTCTCACTTTTATTAGGCCCAAATGATCTTTCAAACTGATTTTCACTGATTCTTCCGATATTCCAACGAAACGAGTAAGATCTCTGACTGTTAATCGTCAAGCACCAATTATTTTATGTTATTGACGTGTTGATCATCAGTTGATGTCGATGGCCGTCCTAACGTGGTTCGTCATCAAGGCATTCTCGACCATCTTTGAATAATTATACCAATCATAAACACTTGTTAGCGATAAACAATTATCACCGAAGGCCTTTTCCAACATTCCGCACGTTTCGGCACCAGAAATTTGATTCCGCACACAAAATTTAACGGAATTTCTTTGTTGAATAATTTCACTCATCGCAAAAATCGACGAATTCACTTTATGTACTTCAGTAAGACAAGCGTATATAAACGCTAATGATTATTTGACATTTGACACAGACGTCACTGACAGTCATACCAATATAGAAAAAAAATATTTCTACGAAAGGTGGCGAAATATCAATTAAAAAATCTTACAATTTTTTGCCCACAGTGCATATACCTGCTTGTATAGTATATACTTATACTATTAGGGGCATTCAGACCAGCTTTTAGACCGGGAGCTGAGTAGAGTTGAGTGTGCAAAATATGATGACCGCATTCTATAAATAGTTTTGAACATAGAAAAGCTTGCAGAGTAAGATTCTGAATGTTGCCGGGAGACTTATTGGTCCAATTTTTTTTTACTCCATCCCCGATAAATTGGACGGAACAAATGCTTTACAATTTTAATTGTGGTTTTATTGTAAATATCCAATTGTTTTGTTATGATTAAAGATACTTATATCTACTCAATTGGAATAAAAAAACAAAAAAAAATAAAAATAAAAGAAGAATTTTTGGAAAAAGAAATTTATTACGAAATGTCAAATTTTTACATAAATTAAAAAAAAAAAGTGAATTAACAATCTTTTTTGTTTTCACAGTCATTATTAATGCATTTGCATAATAAAATACAGCAAAGTTGTGATTTTTTGCAAGAACAAGCCTGTGTTTGACATTCCGATGTGCATTTATGTACAAGGCTGAATCAACAATTCGGGAAATGGTGGTTTCGTCAGTTGCCGTGGGTACAATTTATCATATCTTTTTTCATAGCCTAATAAGGTGTAATCAATAGGCTCTAGTAATGTTTGGTCAGCATTTATCCATACATACTTATGTTTATGCTGAAGCTCTTAAATGTAAATGTAGTTATTCCGAAGCCGATATTTTGGGAAATTAATTTATACCGAAGTTGATCAGCAGTTAATTTTTTTGTGAGAAAAGATAGGTGCAAATAGTTTATACTTCTGTTAACTGTTCGACACTTAGGTATGGATTCCCTAAATGCCTTAGTGCTTTTTGTACAAAATCTGACGATGCAGCTTTTAGACCTTTTTTTTAGGTTAATCTGCTAGTCGAATCGCAACCAGTTAGAGAGTGTAATGCTGACAAAAGTTTTCGCCAAGGGATTCAGCAGCCAAATGACATAGTGAAATGAATTTATTCTTATATGAACCGTCAAACCATAGACTTGAACAACCTAGACGTACTAGTTTATTCTAAAAATAAATTCCCAAGATAAAAACATCTGTATCAACGCTAGGGATTATGATATGGGCAGATTGGATTTTTACTGCGTGAAACATGTGAGAAAACATCCTTGAATCGGCTTCTAAATGGTTTGAATATAACAATTGACGTTGTTACTTCTTTATGGAGATTCTTTAATGCTTTGTAACTGATACAATGCCCAACTTTATTCAATACGGAGATTAAATGTTTAGATCGAGTCAAATGATGGATAGATTGGGCTAAAGCTATATGCTTTGGAGTCTGTTTCTCAGTAATCGTGAAATATATATCATGAAACACTGATAACGCTCGTCGATTGTAATTTTCACTTAATTTCATATTTTTGGCACTGAACAATGCTTGCATAAAAGTTTGCCAAGTAGGTGGCAATTGACCTTTTTTTAAAAAGTGTTCAAATAAAATTTCGTCACATAAATACCTATTTGGTATTACTTCAGTACTTATTATTTCTTTGCGAAGTTGTTTTGCTATTTGAACAATGCGATTTGCTGATTTTGAGGTACGAATATGTTCAATGATTTCACCCAGTGGTATGTTGGTCATAATTACTATTGCTGATTTCGATCGATCACTTGGATATGAGAATATGTGACCTGGTCTACGGAAAGGGGGCTTAGGTGTCAAAAAAAGGAGAACAATTAATGAGATAACGAGAAACTGACGATTATTTTTAACAGCTTTTCCAAAAAAACTAGTTTTCGCACGTTAGCTCCCTTTTCGTGGACCAGGTCACATACATATAATGTTTTCACCATACTTATCAATGAGTAATGATTTTATAACGCGGTTTTCTACAACTGCATCTTCTATTTCAGGGAGTTCAGCTAGTCGCTTAGCCAATAATGACACTTCAAAAGAGTGAGATGTTAATTGATGTTTTGTTTCATCCATCAGCTTCTCAAATGCCTGTATAAGTATGTCATGTGGTGTTTTATTTTGAGGTCTACCTACTGGATTTTCTGAATTTCGTGCTAGTCGTAGATAATCATGATAACAGTGTTTATGGTACCTCACTTCCATCGCAAATAAATCAACTGGATGTTCGCAAGTGCAAATTTTTGTATAAACATCATCTTGTTTTTTTCGGGCAGTATTTAAAATTTGTTCCGTTGCCGAAATCTCAGAACAGATATAAAGGTTTTTGTTTTAATTTTTTGTTACTTTACCGCAGATTAAAAAATATTTTTCTTTGTCAACAACACTTGCTTCTACTGCAAAAGAGGTGGAAATAGAGACATTCTCCTGTTTATACAATGCCACTTCTCGACGCCTTATTTTTTCTTCACTAATGTAAGTTGCCATACAAGTTCGATGCCATGAACACATGTGTTGTGTAAAGTCTGTATTATTTTTTATTTTCTCACTAATGTCATCTTTTCTCCGATTTGCTGCATTTTGAATGCTGATGAACGATTGTGGTTTCGGTTTTTAAACTAAATTATCCGTTTTATCACAAAACAAACACGTTACTTCGTTTAGTCTTCGCTTCTTTACATTTATCATTTGTAGTGACATTGTTATGTAAGTGTTTTAACGAAGTATCACTACCGAATTACCTGATTAACAAGTTCGGTCTGAATACCCTTATTATGTATTGATCTAAACTGTTAGTTATACCGAGATCAGGGTACATTAAGTTCGTCACGAAAGTGTAACACCTAGAAGGAAGCGTAGAAGGCTACCTAAAAAAAAAACGCGACAGCAACGAGCGTTGAAAAATTCGATTTTGACAGTGCGTTAAGAAGTAAAGTTGATTCTAGAAAACGAAGAAATGGTAATTTTTAAGAAGATAAGTAGGCTGCAGAGAACGAGGAAGTTGTAATTTTTCTGAAAAATTTCTTGTAACGTGATGTTTAATGCTTTTACGAATGGATGTAATTATTATTAATAAATTAATTCCTTTTGAATTTAATTTCTTTTGAAGTAATTTTAGGATTCAAGTGAGAGTTTGACGTAAAGCTGTTTTTTTTATTTAGGGATGTCGCGTCGGCGTTAACGCGATGCTTTTATTTAAGTACGTCAGTAAGTTAGTTTGTTACGCTTTCACGTCGAAGCCACTTAATCAATCTTCATGAAACTTTGTACACATATTCCTAATGGTATTACAAAGGACATAACATAAGATACATACTATTACAGATTCTGAACAAATTAATTATAGTCGATATGATTGTAGAAGAAATTTGATAATAGATAAATATGTTAGCTGGTATGATTGTTTGACGAAAAATTTTAAAATCTAGCAAATAAACAAAACATTGAAATCGTCTTCGTTATATTTCTATAAGTCACACAAAATTTTTTGTATCTGGTTGCCGACACCATCACGAAGATGATCAGCTCGGTACTAGTACATGATTAATGTGTGTCTCATTATTGGTTTTTGTTAATGTTGATTGTTAATTTATTAAGGAATTCAATACGAGCGAAGCCGCAGGTAAAACTAGTATATATGGGACATACATACATACAATTATAATAAAATACATACATATATAAATGATCAGCGTGATGATCTAAGCCGATTTTGCCATAACCGTCTCTCCGTCTGTATATACATGAATTATTCCTTCAGCTTTTGAGATTTCAATAGAAAGTTTTGCGCACTTCTTTTTCTCCCCAAGAAGCAATCATTTGTCGAAACTAATATCTGACTACTATAGCATATAGCTGTCATACAAACTATACGATCAAAATCAAGTTTTTATTTGGAAAACCTTTTTTTTATATGACAAAGGCATTTCATAAAGATTCACATGGATTGTTATCCAAGGCAAGGGTACAATAACTGAAGAAATTTTCCTGATCAGACTACTATATTATATACACAGCTGTCAAAAAACTGGATCAATAAAATCGATTTCTTTATTCATGAAGGGTATTCTAATTTCGGCTATACCGAAACTAATGTTTGTTTATTTTTAATTTTATTTCTGCAGGTAATGAATATTCATACGTAAGTAAATACCAAAAGAATATGTTCATAAGAACGATATTCTTAAACAATGTAAATACATATAAAACATGTTTAATTTATTTTTCTAGTTGTTGTTTCACAGAAAAGATTTTTATAAAGTATCTCAATATCCAAAATTTGAACGATTTTAGAATACCGTTCATATACAACACATATTTACTATATGTATATAAGTATATTGAAGATACAAGCATGGTTTCGCATAGATGCGCGTATTTCTATATTTGTAAATTAAGTATGGATCTGTAGTTATTGTTGTGCAATAAATCAGTAAATAATTTTTATTCAGTGGACTTTTTCACTTTGTTTCGGCTAAGTAAAAATGTGTATGTTATATATGTACAGTGTTGGAAAAAATAATAGACACATAATTTGTAAAAAGTACTAAATGAAAGAAATGCATCGTCCTATGGTCGAATGAAACGAAAGCAAATTTTTCTGTCAAAACTTTTGAACGGCTTCTACCTCAAAATGAGAGCAAGATAAATGCAAGAAAAGTTTCATTTTCAAGCAAAAAAAAATGTTAAGAAGATGATTGCGCAGCAAGCTTCGTAGAAATTTAGACATCGTCCTATGGCCGGGTGAAAAGAAAGTAAATTTTTCTGTCAAAGCTTTTGAACGGCTTCTACCTCGATATGATGTTATTGACATCAGATATACACAAAAAATAATTAAACCCAGAGGTGGAGCTTCAATGATATCGGTATGCTTTTCGGCGGCTGGAGACGGGTAAATTTATTGCATAAAAGCCAATTTGTGTGACACAGCTTATCTCAGAAACCTTAGTAATCCAACGATGTTCCATGTGGAAAACACATGCCACTAATAAAGAATTTCATGGTTGACAACAACCAAAATGGTGCTTCGAAACTGGTAAAATCGCGGATCATTGAATCTCATTCATAAGAACACTTATGGGGAATGTCCATTCTATGTTGCGAAAATGTCAGGGGGTGTTTAATTAAAGAAGTGCCAACGAAATGTATAGAAAAAATAATAATAATTAAATAAAAAAAATGTAGCAATTAACGTTTGTCCCTATTATAATATCCAAGCTTCTATACAAAATATGTCCTATTTCTTACTCATTTGTTAACAAACTATCTCAGTAGAAGATATTGTTTCAATTATTTATTGCATATCGTTTGATTTAAAAAATAACTACAAATTTTCAACACACCTCTTTGTCCCTATAATTTTTTCCAACACTGTACCTAAAAAAGGGCAGTAACTACTGACAGTACCGTTGTTCAAATATTTTAGGCATATACTGTGTCAGTGCGCATGTCTAACAAATGTGTAAATTGGTGTAACAATAAATTTCGGCACGGCAATCGACTCGACATGACAATGTAAAGGCTGTTGAGCGATAAAAAAATTAGCCATATACATATATGCATTCTGAAAATAGGATTTGCATTGTCATTCTTTGTTACTTTTATATGCACAACAATTGTTGCTGAGTTGTTAGACATTCGATGACATTTTTGTATATTTTTTTCTTTTTTTTCACACATTACTACTTTTCATATATATGAAAGATATACTACATTGAATCATGGATGTCATCGCGTGTGTACATTTTCTGCTTCTGTAGGGGTTGGCAATCACTTTCCCCTTTTGTTAGGTGCCTCTTTATTTGGTAAGTCAGCCGGCAAGCTGTCCGGTAGACACATAGTCGAGTGTTAACCCAAATTATTTTATTAATAGCAAAGTATCTAACAACATCATTAACAAAGTCGTGGTGGCTACAAACAATGCGTACAATTTTGAACACGCGAAGACCAAAAACAAATAGTGATAGAACACATCCCCTTTTTGATTATATTGTGGAACGGGTGATGACTACTCATACAATCACATCACTTTACTTTGTCTCTTCTGTGATTCACAACTACTCTACTCAGCCTTTGTACTTTGAAGTCCATTTAAGGATTGGACAGTCAGACTGGCCTAATCAGTTTATTAGAAGTATTACCTCTGAGTACACTTTAAATATCAGTCATAAGTCCTACCGTCACTCGGACGCAGAATCATCCAAAAAAGATCCAACTAGTTCCCAAAAAATATTCGTATCGAATGTGATCAGTAAACTGAAATAGTTCTAGAGTAGAACTAGTGTGTTTTAACGTATTTCCGCATCAAATCGTATAGTTAAAATTTCAGTCCATATTGATAGAAAAGAACGAAAAGAAAATACAATGATAGAATTACAATTGATACAATTGATAGAAAAGAACGAAAAGAAAATACAATTCTATAATTTGAGTATATAATCATTGTAAGGGTATACGAGTTCTGAGTTACTTAAAAAGGACTGCAATATAAGAACGAGACAACTGAGAGCTTTATGGTATATACTATACGAAGTGTGTTCAATTTTGTTTTTATGTTTTTTTTATTTACTCATTCGTCTACATTAATGTTATCGCCTTGAAAAAAGTCCTTTTTCGATATTACGCACTTATGCTAGCACTTTTGCCAATCGTCGAAACACTGTTCAAACTCAATTTTTGGAATAGCTTTTAGCTCTTTTAGCGATTTTCATCTATCTTGTAAAAAGACGACCCTTTCGCTTTATTTCTGGAAATACTACTATGTATATATAAAGTACCTACTATAGATAAAGTAAGCAATGAATACAGCTGAAATTTTTATTGTACTTCAAAAGCATGTATGTAAATCAACATAATTTTAACAATTGGTCTCTCCAAGATTAAAATCACCGTTATTTTCTGAACACATCTCGTATATAGTGTATGAGAGCTGCAGTAATTCGTGGACCGATTTCACTCATTTTCGATATTAACCTATAGCATAGTACAAGTATATCCAATTTGTATTTAAACTATACGTTAATTTAATTTTTCTACATAATGTGTCCACCGGGATTTATATAGTCCCTTATTCAGTATGGGGCTATGGGTTGCGTTGATTCGATTTTAGGCTTTTTCGACATCATACACGACACATAATATTACCAGATAAAATGCTCTAATGAGTTGTAACCCGGTTCTAAAATACTATACAAATGAAAATAAACCATTGGTAAATTATCGAAACTGGTACATTTAGGTAAACCAACAGTACAAACCATATTTAAAAACCTTAGAAAAAATCAAAACGTTAAAAACAAACTGCCGACGGGTTGACCAAGAAGCTTAGCCGCAGAAATGTCTTTTTTTATTTTAAAAGAATTTGATAACAACCCACAAATTCATGCCACTAAGCTAGTCACGGAACAAGCAGTGCGAAGAGAGAGCTTTAAATGACAAAGGATTACTTATCAGAACTCTACACGGAAAACCCTTAATAAGTGAAAACAACTGGAAAATCACTTGGAATTTGTTCAGAAGCGTATATATAAATATCTTGATTTCTGGAAACAAGTTTTACGGATATTAACAGGCTGTAGGTGGAGAAGGAAAATTAGTGTTACTGGAGGGAAAAATTTATCGTTATCAATATAAGAATATACTATAACAAAATTTAGAGCACTCGTGGATAAATTGAACCTTCGTAGAATGTGAACCTTCCAGCAGGATAACAATCTGAAACACACAGGCCAAAGAATGGCTGTTTTACAATGCTCCACGTCAAATAAATGTGTACTTCGTTACAGAGCCTGAATTTAAACATTGCACGTTTCGTAGTTTTTGGTGAGAAAATACATCATTACATGTACGAAAACAGTAAAATGAAAAACCAGGTGGAGTGGAAACAAATAACACCCGTTTAGATGGAAATCTTAGATTCTTAAATGCCTAGATGTTTACACGCCTATGGCGGGCAAACGAAATACAAGGAGCCTTCCAGAATAAACTGGACTTTTTGACTCTAGCGCCCCCTGGTGACCATCTATATGTCGACTGGTGCGTTAGATTCTGCTATCTTTATCGATTCTCCAGTGAGAATTTCATTCATTGGAAGTGAAGTTATTGCGTTTTAAGTGTCAGTACGTTTGTGTCATCAACTATTGGTAAAACTTTTACCGAAACGTTTCAACTCACGAAACAAGTTTATGGCGATGATTGCCTTTCCCGTAGCAGAGTGCACGAATGGTTTCAACGTTTTCAAAGTAGTCGTGAAGACATAGATGACGATCAACTTGTATTCTTCTTCTTAATTGGCGTAGACACCGCTTACGCGATTATAGCCGAGTTAACAACATGCAAGTCAAAGACAGCGCAAGTCATTTCTTCTTTTCGCTAAGTGGCGCCAATTGGATATTCCAAGCGAAGCCAGGTCCTTCTCCACCTGGTCCTTCCAATGGAGTGGAGGCCTTCCTCTTCCTCTGCTTAGCCCGGCGGATACTGCGTCGAATGCTTTCAGAGCTGGAGTGTTTTCATCCATCCGGACAACATGACCTGGCCAGCGTAGCCGCTGTCTTTTAATTCGCTGAACTATGTCAATGTCGTCATATATCTCGTTCAGCTCATCGTTCCATCGGATGCGATATTCGCCGTGGCCAATGCGCAAAGGACCATAAATCTTTCGCAGAATTTTTCTCTCGAAAACTCGTAACGTCGACTCATCGGTTGCTGTCATCGCCCAAGCCTCTGCACCATATAGCAGGACGGGAATTATGAGCGACTTATAGAGTTTGGCTTTTGTTCATCGAGAGAGGACTTTACTTTTCAATTGCCTACTCAGTCCGAAGAAGCACCTGTTGGCGAGAGCAATCCTGCGTTGGATTTCCAGGCTGACATTATTAGTGGTGTTAATGCTGGTTCCTAAATAGACGAAATTATCTACAACTTCAAAGTTATGACTGCCAACAGTGACGTGAGAGCCAAGTCGCGAGTGCGACGACTGTTTGTTTGATGACAGGAGATATTTCGTTTTGCCCTCGTTCACTACCAGACCCATTTTCTGTGCTTCCTTGTCTAGCCTGGAGAAAGAGAAATAACGGCGCGGGTGTTGAGGCCGATGATATCAATACCACCGGCATACGCCAGCTGCTGTACACTCTTGAGTCGCCTTGTCTGAAACCTCGTTTGGTATCGAACGGCTCGGAGAGGTCCTTCCCGATCCTGATGGAGCTTTTCGTGTTGTTCAGCGTCAGTTTACACAGCCGTATTAGTTTTGCGGGGATACCAAATTCAGACATCTCGGCATAAAGGCAGCTCCTTTTCGTGCTGTCGAAAGCAGCTTTGAAATCGACGAAGAGGTGGTGTGTGTCGATTCTCCTTTCACGGGTCTTTTCCAAGACTTGGCGCATGGTGAATATCTGGTCGGTTGTTGATTTTCCAGGTCTGAAGCCACACTGATAAGGTCCAATCAGTTTGTTGACGGTGGGCTTTAATCTTTCACACAATACGCTCGATAGAACCTTGTATGCGATGTTGAGGAGGCTAATCCCACGGTAGTTGGCGCAGATTGTGGGGTCTTCTTTTTTATGGATTGGGCATAGCACACTTAAATTCCAATCGTTGGGCATGCTCTCGTCCGACCATATTTTACAAAGAAGCTGATGCATGCTCCCTATTAGTTCTTCGCCGCCGTGTTTGAATGACTCGGCCGGTAGTCCGTCGGCCCCTGCCGCTTTGTTGTTCTTGAGGCGGGCAATTGCTATTCGAACTTCTTCATGTTCGGGCAATGGAACATCTGCTCCATCGTCATCGATTGGGGAATCGGGTTTGCCTTCTCCTGGCGTTGTGCGTTCACTGCCATTCAGCAGGCTGGAGAAGTGTTCCCTCCATAATTTAAGTATGCTCTGGGCATCGGTGACTAGATCACCTTTGGGGGTTCTACAAGAATATGCTCCGGTCTTGAAACCTTCCGTAAGCCGCCTCATTTTTTTGTAGAATTTTCGAGCATTACCCCTGTCGGCCAGCTTATCAAGCTCTTCGTACTCACGCATTTCGGCCTCTTTCTTTTTCTATCTGCAAATGCGTCTCGCTTCCCTGTTCAACTCTCGGTATCTATCCCATCCCGCACGTGTTGTGGTCGATTGTAACGTGGAAAGGTAGGCAGTCTGTTTTCTCTCCGTTGCGACACGTCACTCCTCGTCGTACCAGCCGTTTTTTTGCACTTTCCGAAAATCAATGGTTTCGGTTGTAGCTGTTCGTAAGGAGTTTGAAATGCCGTCCCACAGTTCCCGTATACCGAGTTGTTGCAGGAGTGCAAGCCGAATAGCAAATCGTTCGGCTGTCTGTTGTGATTGCAGGTTCTCGACGTCGAACCTTCCTTGTGTTTGTTGGCGTGCGTTTTTTGCTGCACAGAGGCGGCTGCGAATCTTGGCTGCAACAAGATAGTGGTCCGAGTCGATGTTAGGACCTCGGAGCGTACGCACGTCTAGAACACTGGAGACGTGTCTTCCGTCTATCACGACATGATCGATCTGTTTGGTGGCTTTTCAATCCGGAGACAGACAGGTAGCTTGATATATTTTCTTGTGCTCGAATCTAGTACTACAGATAACCATATTCCGGTCCCCGGCGAAGTCGACCAGCCTCACCCAATTGGGGATGTTTCCTCAAATAGGCTGAATTTACCGACCGTAGTGTCAAATATACCTTCTTTGCCCACCCTGGCATTAAAGTCGCCAAGCACGATTTTGACATCGTGGCGGGGGCAGCGCTCATATGTGTGCCACAAGCGCTCATAGAAGGCATCTTTGGTCACATCGTCCTTCTCTTCCGTCGGGGCGTGGGCGCCAATCAGCGATATGTTGAAGAACCTCGCTTTGATGCGGATTGAGGCTAGACGTTCATTCACCGGAGTGAATGATAGTTTTCGGCGACAGAGTCTCTCTCCCACCACGAATCCAACACCAAACTTCCGCTCCTTTATATGGCCACTGTAGTAAATGCCACAAAGACCTACTTGTCTCAGTCCTTGTCCTGTCCATCGCATTTCTTGGACGGCGTGATGTCAGCCTTTATTTTCACGAGGACGTCAATTAGCTGGGCAGCGGCACCTTCCCAATTAAGGGTCCGGATATTCCAGGTGCATGCCCTAATATCGTAGTCCTTATTTCGTTCGCCATGGTCGTCATCAAAAGGGGGTCTCTCATCCGAGGCAGTTGGTAATCTTTCATTTGGGAGGCTTATTACGTGGCGGGTCCCAAACCCAGCGCACAACCCTGCGGAGGGGATGTTTCGCCTTCTCACTTTAGCTCGCCTTCGAACGGATGTTCTTAGGCTACCCAGAGGATACATGGTCAAAGACCGGAAGTCGTGAGCTGCTTGAGCTATGTGTAAAAGAATCGTTTCTGGCCACTCCCAAGTGAATGGCGATCAGAGAACTTTCCTCACTTGCGTGAACTTCTACACATAGCTCCATCCTCCACGATCAACATGTGAGCCAACCAAAATCCATGTTCACCGGAAATTTCATCTGAACTGTGGGTGAATTCATAAAAATCAGACGAATTCATCATTGAAATTCATGGAAATGGAAGTGAACATCTCCAAAACATTTCGCATTTTGACCGAACATTTGGTCTTACGAAAAGTGTGTGGACGGTTTGTTCCGCACAAATTGACTGACGACCAAAAATCCGTTTCATCGATCGACGCTTGTGACCGATTATTTGAGCAATAATCACATTTTAATCATTAACTACTCCACGTATTTACCTGATATGGCACCGTGCGACTTCTTTCTTTTCGGAAAAGTGAATTTGCCTATGAATGGAAAGCGTTATGCAGATGTAGAGGCCATTCAAAAGGCTTGCACCAGCATACTGGCGGCCATACCGGCCAACGAGCTAAAACACTCGTTCGACACGCGTTTCAAAAGGCTGTATTGAAGCAGAAGGAGACTATTTGGAATAAAATAAATTGATTTTGTCGATAAAACCATTTGTTCTAGTTTTTTTAAAGTCCTGTTTATTTTGGAAAGCACCTTGTACAAATTTTTCAGTTTTAGTACCTTACTGAAGAGCTAGTCGAACGTAGACTTTTGTCAATGTTTCTTTTTTAATTTTTGCGAATAGTTCGTCATGTTTATATTTATATATTTCTTTTTTTATTATTTCAAATAAAACATGAATTAAAACAAAACTGCATTCCTACTTCCTATTGCTTTTACATTCAGCAAGACATCAAAAATATGGGTAGACTTTTGTCGACCTTGTTGTTTAAATTATTTTAAATATAAGAGGATAAAACACAAATGCCTGAAGAGCAGCTAAATGCTTAAAATTTTTAATATTACTCAAAAAGTATATTCCTAGAGATGTTATATTGCAATTTACTCTACGATCCCAATAAATGTTTTACCTTTCTTTGTATTTGTAGAAAGTAACTGAGTAAAACAGTTTAAAATTATATAAAATAGTTTATTTACTTATTAATATTTCTCCTAAATAAATGCTCAGCTACAACTGCTTGGTACTTTTTTGATACTCTAGTCAATCTCTCTGGCACAGAGTTGGAAACCGTAATACCACAAAAAAGTTGAAGTTGAACAGCACTTTGATAAGTTTCAATTTGAGAAACTGCCTGCTTCACTAGCAACGGACACAGAAAGTGTTAGCATATTGCCGTAAATAAATTTGGAACGAAATTTAAATTTGTTTTAACAAATTTAATATAAGGCAGTGGTGCAGTGACATGAGCAATTTTTCTGCCAATAGCTAGTACTTCGTTGAATGAGTATGTTGTATCTATATTCGTCAATCCACCGTGAGTTAATAACATTTTTAATTTTTACAATATTCAAAATTTGCTGTGTATGTAAAACTTTTCAGCTGATCAATATTAAATAAAAATCCAAATCCAATAAGTGCTATATTAAAAAAAAATCATATTACTTTTGTTCTTGTTTATAATTTGTATTAGAATGCGAATATATGAAACTATGACTTTTATACATATACATTATTAAAATATATACATGTAACTTTTTAGTTATTTAATAAATTATTTTATATTTTTTGTAAATAAAATACAAAAATATATAAAAGGTGTAAAGAAAATTTGCGAAATGCCTATACGGACATGAAGATACTTATCTTGTTTCTTTATGTTGGGTATACGTCCTGCAGAACGTAATAAAGGTCGATTTTGCTGTCTATATGTATGTATATAAAAAAGAAAGTGGTGTTGGTTACACAATTTACAACTCAAGAACATCTAAGGGGGTATTCTAATGTATTCACTTCGAAAAATCGATTTTTTTTTTATTTTTACAGTAAAACCTATTGAAAACATGCTGTGAAAAATTCAAACCGAAATTTATAGTATTTGTTTATTACAGCTCATACTCGCCGACGTGTCGTAAGCGACTGTCTACCAGGCGCCATGACAAGTCTGCAGCTACTACGTTTCTAAACGCATTTTTTCCCAAAAAGTGGTATACTTTTTTATATATTTAGGTTAAAACTCAAAACAACTCATACATAAAAATATTATACGTCAAATCATAAGCATCATGTAAGAGTCATTTGAGTACTTTTTTAATTTAAAAATCTAAATAACATCGCATAACTACTGTCAGGATACAGTACATAATTTTTGTGTAAATGTAGACGCAGGTTTACATCTAGTTCTCGTATAAATGCTCCATTACAACTTGTAGAAATGTTCCAATTTGTATAATAAAACAAAAAAAAAACGTGGTAACGTAGAGCAAAGTTCGGGTGCAACCAAACATTTCATACTCTTGCAACTTGCACGAATCAAAGCCAGGGAAATACTTTAAGGTGTAAAACCAATCATAGAGAGTAAAGTCAGCCAGATGTTCGAAAAACCTGATATTAGTTATATAGGGCCTAGAAAATTTTCGCTCAAATTTATATATTTTAGGCACTATGATACACTGTTATGAGTTAAACAAGCTCTCTTATTTTCATTGAGATAACTCACATATTGGCCGATATATGCGGCACAAAGTCACCCGAAAGTTCGAAAATCTGTATATTATGTATATAGGGGCTAAGAGAAGTATTGGTCCAATTCAACCCATTTTTTACACACAGACATATCATTATAAAAAAAGGATTATCCCTTAATTTCAGTTATATACATCACACATTGTCCGACATTTTTGATGAAAAGTCGACTTAGGTACTTAGGTTATAGTCGAGTTAGCGTTTCTCCTTTTCGCTACGTGGAGCCTATTGGAGATTCCAAGCGATGTCAGGTCCTTCTCCACCTGGTCCTTCCAACGGAGTGGAAGTCTTCCTCTTCCTCTGCTTGGCCCGGCGGGTTCTGCGTTGAATACTTTCAGAGCTGGAGTGTTTTCGTCCATCCGGACAACATGACCTAGCCAGCGTAGCCGCTGTCTTTTAATTCGCTGAACTATGTCAATGTCGTCGTATATCTCGTACATCTCATCGTTCCATCGAATGCGGTATTCGCCGTGGCTAACGCGCAAAGGACCATAAATCTTTCGCAGAACTTTTCTCTCGAAAACTCGCAACGTCGACTCATCCGTTGTTGACATCGTCCAAGACTCTGCACCATATAGCAGGACGGTAATTATGAGTAACTTATAGAGCTTGGTTTTTGTTTGCCGAGAGAGGACTTTGCTTCTTAATTGCCTACTCAGTCCGAAGTAGCACCTGTTGGCAAGAGTTATCCTGCGTTGGATTTCTAGGCTGACATTGTTGGTGGTGTTTACGCTGGTTCCAAGATAGACGAAATTATCTACAACTGCAAACCGCGAGCGCGACGACTGTTTGTTTGATGACAGGGGATATTTCGTCTTGCCCTCGTTCACTGCCAGACCCATTTGTTTTGCTTCCTTGTCCAGTCTGGGGAAAGCAGAACTAACGGCGCGGGTGTTAAGGCCGATGATATCAATATCATCGGCATACGCCAGCAGCTGTACGCTCTTATAGGGATGGTACCTCCTCTATTTAGTTCTGCGGCTCGAACTATTTTCTCCAGAAGCAGGTTGAAAAAGTCGCACGATAGGGAATCGCCTTATCTGAAACCTCGTTTGGTATCGAACGGCTCGGAGACGTCCTTCCCAATTCTGACGGAGCTTTTGGTGTTGCTCAACGTCAACTTACACAGCCGTATTAGTTTTGCGGGGATACCAAATTCAGACATCGCGGCATAAAGGCAGCTCCTCTTCGTGCTGTCGAAAGCAGCTTTGAAATCGACGAAGAGGTGGTGTGTGTCGATCCTCCTTTCACGGGTCTTTTCCAAGATTTGGCGCATGGTGAATATCTGGTCGGTTGTTGATTTTCCAGGTCTGAAGCCACACTGATAAGGTCCAATCAGTTTGTTGACGGTGGGCTTTAATCTTTTACACAATACGCTCGATAGAACCTTATATGCGATGTTGAGGAGGCTAATCCCACGGTAGTTGGCGCAGATTGTGGGGTCTTCTTTTTTATGGATTGGGCATAGCACACTTAAATTCCAATCGTTGGGCATGCTTTCGTCCGACCATATTTTACAAAGAAGCTGATGAGTGCTCCTTATCAGTTCTTCGGCGCCGTGTTTCAATAGCTCGGCCGGCAATCCATCGGCCCCTGCCGCTTTGTTGTTCTTCAGGCGGGCAATTGCTATTCGAACTTCTTCATGTTCGGGTAATGGAACATCTGCTCCATCGTCATCGATTGGGGAATCGGGTTCTCCTTCTCCTGGTGTTGTGCGTTCACTGCCATTCAGCAGGCTGGAGAAGTGTTCCCTCCATAATTTAAGTATGCTCTGGGCATCAGTGACTAGATCACATTTGGGGGTTCTACAAGAGTATGCTCCGGTCTTGAAACCTTCTGTAAGCCGCCGCATTTTTTCGAGCGTTACCCCTGTCGGCCAGCTTATCAAGCTTTTCGTACTCACGCATTTCGGCCTCTTTCTTCTTCTGTCTGCAAATGCGTCTCGCTTCCCTCTTCAACTCTCGGTATCTATCCCATCCCGCACGTGTAGTGGTCGATCGTAACGTTGCGAGGTAGGCAGCCTGTTTTCTCTCCGCTGCGACACGGCACTCCTCGTCGTACCAGCTGTGCTTTTGCACTTTCCGAAAACCAACGATTTCGGTGGCAGCTGTACGTAAGGAGTTCGAAATGCCGTCCCACAGTTCCCTTATACCGAGTTGTTGACGAGTGCTCTCAGAGAGCAGGAGTGCAAGCCGAGTAGAAAATCGTTCGGCTGTCTGTTGTGATTGCAGCTTCTCGACGTCGAAACTTCCTTTTGTTTGGTGGCGTGCGTTTTTTGCTGCACAGAGGCGGGTGCGAATCTTTGCTGCAACAAGATAGTGGTCCGAGTCGATGTTAGGACCTCGGAGCGCACGCACATCTAAAACACTGGAAACGTGTCTTCCGTCTTTCACAATATAATCGATCTGGTTGGCAGTTTTTCGATCCGGAGACAGCCAGGTAGCCTGATGAATCTTCTTATGCTGCAATCTAGTACTACAGATAACCATATTTCGGGCCCCGGCGAAGTCGATCAGCCTCAACCCATTTGGGGATGTTTCCTCGTGGAGGCTAAATTTACCGACCGTAGTCCCAAAGATACCTTCTTTGCCCACCCTGGCGTTAAAGTCGCCAAGCACGATTTTGACATCATAAGTGCGCTCCAAGCACTCATAAAAGGCATCTTTGGTCACATCGTCCTTCTCTTCCGTCGGGGCGTGGGCGCAAATATGTTGAAGAACCTCGCTTTGATGCGGATTGTGGCTAGACGTTCATTCACCATAGTGAATGAGAGTACTCGGCGATGGAGTCTCTCTCCCACCACGAATCCTACACCAAACTTGCGCTCCTTTATATGGCCACTGTAGTAAATGTCACAAGGATCTACTCGTCTCTGTCCTTGTCCCGTCCATCGCATTTCTTGGACGGCGGTAATGTCAGCCTTTATTTTTACGAGGACATCAACCAGCTGGGCAGCGGCACCTTCCCAATTAAGGGACCGGACATTCCAGGTGCATGCCCTCAATTCGTAGTCCTTATTTCGTTTGCCATGGTCGTCATCAAAAAAGGGGTCTCTCATCCGAGGCTGATTGCTAATTTTCATTTTCAAGATTTTTTACGTGGAGGGTCCCAAACCCAGCGCACAACCCTGCGGAGGGGATGTTTCGCCTTCTCACATTAGCTCGCTTTCAAACGGATGTTCTTAGGCTACCCAGAGGATACTTGGTCAAAGACCGGAAGTAGTGAGCTGCTTGAGCCGTATGTAAAAGAATCGTTTCTGGCCACTCCGAAGTCTCTGCGGTGACCATCACTAATGCTCCGAGATTCATCTAAAAAAAAATTGTTGATTTATTAGATAATCAAGTGCATCATGTATGGTTTTTATTAACAAAATGGTTGCCTCTGACAATTTGTTTCAAGGTTTGCGGAAATCATATAGTTGTTTATTCAATATCGAAATTAAAAAATTGGCGTAAAATTGATGAGGCACTCGTTCGTCATGTTTTCAAAAAGCTGTTCGTTCTGTTTCATTGAAAACTACCGGGAGGGTTTCGAGATACATTATGAACTAACTCCTTAAATATTTTTGAAGAAATAATAAGTTTCCTTTCTGTAATCGCACATTTTGCATTTGTTAGCCTTTTTACAGAAAATAAGATTTATTGGATTTATGGATGATATAACTCAGTCGGCTATCCTGTTAATAATGATTAATATCCTGACTAATGGTATTAAAGAAAGAATATCCAATTTCATTCATCAGGTTAACTTCACCCACTCACTGTAGAAAGGGGACACACTCGTATTTACCGCACAGAGAGCTGCTGTTTCACAGAAATACATATTAAAGGCAGAAAACCTCTTAATCGATATACATATGTGACCTGGTCTACGAAAAGGGGGCTTAGGTGTCAAAAAAAGGGGGAAATTAATGAGATAACGAGAAACTGACGATTATTTTTAACAGCTTTTCCCAGAAAACTAGTTTTCGCACGTTAGCCCCCTTTTCGTAGACCAGGTCACATATAGTAACTGAAATCCGTTCGTTCATTGGAATATGTTATTCATGGATTTTTACGATGAACTCTATCACGCATGCGCACTAAATTAGTAAAAAGTAAATAAACTTACAGTTAAGAAGTAAGGAAGGGTTGAGTTCGGATGCATCCGCACATTTTATACTCTTGCAACTTGCAACAATCAAAGCGAGGGAAATACTTTAAGGTGTAAAATCAATAAGATAGAGTAAAGTCAGCCGGATAATCCTGATATTAGTTATATAGGGGCTAGGCCAAGTTTTCGTTCAAATTTATCTATTTTAGGCACAAAGATACACTGTTATGAGCTAAACACGCTCTCTTGTTTTCAATGAGATAACTTACATGTTGGCTGATATACATAAGTATGTATGCCGTACACAGTCACCCCGAAGTTCGAAAATCTTAATATTAAGTATATGGAGGCAAGTATTGATCCGATTCAACGCATTTCTGACATACAGACATACCATTATAAGAAAAGGATTATCCCTTAATATCAGTTATATATGTATATCACACATTGACCGAAATTTTCGATCAAAAGTCAAGTAAAGGTAACGGGGTCTAAATATTCTCGGTACTTAGGAGCCTTAACAGTTTTTATTGGACTTAAACAATTTGGTTATAGGGTGGCACACACCAAAGACGTTCTTCGTGCAAAGTTTTATCCCGTTATATGAGCTGCTTCTTGATTTGTGTACTGGAAACTGAACGAATCAAGTGGAATTTAAAATTGTACAATTTGGGAAGTAGGCGTGATTGTTGTCCGATTTTGTTTATTTTTACAACGTAACATAAGAATATAGGAAGAATGTCACGTACTAAATTTTGTCGAAATCGGTTAGTCGGGTCCCAAGATATGGGATTTCACCAAAAAGTGGGCGGCACCAAGCCCATCGTCGAATTTTAAAGCCTTCCTCCATAAAACTTTCTCATACCATCTCAGTGGCAAAATTCAATGTCTCTGACGTTTTAGTTATTGATTTATCGCGCTTATAGTAGTTTTTAACAGTACCGTTATATGGCAGAGTTATCCAACATTGTCACAATTTTATAATAAACAAGTAAGGAAGGTCTAAGTTCGGATATACTATAGTTAGTAAGTTCGGCTTGTTGGAAAAACGAACACCATTACATGTTATTATTATATAATTTTTATCATATAATTTTAGATATTTTGTATGGGTTGGGGTCAAAAGGTCATTTCGTAATCCAGAATTTTGAATTTCAGAATATTGACTTCCATAACTTTGATTCCCGGTGTTCCGACTTCCGGAATTATGAATGCAGAATTTCCAAAAAAGCAGAATTATTAACACGCATTTTTAATCATTAATTACAGAATTTTGCCATTCTGTAATCATATGTTTTATTGCCTAGTAAGTAGTTTTTTACAATTGCTTGATTGTATTTGTTATTGTTATTTCTTTGTTTGTTGTTCTTCATTTACTTTTTTGTACTACCATAATGATTTAGTTTACTATGTTTGCGATTACATGAAGCAACTTTAGTTGCTAATTCTCGGGCGATTCTCTTTTGCTGTCGCCCATTACCTTCACACGAGCAACTTGTGTTGCGCAACTCTGCTCGAGTTTTTTTCTCATTCTCTTTCACTTTACTTTAACCCATTGTCTACTCTTTACTTTAACCCATTGTCGCTTCTTTTTCCTTATAGGTATTTGGGGCACTCTATCACATATATTAATCAGCTCTGTCAATTAAGAAATACATTTTATTTATTAAAACAAACATATATCACCCTTTTTACTATCGTCTAAATCAATGTGTATGGCTTCCTCCATACATTTCACAATATCTTTAATTAATTCGATTTTTTCGTCATACTCCATTTTCTAAAATATTTATATTATATTATGTATATTTGTATACATATTTGATAATTACTTACCAAAAGATGAAATTAAATTTTTTAAATATATTCAAAATATTAATTTCAAAAAAATATACGCAAATGCAACTATGTACTACGAAAGAAAGAACACGAATGCCGAAAAACGTCGCAGCGAACTGCTACGAATAAGAACACAAAGCGAGTTGCTGAACACTGGAAACTCGGCGCGATTCCCCTCTCCTCGTCGCCCCCTCGCCTATAAACCAAGAGTTGCCGCAACAAAAGTTGCTTCGTGTGATAAGGCTCTAGGTACCTACTACATATACATACATATATGTACTGACTAAGCATTGTGTGACTGCAATTTCATTAATAAAAACGTGCTAAATATTTTTGTGAAATGATGGAAAATATAACTGTGGTGAAGTCCAATAAAGCAAAAGACATGTTAAACGTCGACGGCTACTTCTTCTATGTATTTGGAACGAAAAAATAAGAAAGTATTTAACTGGACTTGTTCTGAACGAATTAAAAACAAATGTACCGTGCGTATTGTCACACAATTCGATGGCTGTGAACATGTTATATGAAAAAAAAAATGAACATTCTCATGATCCATTAATGTAGTATCTATTTGATCTTTATTTGTTAATAATGTTGTTTTTTGTCTTTCCGATAAACAAGTTTGAATTTTGGAATCATTTTGAAGGTTATGTTTTGTTTATGTTATATTATTATGTATGTATAAGCAAATTTATATAAGATACACGATTTGGCTCAAATTTTGGGGAAAAAATTTCCAGAATTAATTCTGGAAAACGTAAATTCCGGAATTATGAAAAACCAGAATTTGGAAATGCAGCCAAAAAAAGCGAAGGAATTGCGGATCTCCGATTTCCAGAATTTTGTCGACCCAGAATTTTGATTCCGGAATTTTGACTTCAGAATTTTAATTTTAGAATTTTGACCGTTTCCCATTTTGTATTACACGCGCAGGTTATTTTAATTAATTAAGATATCTTACATATTGACCGATTTGGACGGTATAAAGGCAACGGGAAGTTTGTAAATCATATATTAGGTATATGGGACATAGGCAGTGGCGTAGCTACAACTTCGGGCGCCCGGGGCCATGGATGTTCTGCCGCCCCCTTTATCTCCTTACCTACAAGTTTCATGAGGTGGTTCGAACAAGAGTGAATTTTTACAAAATCTCTTCGATATTAAGTATATAAAATTTAGGAACTAGAAGCCACGCAAATTCTGAAGTTACAAAATTCACACAATAAAGTTTTGAGGAAATTGATAGTAAAGTTAGAAGACATCTTATTAAAAGCCATAGAAAATACCCATTTTCGCCCAATATCTTGTACACTTTTGACACAATTTGCAGGAATTTTTTCCCGAATTGGAGTTTTTAAATACCATTTTTGAAAATTTGGAGAAATAAAAGTATTCGTTACATTCAAAGCATAGGGTAACTGTAAGAGTGACACGTCGCTAGACAAAGCTAGAAAAGTGCATTTTAATTTAAGAAAGATATAAGCCAAAAGATATAAGACAAATTCAAAGACTGAAGAGTATTCGAGTAAAAATTAAAATTTTTCATTGTTATTCAGATGATTACATTGTGAGTGTACAACTCTTTATCTTTTATATTAAATTTTGTAAACAAATTTGTTGAAGTATTTTTCTGAATATTAAAAAACACCGAAGATCGTTTTACCGCCCCCAAGACGTTGCGCCCGGGGCGACGGCCCCTTAAACTGGGATAAACTTTTTTGTACTGGTAAATATAGTGGTTCCATTTTATTTGATTTTACCACTCATATTGATGTCTGTTGTCGTGTCAAATCTATATATTGTATAATAATATTGTAAAAACGTAAGTCACCTGAAGTAGGTACATTAATTCAGGTCGGCAATAAAACTTCGTTATTTTTATATTATCAGTATAAGAAATAGTTTTAAAGAGTCCTTTTCCGAATTCATATACGGTGTATTGAACAACATCAATTATGCATCCAAAACTTTACGAAAATGCGACCTTCAAATTGGGGAGAGGCGAGTAAAGTTTTTGCAGAGTCCAAAGCAAAATTGCAAATTTATAGAAATGATTTTGAATTATTCAAGTACAAGCCAGTGAAACTGGAAGAAAATATGGTATTATACTTGATACCAATTTGCAAAAAAAAAGGCATAGAACAGTTAAAAAAAAAACATTTTGATGAATTAGCAGCTGATCACCGATTTCCAAACCGCAAAAAATATTTATTTGATTTTCTAACACCAACATTTTTATAATATGTTGATGAAACAAATTTATTACAAAAGTGTGACGAATTGCAAAAAAATATTCAGATATTATAGGCTTAGTTTCTCACTTCAATTTATTAATATTTACTATCTAGTTTTACCTTAACTAAGTCAAGCATGGACAGTTCACCAATTATGTAAGGAAGTAATGAATAAATATGGAATGTTAATATTCTTTACAATTCTTGTCACTTCCGCGGCAGCTGAAAGATCATTTAGCTAATTAAAAATAATTATTTTTTTTTAAGAAATAAACCGCATCAAGCATGAAATTGAACGAAGTCATTGATACTTTTGCTAAAATTAAAGCTAAGAAAAAATTATAAATGTAATTATGTAAGTTATAAGTTTATATAATAAACCCTTGAATCTTCTCTATTTCGTTTTATTAGCCAAACCTACACCAAGTATTAATTGTAATTTATGTTGTTCTTCTTCTTAATTGGTGTAGACACCGCTTACGCGATTATAGCCGAGTTAGCAACAGCGCGCCAGTCGTTTCTTCTTTTCGCTACGTAGCGCCAATTGGATATTCTAAGCGAAGCCAGGTCCTTCTCCACTTGGTCCTTCCAACGGAGTGGAGGTCTTCCTCTTCCTCTGCTTGCCCCGGCGGGTTCTGCGTTGAATACTTTCAGAGCTGGAGTGTTTTCGTCCATTCCCATGACATGAATTAGCCAGCGTAGTCAATGTCGTCGAATATCTCATACAGCTCTTCGTTCCATCGAATGCGATATTCGCCGTGGCCAACGCGCAAAGGACCATGAATCTTTCGCAGAACCCTTCACTCGAAAACTCGCAACGTCGACTCATCAGTTGTTGGCATCGTTCATGGCTCTGCATCATATAGCAGGACGGGAGTTTTGTTTCTGTTCGTCGAGAGAGGACTTCAATTTTCAATTGCCTACTTATTCCGAAGTAGCACCTGTTGGCAAGAGATATTTTGCCTTGGATTTCGAGGCTGACGTTGTTGTTGCTGTTGATTCTGGACGAAGTTTTTTACAACTTCGGAGTTATGACTGTCAACAGTGACGTGGGTGCCTAGTCGCGAGTGTGACGACTGTTTGTTTGATGACAGGAGATATTTCGCCTTGCCCTCGTTTACTACCACACCCATTTGCTTCGCTGCCTTATCCATTCTGGAGAAAGCAGAACTAACGGCGCGGATGCTAAGGCCATTGATATCAATATCATCGGCATACGCCGGCAGCTGTACACTATGTATTATAAAATATTGTAGCTGCTCAATTAAGTTCTGCAGCTCGAATTATTTTCAAATTTTACAAAGAAGCTGATGCATGCTGCTTATCAGATCTTCGCCGCCATGTTTGAATAACTCGGCGGGCAATCCATTTTTCAGACGGGTTATTGCTATTTGAATTTCTTCATGGTCGGGCAAAGGAACGTATGCTCCATCGTCATCGATTGGGGAATCGGGTGCGCCTTCTCCTGTTTATACTATATGTGCCATTCAGCAAGCTGGAGAAGTGTTCCCTCACATTTGGCGGTTCTACAAGAGAATATTTTCTTAGAATTTTCGGGCATCACCCCTGTCGGCCAGGTTATCAAGCTCTTCGTATTTACGCCTTTTGGCCTCTTTCTTCTTCTGTCTGCAAATGCGTCTCGCTTCCCTCTTCAACTCTCGGTATCTGTCCCATCCCGCACGTGTTGCGGTCGATCGTAACGTTTCGAGGTAGGCAGTCTGTTTTATCACCGCTGGGACACGTCGTACTAGCTGTTCCTTGGCATTTTCCGAAAATCAATGGTTTCGGTTGCAGCTGTACGTAAGGAGCTTGCAATGCCGTCCCACAATTCCCTTATACCGAGTTGTTGACGAGTTCTTCCTGAGAGCAGGAGTGCAAGCCGAGTTGAAAATCGTTCGGCTGTCTGTTGTGATTGCAGGTTCTCGACGTCGAACCTTCCTTGTGTTTGTTAACGTGGGTTTTTTGCTGCACAGATGCGGGTGCGAATTTTGGCTGCAAGAAGATAGTGGTCCGAGTCGATGTTAGGACCTCGGAGCGTACGCACGTCTAGAACACTGGAGACGTGTCTTCCGTCTATCCTAACATGATCGATCTGGTTGGTGGCTTTTCGATCCGGAGACAGCCAGGTAGCTTGATGTATCTTCTTGTATTCGAATCTAGTACTACAGATAACCATATTCCGGTCCCTAGCGAAGTCGACCAGCCTCACCAATTTGGGAATGTTTCCTCAAATAGGCTGAATTTACCGACTGTTGCGCCAAAGATACCTTCCTTGCCCACCTTAGCGATAAAGTCGCCAAGCACGATTTTGATATCGTGGCAAGGACAGCTCTCATAGGTGCGCTCCAAGCGCTCATAGAAAGCATCTTTGGTTACATCGTCCTTCTCTTCCGTCGGGGCGTGGGCGCAAATCAGCAATATGTTGAAAAACTTCGCTTTGATGCGGACGGCGGCTAGACGTTCATTCACCGGAGTGAATGATAGTACTCGGCGACGGAGTCTCTCTCCCACCACGAATCCTACACCAAACTTGCTCTCCTTTATATGGCCACTGTAGTAAATGCCACAAAGACCTACTTGCCTCAGTCCTTGTCCCGTCCGTCGCATTTCTTTGATGACAGCCTTCACTCCAACGAGGACAGCGCCATCTTCTCAATTAAGGAACCTGACATTCCAGGTGGATAAAATCATAATCCTTGTTTCGAGGGAGTTGGTATCTTTTCATTGGGAGCGTTTTTTACGTGGCAGGCCCTAAACCCAGCGCACAACCCTGTGTAGGGGATATTTCGAGCGGATGTTCTTAGGCTACCCAGAGGATACTTGGTCAAAGACCGGAAGTCGTGAGCTGCTTGAGCCTTATGTAAAAGAATCGTTTCTGGCCGCTCCCAAGTGAATGGCGATCAGAGAACTTTCCTCACTTGCGTGAACTTCTGCATAAGACTCCATCTTCTCAACTATAGGTACCTGTCTAAATATTCGGAACCTAGGGACTTGAACAGTTTTTAATGGACTTAAAAATTTTTGGTCATAAGGTGGCACACACTAAAGACATTATTCGTGGAAAGTTGTGTCCCGTTATATTCCTTGCTTCTTGATTTGTGTATTGGAAGCTGGACGAATCAAATGGAATTTAAAAATGGGCTATATGGGAAGTAGGCGTGGTTGTTATCCGATTTCGTCCACACATCACAATGTGATATAAGAATGATAGAAAATTGCTACATACCAAATTTTGTTGAAATCGGTTTGTCGATTTTTACACTAGCTCCCATAGAACTTTCTCATACCACCTCGGTGGTAAAATATAATGTCTCTGACGTATTTAGTTATAGATTTATCGCGCTTTTAGCAGTTTTTAACAGTACCGATTTTTTTTGTAGCTTAAACGGTTAAGGAGATATGTACATTAAGTTTTTTAGAGGGCGGGACCACACCCACTTTTTAAACAAATTTTTCCTACTGGTGCTTCTTGCTACCGCGACCATCTATACCAAATAACAGCTTTATATCTTAATTTAGTGCTCAGTTATGGCACTTTATATATTTTTGGTTAATGGCGCTTTTGGGCGTGGCAGTGGACCGAATACGCCCGTCTACGAATTCTATTTTTTTTGTACTAGGGAACCTCCGTACCAAGTTTCAACAAAATATCCAAATTTTTACTCAAGTACAGCTTGTACAGACGGACAAAGAGACAGACAGACAGTCAACCGGATTTCAACTTTTCCCGTCATCCTGATCATTTATATATCTATCTCGATTAGTTTTAGATGATACGTACAACCGTTAGGTGAACAAAACTATAATGCTCTTTAGCAACTGGCTGCAAGACTATAAAAATTTGTCATCAAAACATTTGCGGTTTCCATTACTGAGCTTAACAAATTAACCTATTCATTAGAATTAGCGAATAACATTGAATAAAAAAAATATCAAAAACGATTAATAAATTTTGCAGGGCAACCTTATAGTGGAATTAGGGAGCTACGTGCCGCTCTTCTGTACTTACCGCTCGTATCAAACGAAATTTTTCAAAAGTTATTCCTTTAGTAACAACAATCACTTTTGAGCAATGTTGATTTAGTTTAAAAAGGTTTTAAATATATTCAAGTTTTTTTTAATTACTAAAAAATATCGATAGTGACACCTTTACGTTGCAAGAGAGTAATCAGCTTATTTGGGATAAAACCAATTTTCATGAATATCTAGGTTATGCACGGTGGTGAGTTTTCATTTACATTGCGCTCTCATAAGATAGATATTGTCAGCTGATACGGTATACGCTTTTGCGTTGTTCGAAGCGTCACTATACGAGTAACATTTAATGTTGCATTATTTTCTGGCTAGAATGCAACATCTTGAGAAAAGAACAAACGAACCCTAAAAATTGACTCGCAAATTTGACAGCCCAAGCATAGGAGAGAATCAATGCAACCTTTTTGTGTGAAAAGAAAACGATGTTAGGATCCTTAGTGTACAGCTAGGACATCAGTATTTCAGGTTTTATTTGTTCGCTTTATTTATTGGTACATATTAAGGGCACTTATGAACACATATGTATAATACTTACATATACATATGTACATACATACATATATATATTGAATGGTCATAACAGTCATTGAATCTCATTGCGGTGGCTTTGTGTTGTATTTAGTGTGAAATGAATGTTGCTGCTACTGCTTTAGCTATTTCTCCAGTCGCTAACATTATTGTCATTATTGTCTGCTTCCTTGCGTAGGGATCGTATGTACGCATACTATATATTTTTATATGTACTATACTTTAACAGAATGTATATATGTACATATGTACATACATATGGACTTGCATTAGTTATTTATGACATTAGTGACAACGAAATGTGCTAGAGAAGCATCAGCGAAGCGGGGAGATATATGCGGAAAATCAGAAGAATTGCTGATATGAATTTAATATACGTATGTACTATATGTACATACATATGCATGTATGTGCGTATGTGCAAGTTTGCACATCTCTTTAACCTTATTACCGTGAGTTGGGCACTCCGTGCCCATTCTCTTGTTTGAAATTGAATTTCTGGGATTTGGGCAGTTCAATTTGATCTATTTTCCGCGTAGTGATAAACTGTTATTTTAGTTATAAGTTGACAGAATTTTGGACATATAACTCTTATAATAGGAAAGTAACGGCATTTTATATGGTGTGTACGCTATACGTGACTTGGGTCACTCAGTTCCCATAATATTTCTTCATATAGTTTGTATGAAGAAGCGTAATTTTCTAACGGTTTTGGTGATTATTGTGTATTTCTAATTAGTTTCGCGTAATATTTTCAAGTGAACAGTTAATTTTTGGTTGTGACGAATATATTTTTTTGAAATGAGTGAAGAATTGGCGATTTATTTGGCCAATTTACGGCGGGAATTGACGAAAGAAGAAGAGGAGAATATTTCAAATTATTTGAATGCTAATGATAGCGATGATGATGATGGTGGAAGAGAACCTAAATTTGGTGGTGACCACGAATCGATACCCAGTGACCAATCGGACTACGGAGATGATAATGCTTAGCCCATTAGTGATCCACGGTTCGAAGAATATATCCATGAGGAGGCTGCTGTAGATAGAGACAATGACGAAAGCAAACTTAATTTGTCAAATACGGCTATTGAGGGTAATCGTGGAGAAAAATATTGTGGTCAGGGAAGAAACAATACAACTTTATGGTGGTCAATGCCAAGCCAAACTGAAAAACAGCGAACGAAACTGGCATTGGAAATACATAGACAATCAACTTCACTATGCACGGAAAGTTTTGGATCTAAAATCGAAACCCTTCATACGCATTTTTCCAGTGTCTCTTGTTCAAAGTATTGCTGTTCAAACGAATAGGAAAGCTAAAAGAGTAATACAGGCAAATATGCATCAAACAGTTCAAAAAAAATAAGATATTGGCAAGACACAAATGCGGATGAATTATATGCTTTTATTGCAATAATTTTATACTCAGGAGCTGAGAAGGCAAACTTAGTTCATGCTAAGGATCTTTTTCACAAAACGAACATGCCCTTTTATAGAGCAGTGATGTCACTGCATCGGTTTGAGCAATTATACCATTTTATACGCTTTGACGATTCCCGGACTCGCGCTGAGAGACTACGATACGACAAATTGGCGCCTATTCATCATGCATGGATTATTCTTGGCGAATTTGACGATACCATTTGTCCCAGGTAAAGAATTGACAGTTGATGAGCAGTTACTTTCAACAAGAAACCGATGCAGTTTCCACCAATACATTCCCTCTAAGCCTGAAAAATATGGCGTAAAAATATTTTGGCTTATTGACGCAAAAACCAACTATCCACTTGCAGGCGAAGTATATGTATTTGGGTGCACAGCCTAATGAACAGCGGTCGCTTGGTATTGCGCGCAATCTTGTTATGCGACTCAGCAACCAATATTTGGACAGGGGAGCGAATATTACGATGGACAACTTTTTCACAAGTTATGAACTGGCGGAAGATTTGCTTCTGCGGAATACTACGTTGGTGGGCACAATACGAGGCAATAAGCCACAATTGCCAAAACTATTTACATCCTCTGAAGAGGCAAAAAAAAGAGGTGTATTTGAATCTGTGTTTTGTTTTTCAAAACCAATGCAATTAGTAAGCTTTACAACACATTCGAAGAAAAATGTGCTAGTGCATTCAACTGCTCATGCCAGCGAAGATGTAAATCCTATAACAAAAAAACCACAAGTCATACATGATTATAATGAGCATAAAGGTGGTGTTGATACTTTTGACAAAATGCTACGTGGATTTTCTGGCAAAAGAAAAACAAACCACTGGCCCATGGGATTATTTTATAATATGCTGAATATTGCTGGGCTTGCAGCGTTCAGGGCTGTTTGATGTTAGAAGTCACCCTATGGGGAAAGACTTTAATAAGTCAGAAAAGCGAAAATATTTTTGAAAGAACTCTCTATGGAGCTAGCGCAGAAGCAATTACAAAACTGATGCAAAATAAAGTAATTCTGGCGAAATTGCATTGGACTAGATCAATTTCAAACGGTTTCCGCAGTGGTGAGCTCCCGTCCAATAAATTATTGGTTTCAATTTATTCAATTTAGATCGATAATAAAACAACAGCAGTTTCAGACCATTGCCTTATTCCGATATGCACCAAACACTATATAAGGACGTGAAAAAGTGCTATTTTGCAAAAATACAATGCCGAAGCTGACACGGAGTCAGACAATGATGAATATGTGGACAATACTCCAAAAACGTCTACACCCAATCAAAATATATCAGAAAGACAGAGAAGAATTTCACCCATTTGAGCAATTCGAAATTAAAACTTTATTTGATTTTCATATTTTTCAAAAAAAATACATTTGTTTCTAGCAATAATCCCAAGTTTCATTAAATTATTTACATAAACATGCGAAATATTGGCATTTCTATAAAAAAACGTCTTAAAAGTCTAAATTTCCATACAAAATACATTACTGGGCACTGAGTGCCCAAGTCACGAGATTAAGTTGTACAGCTATGTCACGGTTCTAAGGTTAAAAATATGGCCTAATTGAGGGATTTTGGGATATTTCATAGCATACTCCTCTGTAATGTTGCAGTGAACAAATTTCTGTTCTTAAAACTTGGGTATTAAAACCTGTTATCTGGTTCGAACTTGTTAAGAAAAAGAAATTATACATTTTTCAGTGTGAATATTCAAGTAAATAATTATATACATACTTATGCACATTTGACGTGGTGTAGTGAGAGAGATCGGTTCCGAAAGAAATTTCCCGCAGTTGGTTCATGGTATAAACCGGTGATATGCAGAGTCTAATTATATGGTCTTGTCTAAGGATCTACGATAACAAATGGACCAAATGCAATTCGGGAAGTGCATTCTTAAGGACACAGGCATCATTCCCATTGAAACACACATAAAACACCTTCATATTCAGTGTAGTAATGTATTATAATCTCTACATATTTATATTTGGAATAACACTATAAAACACCCTTGTGCAACATTTTAAAGAAAATTGTGCCGTATATAGTTTGTTTCTTTTATTTTCTTCAAAAAAGGATATTGCTAAACTAAAAAGTCAATATTCTAACGAGCCAACTTTGACTTTTCTATAAAGACAACACATGCAAAGTTCATATACTATTGTGGAATGCGAGCAGATTTTAATTGTGTTACTACAATTATAATTTTTTTTTTGTATTCATCTCATTCTACGCATCGCATGTATGTAGTATTCAGTTGAGTGTATATCACATATACAGATGTACATACATATGTTATTTCAATTAATTAGGTTGGTTTTAATATTATATAAATATCACAGACACAAAGCTAAACATGCTAATAAAAATAAACGAGACCATGACCTATAATATAAGTCAATAAGATACCAAAGATTTCTGAGATTTTCTTTTTCTTCTATTTTTGAGTTAGCAGCACTACTCCGTAGCAACAAAATTTCTAGAATTAATGCTATGCTATGGCTCCCGACAAAGTGAGAGCGGTAGCCATAGCAGAGCCATAGCATAACTAGGAATAAAGGGATGTACAACTTATTCCAGTGTGAGAGCGCCTCAAAATTAGCGTTTTTTATGACATTTTTCATTGTAGCCAGGGCCCTATTCCACAAAACAACTTATCAACTTTTCACTTTGTACTTTGCAAATCTTTCGTCAATTTGCAAAGCTTTCTGTTCCACAGAACTATGAAATTTGATAAGTGATAAGTTGAAATTGATAAGTGTAATTTGCAAAGTCTTTGCAATTTTTATGTTCTCTTTGTAATTTCTGTTCCACGTACGTTCTCTTGTGCAAAGTGCAAAGCTTATATTGAAAAGTGTAATTCGCAAAGACTTTGCATATAAATATGCTGTTCCTTCCACAAAAACTATAAGCTCTATTTTTGCAAAGCAAAATTTGATAAGTTTGTCAAAAATTTGCAAGGTAAATGATCGCTTTGCAAACTCATATTATCATAACTAGTCAAGCTTTCAAAATGTTAAGACGTGAGTTTTTGTTCGACAATAGTGAAGACGCGGTTAAAGCTTGAAATTATAGAGACCGAATTAATTTTTCGGGACTACAAAATTTCAATTTTAAAGCGTGCTTCCGTTAAAATCTAATCCAGGTGGATTTTCTTTTAAATAATGTTGGACAAAAATTAGAGCACCATACACAGCGCAGTCATGCTTTGTCGGCTGAAAATCAACTGCTACTGTACCTGCATTGGCTCGGAAATGGTTGCCAGTACCATGGAGTTGCAGCTTTGCATGGTGTTGCAAAATCCACAGTTTGCAGAACCATCCATAGAGTTGTCGACATTATAACAGATACTTTATTTCAAAAAACAGTGCGATGGCCCGATGATGTCAGTGGTATTGCTGAAAAGTTTTTTCTGATGGGTGGATTCCCTTCTGTGTGTGGTTGCGGTGATGGCACAATCATTAAAATTGATGCGCCTCCATTACACGAGGAAGGATATGTTGACCAGCATGGAAACCACTCATTGAATGTGATGATGATATGTGGGCCAGACTACACATTTTACAGTGTAAATGCAAGTTGTCCGGGCAGCGTTCACGACTCAAGGGTGCTACGGAATTCGGCTGTAAGTCGAAGATTTGACAATGGATGAAGACCCTTTCCGGATGCTGTTGTTTTGGGTGATAGTGGGTATGGATTGAAAAACTGGTTGATACCACCATTACGCCGAAATCCCAATAATCCTGCCGAAGAAGTTTTCAATCGTTGCCACAAAAAAACACGCCCCATAATTGAAAATAGTTTTGGCATTATTAAAGAAAGATTCCCGTGTCTAAATTATTTGCGACTGAGGCCTGAGTTTGCTGGGAAGACAGTCATAGTTTGTGCCATCTTACACAATATTGCCTGTAGCATCGGAAGGAGTAGTGAAAATATGCAACGAACTGAAGACACTGACAATGAAAGCGAGGAATTAGATGAAAATGCTGAAGAAATAATAATAATAATATCTTAATAATATAGATCAAGAGAGTGGAATGGAAAGGGTTACTTCCCTGCTACAATACTTTACCTAATGCCAACTATTATAGTATTGTTTTAAAATAAAAGTGGTGTTTTGGCCTTGACCTTTTTCCACTGCAAAAGCGTTGTATCTTTTTGGGGCATTTTTAGGGTTTGAGATTAAGGTCTCAGAGAATAAATAATAAAGGAAGTATTTTTGTATTTATTTACATCATTTTATTAATTTCAGTTCTTTTTTGTTTTTATCACAAATTATTTCAAAATAAAATGTTTAGAAATCAAATACACACAAATGAAAAATTGGCCTTTGGTAATCAAACCTCCTCAAATAACAGACGCGATACATTTTCGGTTTCTGCCGTTGCAATTCCCAGTGTGATAGCAGAGGGTGGAAGTAGGAGCTCCCTCTCCAGTTTTAGGCATTGAAGTTTCCGGTAGTAAACCTCAACCTCAAGGAGCTCCAACCGGCATTTTTTCTCTCTATCCAAAGTTTTACTTGGAAACTTGGTAGAGCGCTTCCTCTTTCTTGGGTTTAGAGGTGGATTGGCAATTGTTTCTTCTGAAATAGATATTCTGGAATCATTCTCAACTGACGGTAGATTTTCTGAGTTGCCATAACTTTCTGGCAATTTCAAACCATCTACCACAGCTGAGTCTGATTCCAGAATATCGAGGATAGCCAAGTCAGCATCATCCATTACCTTGTCCTTCCCACCTCCGGATCCAGTATTTCGGGCGTTATCTCTTTTACTCTGCAAATTAACAAAATTAAATTCACAAAAATACAAAAAGTTTCTTATGGTTTCTTGGGCAAATTTTCTTAGAATTCATCGTAGCTTACGATTTTGACAACCGCTTCGTCGAAAAAAAAAATTGACCCACTCTAGTACACAGTATATTAGTAATATTTTGGTTAAACCAGTTGTTATCAGCAGAGTTGTTGATTAGGTGCACTGTTTAACTCACAACAACAATGTCTATGATGACGTTTTTTCTTTTGTTGTTGTCAACAACATGCTGTGGTTTAGTTATTAGCAATGCAATATAAGAATTCAACAACAACAAATGATGCAAATATAATTATTTGCTATGTGTAAATAATAAATTGTTGTACTTACCATTGTCCAAGCTCGTCAGAGCCCAAAAAGCTGTCCCTTGCACAGGTCCATGCTTTTTGTGCTGGCCGCATGATACAGGTGGGAGTTAGGCTTTTAACACATCCCTTCCATGCTTTGTTAACCTTCACAAAGAAATGTATACTTAAATATGCTTGAAATTTACAATTATTTATTTAAAAAATACTTACTCTGTTGTTTTGAAAACTAGCAAATAAAACGCTTTCCACTTTGCAGTATAATATCAATTGATAAGTGCAAAGTGAAAAGTTGAAAAGTTGTTTTGTGGAATAGGGCCCAGATCAGAAAAAAGCTATATTTTGGGCATTTTAAATAAAACACCCAATTCGCATTTTCCCCACCACCTATGAGGTATGCAAAAGGGCGCGTTACCGAAGTTATTTTTGGGTGCTCGCTTCCCCAGTAGGCCTATATCACCCATTAAAAATTTAGTTACATAAAAAAATTAAAAAAAAACAAAACGATAACAATTCATAGTATAAAAAATTAACAAAAACTATACCACTCCATATCACAGAATATTAATATAATACTTAAAACTATAAAAATAAACGTATATAAAAATGCCAATATTTAAGCCCCAAGTTCTAATTTGTAATTAAAAACTTTCTAATCCTTATCGTTCTAACTTTAGAGCCTCTTAATTTTTAAAAATTTTCAAATAAAGGTAGCCGCAAAAATAATTAAAAGCATTTTTCTTTAAAAAGTTAATTTCTAAACTACTATCTAAAGTAATGGATCTAACAATGGAGTGTTCGGGCCGTGGTAAACCCTGGAAATCTTGCCAAGAAAGGTCACTTAAAACGGAATCATTGCACGCATTAAGAAGAACATTATGGCTATGTTCTGAAATAACTGTGGCTTCGGGTCCTAAGGGCAGTTCACAGTTACCTTTTGTTACGATATTTACGTAACGTAAGCCCCACGACTTCCTAAATAAACTAGAGTACATGAAAGGTTTAACTCTAGTACCTCCCCTACTTCTAATCTGACCAAAAAAATGCTCTAAGCTGTCCTGACATAGTCGTCTTATCTTTAGGTAAGGAAACCCTGAGTGTGACAGCAATCGCCACAATCGTTTTAAACTATTAATATTAATTAACCACCCCTTAATAAAATTGAAATTATTTGTTGTGTTGTTTCCTAACTCATCTACGACCCGAATTGTTTTCAAAACTTTTTCTGCCTCATCTAAAAACTGGTTTTGCTCTGGGGAACTTATAAACACTTTTTTAGTGGGTACAATGGCCTCAGTGAAACTACTAATAAAGATATCAAATAATTTATTGAAAAAACAAACGAAATCCGCGGTATTAATAAAGCTCATACTATTTGAGTTTAAGGCTCCCGAGCTGTAAAGACAAAGCATATCTGAAGCGACCATAATACTTAACACTTGAGACGCGAATTTAACTTTTATTTTTTGAAAGGATTTTGGGGTAAATAAGAGCATCGGTTAATTTATGCGCACACCGATAACTCGATTTAGAGTCCTGTTTATAAAAATGGACTATATCTGACCCACATACGCGACTATTTTTAAAATCGACTTTATTTTTCGTATTTTGTAAACGGTTTCGACTACATTTTAATAAATGGGGGCTATCGTAAAAAAAAACATGTTTCCTTACCATTAACATTGAAAAAAGGCTGTGACATTGAAACACCTAACAAATTATCTAAATTTTGAAAATTGGTACCCTGGTCACCAACAAAATGGCAAGGAACTAGCCCTATATTTTGAAGTTGGGTAATGGATTCAAGAATATATTTCTTGAGGACATCCCCTTTACATGAGCCTCTAACAAAAAAATAAGCTAACGGGTGGGACCAAGGTTCCCCACCTATACCTTGCACCAGTATGGTCATTGCAGTTGTTGCTATTCTAGATATGCGATTTTCATCGCCATAATCTTCAAGACCTATCCACTATCAAATTTCGTATCATACTGCAAATGACATTTCACTGACATTTCATCACAAGAAACTGATATGAACTTTTGTTCGAAAGAAAATCCCTTACTCCTAATTTGCAAAGACTTCATGCTGCTTTGGGTGCAACCTGGGAAACGAAGCCAATCTGCCACAAAATTATGTAACTTATTTTCCGAGGGAAAACTAAGTTGGTGCTTTAGGTAGCGGTAAGCGATTGGCGACAAAAAAAATACACCTAAAGCTAAAGTTTTAATGAAAACTATCATATCGCCGACCGTGATTTTGGCGATTCTTCTTCTTCTTAATTGGCGTAGACACCGCTTACGCGATTATAGCCGAGTTAACAACAGCGCGCCAGTCGTTTCTTCTTTTCGCTACATGGCGCCAATTGGATATTCCAAGCGAAGCCAGGTCCTTCTCCACTTGGTCCTTCCAACGGAGTGGACGTCTTCATCTTCCTCTGATTCCCCCGGCGGGTACTGCGTCGAATACTTTCAGAGCTGGAGTGTTTTCATCCATCCGGACAACATGACCTAGCCAGCGTAGCCGCTGTCTTTTAATTCGCTGAACTATGTCAATGTCGTCATATATCTCGTACAGCTCATCGTTCCATCGAATGCAATATTCGCCGTGGCGAATACGCAAAGGACCATAAATCTTTCGCAGAATTTTTCTCTCGAAAACTCGTAACGTCGACTCATCGGTTGTTGTCATCGCGCAAGCCTCTGCACCATACAACAGAACGGGAATTATGAGCGACTTATGAAGTTTGGTTTTTGTTCGTCGAGAGAGGACTTTGCTTCTCAATTGCCTACTCAGTCCGAAGTAGCACCTGTTGGCAAAGAGTTATCCTGCGTTGGATTTCTAGGCTGACATTGTTGGTGGTGTTTACGCTGGTTCCAAGATAGACGAAATTATCTACGACTTCAAAGTTATGACTGTCAACAGTGACGTGAGAGCCTAGTCGCGAGTGCGACAAGTGTTTGTTTGAAGACAGGAGATATTTCGTTTTGCCCTCGTTCACTGCCAGAGCCATCGTTCGGCTGTCTGTTGTGATTGCAGCTTCTCGACGTCGAAACTTCCTTGTGTTTGTTGGCGTGCAACAAGATAGTGGTCCGAGTCGATGTTAGGACCTCGGAGCGCACGCACATCTGAAACACTGGAGACGTGTCTTCTGTCTATCACAACATGATCGGTCTGGTTGGTGGTTTTTTGATCCGGAGACAGCCAGGTGGCTTGATGAATCTTTTATGCTGGAATCTAGTACTACAGATAACCATATTTCGGGCCCCGGCGAAGTCAATCAGCCTCAACCCATTTGGGGACGTTTCGTCGTGGAGGCTGAATTTACCGACGTAGTGCCAAAGATACCTTCTTTGCCCGTCTTGGCGTTAAAGTCGCCAAGCACGATTTTGACATCGTGACGGGGGCAGCTTTCGTTTTTCGATTTTGGCGAATACTATTTAGAAAACTACTCCTAATACAAGCACCTAACTGAGGAGGAACTTTGCTGCAAACTATCTCAAGAGGATCTGACTTTTCCCTAAATGAACTTCTTCTTAACATTTCCCTACATCTTTCTAATTCAGTTGTCATTTGGACCAACTGAGCTTTTAAACTCCTATTCTCCTGCTCTAATTTTATTTTTAAAATCCTATTCTCTTCCCTCAATTTTTTTTATCTGTCCCTGCTATCAGACCCCTACCTGTTTGCGCGGCTTTTTCACTACTCTTTAGTAGTTCCTCCTCAAGAAGTGGCCGAGGCTCTAAAATATCATCGCGGCCTTCCCTTTCTAAAGGCGGAAACAGCTGCCTTGATGCACCGTTTGCATTTGAGGCAGATCTTTAGATTTGGGGAAAAAAATCTTCTACGCCCATTTCAATAGTATGTTCAAAAAAATAATTTGGGGCGTTAACTATTGGCTCAATAATTAAATTGATGTCCGGAACGGCTCTCGGACGCAATTTTTTTTCCGTTACGCATTTTATTAGAAAAATGCCGCTCACACGCAAAAATGTGTTTAGGTGTTTTTTCATTCAGATCTTCAAAAACACCTAAGCGTTTGAGCCAACATTTACGCCTGTTAAAAGAAAAAAATAAAATACAAAATATTAAATATAATCATAAAATATGTATAATAATAATAGTGATAATAATAATAATAATATCTATCACTATTATTACTATTTCAATTGCACAATCCAAACACTTATTTCATCGAATTTTTTCACAAAGTCACAAACAAATTTTGCACTATTTAATGTTTTTTACTCACCGTTCGAGATCCGTTCCTCTGTTTGGAAAACTAAATGTTCTTCCTCCTTCGTTGCAGCCAACAATACATTTCCTCCAACTGCTGGTTGTTTTCGGCATTTTATCTGTAAATAAAAAAGTATTAAATAAATGCAAATTTATTTAATATAAGTTAATATATATTCACATCTTTCAATCTACGTGCTGTTTCGCTTTCGCTATTCTTCCAACTAATGGCCGTTACAAATGGAGACAAAAAAATGAAAAATGTCTTCATTCGAATAATAATTTGGCGGGATTTTCATCTGGTCGTCCCTCTTTTCCAATTGCTGAACGTCAAAACCTCCTGAACTCGATTAGCTGTCAAAGTTCAGGAGGTTTTGACGTTTAGCGATTGCTCTCTCACTTCCAGTGAGAGAGGAGTTGAACATCTCTTTATCTCTGGCATAACAATGTAAAAGTGTGTGCTCTGCTCTTCTCGGAGTTTTTTTAGGTAACAAACTATAGCTGTAGCAGTAGGCAAAAATTAAGTCCTGTCTATGCTCTGGCGTAGCGGTAGCAAAAAATTGGGAGCGGTAGTAGAGCAGAGCGAATTAAAATTTTCAATTGCTACAGCTACACATGCGAGAGCTATTTTACATTAGGGATATTCAGACCGAACTTGTTAATCTGGTAGTTCGGTAGTTGATACTTCGTTAAAACACTTAACTGTGAACATACTTTTTGCTATACATCAGTAGTGGATGTAAATTTTGTTTCAAAACAGCTGATTCAATTATATTAACCCTAGAACCATAACGTCATTCTATACTACGTTAAGACCAACTATGCGTAAATTTTACGCAGAAATGAGAATCCGCCTAATATAACCCGATTTTGAGCCATTTTGCAGTCTAAATTGATAATTCTTATCAAACAATTTATTTTTAAAATAAAGTATAAGATTTTAAAAGAAAATTAAATAGATTAAATTTCATTAACACAGTTTTTACAAACTTTAATTTGATGTTCACCACAAATTGCTGATGATTTGCATACAGAGCAATATGTTGTAGTAAATCGTCTTTTTGTGTAGTGGCAAAATGTGCAGTATTTCCTTTTCGCCTTTTGCGGAGAAGCTTTTTGACTAACTATTGAACCTATTGGGTTGTTAGTTTTCATTATTTCATTTATTTTTTCTTTTAATTTTGTAGGCAACCGTGCATTTAGCAATCGTTCCTCTTGCCACGGTTGTGTGAGTTCTTCATGAAGTTTAAGTACAAACTTTGACCTACTCATAGGCTTAAGACCGTTTCGTGTTACATTGTGACTATGTATATAAAACGTAGGCATTAACTGAAGCAATATTTAACATATTGTAAAAGAAACAAAGTGGCCACCGTTTCGTCTTTCTGTTGCAGCAAATATTTTGAGTCATCTGATCAAAAGTGTCAACTGCGCCTTTGGTCGAATTATATGTGAGTATAATTTCAGGTTTTTTTGTGGTTGGGTCTAGCGCTCCATTAATATGCATCGTTGAAAGTAATAGTACATTTCTATTTTGTTTTGGCTGGAATGACACTAAAGTCATATTCTCATTGTAAACGAATCGGGATGAGCCACACTGCCGTGACTTAGTGTCAAGTAATTCCGGTGGTATTTCAGCTTTATTTTTACGTAGTGTGCCAACAATTGTCATACTGTAGGGATAACTTAACAGTTTTGTTGCCAAAGGGATGCTCGTAAACCAGTTGTCCATTGTTATATTCCGGTTACTTCCATGCAAAGGTTTCGTCAGTCCTTCAACAAAGTAATTGGCTAGTTGTTTTCCTTGTGTATTAGTAGACTTTCCGAGATACGGCTCTGCGTTAATAACGTATTTTGTAGCGACATCGCAGACCATTACAATTTTTATTCCGAATTTATTTGGTTTGTTCGGAATATACATCCTAAATGGGCATCTACCTCGAAAACCAACAAGTTGCTCATCGATGGTTACATAGGAACCAGGCTTAAAATTCTTTGTACAACTATCAACAAAAATATCCCAAATTTCAGAAATTGGCGCAAATGAAGACTTTTTCTTCCGCTCTTCTCTTGTAGTCATATCGTCGAAATGAAGTGAGTTTAGAAGAAACTCGAATCTATGTCTACTCATTGTCGCTCTATATCGATCGCCCGAATAAGAAGTGTCAAACAAGATATCAGTTGATAGATGGTTGCTCTTCAAAACAGCAGACAAATACAGCAAACCCAACAAGGCTTTCAATTCCATAAGACTTGTGTTTGAAACCGTGGCATTTCTTGATTGATATTTATTTCTTAGTTGAGAAATTTTGGCATTTGTATGGTATAAAACAATATTCAATATCTCGTCACTAATAAACAGTTTAAATGCATCGCTTGGTTCCATGGCTTCTTTGGCGTTACCCGATGGTCCTGTAAATATTTAGTGTAGATGTACGAAAGTGTACTTCTCTCATTATTATTTTATTACCTGGCCGAATGTATATAATATTTCGTGCTGCGCATTTACCGTATTCACGTTTTATTGGAAAATTATTCCAAATGTGACCGTTTTTGCCCAAAATTTGACTATTTTCCCCAATTTCCGCAAGTTGGTTATCCAACTCTTGTTCCAAATTTGGCAATGTTAAAGTTTTACGTTTTATTTTTGTCTGCTTATTCCCCTCCAATGCTGTTGCTGTTTTTCTTTTTTCAGACCAGACAACTTCTAGTTCTTTTTCTAGCTCTGCTTCATCAATTGGATCAGGAAAATAGCTCATATCGGCCAAACTATCATCGCTATCGAAATCTTCATTTTCCTCTTCTCCATCTCCACTGATATCACTAAAATCTTCATCATGCAGAATAACCTCTATATCGTCATCATCAAATTTTTGTTTTGAAAAACACGGTTTTCCAGCTGCCATTTCGTCAGTGAAAACAAGCCTACATAAAATTTGCACAACAGTTGTATACTTTTATTACGAATAATTATTCCACTTATTACCAACAATGCGTAAATTTTACGCATAGACTTGTGCTGCACTTGCTCTCAAACCTTCAAATGACCACATTTGCTGGGTTTTCTCATTCCTGCATATATCGGGTGATTTTTTAAGAGCTTGATAAATTTTAAAAAAAAAAAAACGCATAAAATTTGCAAAATCTCATCGGTTCTTTATTTGAAACGTTAGATTGGTTCATGACATTTACTTTTTGAAGATAATTTCATTTAAATGTTGACCGCGGCTGCGTCTTGGGTGGTCCATTCGGAAAGTCCAATTTTGGGCAACTTTTTCGAGCATTTCGGCCGGAATAGCCCGAATTTCTTCGGAAATGTTGTCTTCCAAAGCTGGAATAGTTGCTGGCTTATTTCTGTAGACTTTAGACTTGACGTAGCCCCACAAAAAATAGTCTAAAGGCGTTAAATCGCATGATCTTGGTGGCCAACTTACGGGTCCATTTCTTGAGATGAATTGTTCTCCGAAGTTTTCCCTCAAAATGGCCATAGAATCGCGAGCTGTGTGGCATGTAGCGCCATCTTGTTGAATCTAACAAACTTTTTGTTGCCAAAAATGGAAGAACTGAACTTGGTTGACATGTGGTTTCAACAAGATGGCGCTACATGCCACACAGCTCGCGATTCTATGGCCATTTTGAGGGAAAACTTCGGAGAACAATTCATCTCAAGAAATGGACCCGTAAGTTGGCCACCAAGATCATGCGATTTAACGCCTTTAGACTATTTTTGGTGGGGCTACGTCAAGTCTAAAGTCTACAGAAATAAGCCAGCAACTATTCCAGCTTTGGAAGACAACATTTCCGAAGAAATTCGGGCTATTCCGGCGAAATGCTCGAAAAAGTTGCCCAAAATTGACTTTCGAATGGACCACCTAAGACGCAGCCGCGGTCAACATTTAAATGAAATTATCTTCAAAAAGTAAATGTCATGAACCAATCTAACGTTTCAAATAAAGAACCGATGAGATTTTGCAAATTTTATGCGTTTTTTTTTTTTAAAAAAGTTATCAAGCTCTTAAAAAATCACCCGATATAAAACTAATTGCTACAAGCACTGCCGTAAAATTTACGCATATTATGGTTCTAGGGTTAAATACTTACTTTTGAAAAATTTGTCAAAAACTAATTTGTAGTAGGCAGCAAATGCATTTGTTCGCAATGAATTAAGTTAACTTTGGAGGCAACAACGCAAACAAAACAGCTGAGTGATGTTACCAAGTAGCGAAAAAACTATCGTGCTTGCCAGTCTGGTACTTCGTTACAAGGTAAAACGATAATCTGTTAATTTTACAAAAACAAAACCCACGTTAAAAACTACCGAGTAACGACTAACGAATTAACAAAGCTGGTCTGAATACCCCTATTGTTATGGTATGGCTCCCGGCAAAGTTAGAGCGGTAGCAAAGCAAAATGAAATGCTGTAGCATAGTTTTTCAAACGCTGCCTAAAAGTATTTTTCAATCAACATGTTGTAAATTTGTAAGACTAAAACTGTCCCGGCTTCAGCTGTCTTGTATTTGAAGTAATACTTATTTTAAAATTTTGAAAAGTTTCTCGATTCTCTAAGTTCAGAACCAACCTTGAATTTGAAAGATATATCTATGGATTTCGATATTTAATATTAATTATATATTATGTACACGTAGTACAAAATATTTAAGTACATATAACATCTTTATTCTAAAATCTGTAAACCGCAAAACCCTTATAAATTTTCTAATCACCTATCCTTTTATCCTTTTCGTAGTCATTTAAAGAAACGGATTGGTCTTTGACATACAAACAAAAATTCATTAGTCGCGATATTTATGAAACTAAAAAAAATAAGTGAACAGTGTATCCTATTATTTGCGCTAAATGTAGTTTGACAACAATCGTTGTGGGTACCTATTGAAGTGGCAACAAAGTAGAGCGTATTTCAAGCATAAATTTCTAACTAAATTAATCGTATTGATTTCTTTCAAACATGAAGCATGATGAAAGCTTCAAAAAGATACCTTCAATAAAAACTGATTCAGTATACAGCATATAAAGTCCAATCAACCGAGCAAAACCCTTTTAATTTGTTTCCACCTCTCACCCTCTCGAATGTTTCTCTTTAAACATTAGCCCAAATTTAATTCTAAGGGGTCACTATGTATTTTTATTTAAGTTTCTTATTTAATAACACCGGAAAAAATTGACACATGATTACCGTTGTTTTTTACAATATTCTATTTTATATTCTTAAAGTTTAATCTTGGCTGTACTAAATTTTAAGACAAAGTACGACAATCTTTTTAAGAAGAGTAGTTACAGCCATTTATTTGATTTGATTTACTAAATTTTGAATTTTGGTTAATTAGTTTGCAAAAAATAATTTGACCTCTAACATCGCGTAGCAAATCAATGTGTAAAGATTACCAGTTGCTATTATGCAAAAAGCATATTCGGCTGATAGGAGTTAGAAAACAAATTCAAACGTTAATAGTGTTCCCCGTCATTGCTAGAGTATTAGTATAAAAGCCATAAAAACACAAAAAAATACTTTGCATTTTTTCAGATCATGATTTTAATCATGACATATTGAGGATCCGACGCTTTTTCTATCACATTAATATAAGAAACATACTAAAATGGTTCTTTCTTTGTGTTTAAGTTCTCAAGGGGAACTAAATTTCATTAGAGGATAAAAATTTAACAGCAATTTAAATGTGAAAGACAAAGTGTGATGAGACAATAATAGAAATGAAAAGAATGATATTTTCAACAAAAAGGATAAGTGATCGTCTAAATAGGATTGTTTAGAATTATTTCAAATATTTTCGCAACGCAAAAGTTAGTGCTACAGAATGTGTAGATATTTATACGTATACTTATGTCTAAAGTTGTAATAGAAGAAAATTTCACAAATTGTTTCTAAAACCCCACAAGCATCTTTCTTCCTCTTCTTTTGTAGAAGCTGCTTACGCGGTTATAGTCGAGTCAACGCGCCAGTCGTCTCTTTTTTTCGGATTGTGGTGCCGATTGGAGATTCCAGGCGAGGTCAGGTCCTTCCAAGGTCTTCCTCTTCTCTTTGCTTCCCCCGGCGAGTACTGCGTTGAATACTGGAACTGGAGTGTTTTCGTTCATTCGCACGACATGACCCAGCCAGCGTAGCCGCTGTCTTTTATTTCGCTGAACTATGTCAATGTCATCGTATATCTCATCGTTCCATCGAATGCGATAATCGCCGGCGCCGACGCGCAAAGAACCATAAATCTTTCGCAGAACTTTCCTCTCTAAAACTCGTAACATCGGCTCATCAGATGTAGTCATCGTCCACGCCTCTGCACCATATAGCAGGACGGGAATACTGAGTGACTTATATAGTTTGGTTTTTGTTCGTCGAAATAGGACTTTACTTCTCAATTGCCTACTCAGTTCAAAGTAGCACCTGTTGGCAAGAGATATTCTGCGTTGGATTTCGAGGCTGACTTTGTTGTTGGTGTTGATGCTGTTTTCAAGATAGACGAAATTGTCTAAAACTTCGAAGATATGACTGTCAACAATGAAGTGGGTGCCTAGTCGCTAGTGCGACGACTGTTTGTTTGATGACAGGAGATATTTCGTCTTGCCCTCGTTTACTACCGCGCCCATTCGCTTCGCTGCCTTATCCATTCTCGAGAAAGCAGAACTAACGGCGCGGTTGTTAAGGCCAATGATATACGTATCAACATCATCAGCATACGCCAGCAGCTGTACACTCTTATAGAAGATTGTACCTTCTCTGTTTAGTTCTGTAGCTCGAATTATTTTTTTCCAGAAGTTGGTTGAAGAAGTCACCCAAAAAGGAGTTGCCTTGTCTGAAACCTCGTTTGGTATCGAATGGCTTGGAGATTATATATGCTCCTTATCAGTTCTCCGCCGCCGTGTTTGAATAGCTCGGCCGGCAATCCATCTGCCCCCGCCACTTTGTTGTTCCTCAGACGGGTAATTGCTATTCGAACTTCTTCATGGTCGAGCAATGGAACATCTGCTCCATCCTCATCGATTGGGGAATCGGGTTCGACTTCTTCTGGCGTTATACTTTCACTGCTATTCAGCAGGCTGGAGAAGTGTTCCTCATCGAACCACCTGTTCTTTCGACCTTTCCAAGAACCAGTGGTTTCTCTAGCAGTTATATGTAGGGAGCTTGAAATGCCATTCTACAGTTCCCTTATACCAAGATTTAGAGAGCAGGAGTGCAAGTGGAACAGAAAACCATTACGGCTGTCTGTTGTGATTATAGTTCCTCTATGTCGTACCTTCCCTGTTAATGGGGTGCCTATCTTCGCTACAAACAGGTAGCGGTCCGAGTCGATGTTAGGTCTTGGGAGCGTACAGAGTCAAGGACACTGGAAACATGGCGTCCATCTATTACGGTATGATCGATCTGGAGATAGCCATGTAGTGTGATGAAGTTTATTGTCTTGGAATCTAGTATTTTCAAACAATCGTATTTCAGAGCCCCTGCAAAGCCAATCAGCCTCATCCCATTTGCTGAGCTTTTTTATGGAGGCAGGATTTTTCAACTGTTTCAAAGAAGCCTTCTGTACTCACACTGGCCTTAAAATCGGCAAACACAATTTTTACTTCGTGACGGGGAGCGTGCTCCAGCCGCTCATAAAGGCATCTTTAGTCATGTTCTTCTCTGCTGTCGCGACTTGAATTAGTGTTGTGGACAAATTTTTCTCTGATTCGGATTGCGGCTAGACGTTCATCCACCGGAGTGGAAGCCAAGACTAGACTACTGAGTCTTTCTCCCACCACGAATACTCGTCCATCGCATTTCTTGAACGGCAGTGATGTCAGCCTTTACTTTTACGAGGACATCAACCAGCTTGGCAGCGGAACTTTCCCAATTAAGGGACTGAATATTCCAGGTACATGTCCTTAAATCATAGTCATAAGTGAGATCTTTTACATCTGACACAAGGGTTGCTCACGATTCCCGGGTCATGCTTACTTAGAAGCATGACTATACCCCAGTACCCCCCTCGGTTGACTTTATGTCTAATATATTGGTCAATCTGGTCAAAAATGGAAAAAAATCGGATCAATACTACGCTGGGCTCCCTTATACCTAATAAAATAATTTCAAACTTTATATTGATTGGTTCAATTTCACCCGAACTTAGCCTTCCTTACTTGTTTAGATATTATTTGAATGTATTGTAATTAATTATGAAGTTGAGAATCATTAATTGTTATAACGACTTTTCTTGTCTTAGCAGGTCATAGCGGTGTAAATCAATTAGGAGGCGTATTCGTGGGAGGACGCCCATTACCTGATTCTACTCGTCAAAAAATCGTTGAGTTGGCCCACTCAGGAGCACGACCTTGTGATATATCCCGCATATTACAAGTTTCTAATGGCTGCGTCAGTAAGATTTTGGGCAGGTTAGTAGTAATAGTCAAATTAGTTAAAAGCTAAAGTGAATCAAACGTTATATCTACATAAAAAGCCATTTAATACAATTTTCTTTTCTTGATGAATTTCTTTCAGATATTATGAAACTGGAAGCATACGACCACGAGCTATTGGTGGTTCTAAGCCACGAGTGGCCACCGCAGAGGTTGTGAGTAAGATTTCACTTTACAAACGCGAATGTCCTAGCATTTTTGCGTGGGAGATACGTGACCGGTTATTGCAGGAATGCATTTGCACTAACGAAAATATACCTAGTGTAAGTTATTCAACAAACTGAAAATATACACCTGCATATAATATAATTTTATCTAATTTTTATAAAATGTAAAATGTTTAGAAAGTTTGTATTTTATTCAAATGTTTATTATACTACTTGCCCCCTAAACCGTCCGTTTACAGTTTTTCACCCTAACCGCAGATGAGCCAAAAATTTATCCAAGTGTATGTAGACACTAGAAAAAACCACAAAGCATGTACACACATACGAGCACGTAATCTCGAAGTACCGAATTTCTACAGTATTAATGCTATCTGCTATGTTAACTTCATTTTTAAGATTTGCTCGTGTTGTCACCAACTTTCATTTAGTTGTACGACCCCCATTGTCCTTAATTTCTTTTTTCTCCCAATTGTTGACACCTCTATCCACCCTTACTGTCGCAATCATTTAAGCACATATTTAGCATTTCTTATTTGCTCTATTCAACTTTCCTTATTATTTACTTCTCGCTCTGTTGCTTAAACGCTTCAATGGTTGAAACACGCTTGATTTATTCCAGCCAGCAAATCGACGTACGCACAGCTTCTCAGAGTGAGTGTTGAGGCCAATTGGAAGTAAGGGCATCAATTTTGGTTAAGAGAGTGTGAAAACCTCATTGTCGTCGTGACAAGCGTGACGGAATGACATTTTTTATTTAATATTTAATTTAGGGGTGAATAATTTAGGATGCAAAGTGTTTGACGGATTGTAAATCTATAGATATATACAAAGGAAAATATACGAGCATTATTGATACCTTTTGGCTTAAAGACTGATCGGTTTGCATTGGTTTTAAAACCTTAGGGACACTGTGACGAAACTAACAAGCCCTCCTTTACTTAGTATTTTCTTCCACATATTCTGTTTATATATGTACAAATGTGTAAGTACATAACGGCTGTTAAGAGTCTTAGACAAATTATTAACAAAAATCAATTGGAATATTATTTTAACGACAATAGGAGCAAAATCAATATATCAATATCATATTATGATACGACTTTTGTCGTAACAAATAATTAACAATAATTAACAAATACCTGTTGTTTATCCAAACTCATTGTTCATTTCAGGGCATTTTATTTTAATAGTATTCATTTCGATTCGAATTAAAGCGTATAAAAATTAAATTAAACTTTTTATAACAAATTTATCAGCATTATACAAGTACAAATTTTAAACACGTTCATACGTTCATTTTTCAGTTTATAATTTCCGTCTTTCCGTCTGTCTGTATGTGCATATATACGCGAACGAGCCCTTCAGTTGTCGAGATAACGAAAAGTTAACGATTTTCTTGTTTTCTTATACATTTTTATCTCTTATTACATTTTTAAGTTGCAAAACTTGTATAGATACATGATCATATTTGCATTAACAGAAAATGTACATTAGTTTAATTTATTTTGAAAACTACATGTTGGTTCAAATACAAAGTCCCTCGAAATTTTGTATGATAATTATTTATGAATTTTTCACCATATCTCCGTTTGCGACATTTCTATAGTGATTTTTCCACATGAATAGACACCCCTACAAAAGATGTAAGGTAGTGCATACTAAACCAAAGAGAATACTGGCATCCTGCCATCCTGTCACATGACCGCACATTTTTAACTCCCAACTGCCAAACACGCGCTAACAGCACTTCTACTACGCTAAACGATTTCTCCGTTCACTTAGTAAACAATAACGTAAATGATGTACCCACAAAAAGTTCAATACAATAACTGAATTTGATTACAATGCAAATGCTATAACAAATAGCAATAATCAAATGTCAACTAAAATCAAACAGAAAGGGCTGAATAAAATTGGTGACATAATAAAATAAAGCCCAAGCTTTTTAGCAAAAGAAATTTGCTAAATGTCGCAAAATAATACTGTCTAAAGTATTGTAAAAGAGAAAGTAAAAAATACCAAATATCCGAAAAATGATTAAATAAATTACAAGTATAATAACAAAAAAAACATGACCTCGCTATATGGAACATTCAAAAATAACTACCAGTTATATAAAAAATATGTAGCGTTGAATGCAAATTAACTGTGAGATGTCGTTTATGTCAGATTTGGTAAATATATCAAATCAAAAAGTTTTCCATTCAAGCATTTGATTCCATTAGCTTATATGACAGCTCTATGCTATAGTGATCCAATCTAAACAAGTTCTTCAAAAATTCGTTGCTTTAAGAATATGACAAATAAAAAAGTTTTTCATACAAGCACTTGATTCTGATCGTTTAGTTTGTGTTGGATGACAATCATAATTCGTATATTATTGGTCTTAGACTCACTTAGTTTCATTATTACACTTTACTTCATGTCCGAGATATTTATCTTAAAATCTAGGAATCTAGACTCAAATGTGTACATATGTAATTTAAATGCAAACAAAGAGGCTGAACTAATAATATTTCTGCCATACGTATGTATATGACGCTCAGCGATTTTTATTAATATAACTCATATATTAACCAATATAAACGATTGAAAACTTATGGTCCGGTTTCGACAATTATTAGAGATGGTATCATGAGATATTATACCATTTATGCACAAATTTATTTCGATGTCTTAAATGGCTTTCTATTAGAAGGAATTTGAAATTGTGATATATAGGTCGTTTGCACAAAGTAATATAAACAGTTGGGACAATGTTATGCACCAAATTTGGTTAAAACCAAAAGGTGAACGGTGCCAATTGTTCAATTTAGCATCGTCTTCTATGACGTGCTTCTGCATCATATACCATGCAAAATTTATTTCTGTTTACGTTTTTATTTAGTGAGTTATTGCCTTTTGAGTATTTTTGAAAACAACATTCATGTATTTGGGGATCCGATTTCAAAACTTTTCACGCTGTACGAAGAGGTGGTCAGCAAGTTTGGTTAATGTAGCTATATTGGTTTGTGGGATTTGACATATCAAAATTTTTAACCGCACTTGCTTTCTCTACTGATACTTACTGTACCAAACATTTATCATTATTTGTATCTTATTTACATTTTTTATGTTTTCACTGAACGGCATGAAATGGGCGTGAAAATAATCAGGGTTCTCATTTACTACTCCGTAGCAGCAAAATTTCTAAAATTATTGCTATGCTATCGCTACCGCTTTCACTTTGTCGGGAGCCGCAGCATAGCCTTAGCATAAAAATGTAAAGTATGTGCTCTACTCTGCTCCGAGTTTTGTTAGGTAAAAAACTATAGCTGGAGCGGGAGCAAAAAATTAAATTCTGCGCTATGCTCTGGCGTAGCGGTAGCAAAAAATTGGGAGCGGTAGCACAGCAGAGCAAATCAAAATTTTCATGTGCTACAGCTCCCGAATGTGTTTGTTGTTTTTTTTTTCTTTTTTGCAATTTTCTGGCATTTACAAGTATGGTACAAGTTGGTATATAAAAGAAAGTCGTTTATAACTCAAGAATGGCTGAACCGATTTGGCTTAAAATTGGTGGGGACGTAGTTTAAAAGCAGGGTAAGGACATAGAATACATTTTATCTCTTTATGCTAAAATTTAATACAGCTTATAAATACAAAAATTATATTTCAAATCATAAGCATTTGTTCAAAATTTATGTAAGAATCATTTGAAAATTTTAGTAATTCAAAAATAGAAAGAAATAAGTAAAAATTTTCATTTCCAAACATGCTTAGTATATGGGTTATACTGATTTTGCTTCTTAACCAGGTAGTTTTTTTTAAGACGAGCCCGTCCGATATATTTAATATCACAACAAAAAATGGCACTGGAATTTTCATCGTCAAGGCACTGCGGATACTTTGCTAGATTATTGGTCAAGGACGCAAATGCATTCATAACAAACCAAACGCGATATCTAACGTTAAGATAATACGGAATAATTGGAGTGTTGATAAAAAGGTTTATTATAATTTTAGATATACAGAAATCTTTTCGATTCTTTGCAATATACATTGAAGTATGTATATGCGTACAATTTCAAACTGATTCTTCCTAAAAAATTATAAAATTACTAAATATTGGGAATGGTAGAATAGAACTGCAAATACACAGTGCAATGGATTAACACATTCGCGTAAATTGCGGGAATTCCCGTCATTCATGTTTCCTTCAATAAAACAATTGCCGGAATTCCCGCCATTTCTTCCGCACATATAAAAATGCCATAAAATACCTCTGATTTGTAGGAATTTAAAGATAAAAATCAGGATTGTAGTGTATTTTCTATGGAAAATTTTTACATGCCTCGGTCCAGTTCTTAATGTAAATATTTAGGGCTAAAATTTTCAGGGAGTTTTTTTTTGGGGTATTTCCAAGGAAATTTCGTGACGGGACTGAAAAAAATTAATAGTTAAAAAAAAACACCTTAATGTATATAAAAAGGGGAAAGTATATGTACATAGTTAAAATTAATTTCGAAAATTCATAGTAATTGAGTATTGTAATACATTTGGAATAGATGATGTTTTTGGTAATATAAAATTGGTAAATTTTTACATAATAAAAAAAAATTTATAATTTATTCAATTATTATCTAATTCACTTTATTAATATATTTTTTAAAATATTTGATTTTAGATTTATAAAGGCACTTGACGCAACAAGTGCCAAAATGATTTGCATAACATTGTTTTGTTTGAATTATTCAATTAATTCAAATATTATGCCAGAAAATAGCAAAAAAAGAAAAAAACAACAAACACATTCGGGAGCTGTAGCACATGAAAATTTTCATTTGCTCCGCTGTGCTACCGCTCCCAATTTTTTGCTACCGCTACGCCAGAGCATAGCGCAGAACTTAATTTTTTGCTCCCGCTCCAGCTATAGTTTTTACCTAACAAAACTCGGAGCAGAGTAGAGCACATACTTTACATTGTTATGCTAAGGCTATGCTGCGGCTCCCGACAAAGTGAGAGCGGTAGCAAGAGTAAAATGAAATGCTACGAGAGTAGCGTAGTTTTTCAAACGCTGAAAATAATCCGATTCCGCTTATTTGCAATACACATCTTCCTAGGGCGTCTGTGAACAAGCGACATTCCAATTTTTACTCAAGTTATCGATTACACGAACAGACGGAAAGTTGGGCTAGCAGTAACTTGGAATTCAACTCGACTCGTCATACTGAACGGTTTGTCCGGAAAGTAATAGGACTAATTTTCTTTCGCCGCGACTGTACTTCAGACCGTGCGCGCAGCAACTGGATTCGGTAGAGGGCGTTTCTAGCTAACGAACGAGCGGCTGGTCAGTTGTCTCCGAGTACTTGAAAAGTCAGGACAAAAATGTTTGCTCGACGTGTTTCTGTGAGTGGTGGAAGCCGAAAATGCTGCGTTCGTTAGAGCAGAGGTACGCGATTAACTTCTGTGTGAAACTCGGTAAATCTGTGACAGAAACGTTTGATATGATCTTACCCAGATATTGTTTTAGCAAGAAGTGGTGTGTTTCGGTGGCACCAGGCCTTTTTGGAGGCCAGGATGACGTCACCGACAACTTAGACCGTCGACTAAGTATTCGTTTAATTGCCCAGATGTTAAATTTATCAAAATCTGTGGTTCGTGACGGAGCATTTGAACATGCGCAAGGTGTGCGCGAAGAAGGTCCCAAAAGTGCTCACTGACGACCAGAAATTGCGGCATGAGAAAGTATGCCAAGAAAATTTGAGCATTTGTGAAAGTCACCCCCAATTTTTGAATAACTTAATCACAGCTGACGAGTCATGGATCTTTAAGTATAATCCCGAGACAAAGAGGCAATCTTCCGAGTGGTACACGCAAGCGTCTTCTCGCCCAAAAAAGGGAAGAATGAGCAAATACAAAGTGAAAACGATGCTCATTGTCTTGACATTAAAGGCATCGTCCACCATGAATTTGTTCCTCTAGGACAAACCGTTAACGCCAAGTTTTACGTGGAAGTCCTCAAGAGACTCCAACGAAGGATCAATCGGGTCCGACAAGTCATCGCAGCCGATTGGAAGTTGCACCAGGACAACGCCCCGGCTCCCACCGCCTTTCTTGTGAACATATGCAAATTTGAAAGTTTTTAAAGAATTGTAACGATTGGTTCAATAATTTGTTTTTAATCCACTTAGTCCTATTACTTTCCGGACAAACTCGTATAATCCTATATCTGTCCCGAGAACTTTTAAGTGTAACAGAAAATCATTAGGAGAACATAACTATTACACTCTTTTGCGTGAGTATACATAAGTATATAGACTACGAGTATTGGCAAAAATTCCAATGCTTATGTAAAAAATTACACATAACCGCTAAGTTTTTATAATAAAAATCTTCAAAATTTTCTAATAAATAATAGCTGTAAAAATAATAATATGAAAGGAGTGATTTACACAACTTTGCAAAACAATTGGTACATTCTAAACCAACCACTAAAGTTTTTAACTTTAGATTTCGTTCAAAACAGAGCTAAAACATCTAAATCCGATTTGCTTGATTCCCGCAGTATGTTAAAATAACTATCCTGGGTTCAAAACGCTTAGTACAATGCACAATTGTTTAGCTAAAAATAGATTGCCAGTTATAAAGAAAAAGTTCATAAAACGTGTATAATTGAATATAACATATCTTTTCGGCATTTGCCTCTTTGTTTATTTTGATGCATCCCTAAACAGAATTCATTATATATTTGTTATTCTGTCTCATGTTTTCTGATTTTTGTAATGTAAAATGAAAATAAAGATTTAACAAAAGAGATCAAATCCTACAAGATCAAGGAAAATGTTATGAATTGTGAGCACAAATAAATCCAAAATCGATCTTATACGGCAACAAAATCACTTCAGACCTGCGTTATTTTACCTATGGACAAATACATATGATATAAAGCCAGGGGGTAGCATTGACCTGATTTTATCCACTTTTCGAGTTACTACATATTATTAACCAAAAAATATGCACTCTAAGTTATATATAAGTTCGACGTTTCCTTTTGCCTGTTATTGTGGAAATGTTAAAATATCTTGTTCAGGGTATAATAAATGGTAATCCATTAATTCCAAAACGCTCACTTTGTTGACATAATAAAGTCTAATGCTGCAACTTTTTTAATGGCCTTTTCAACTGTATTTCATACCTTTAACATTTTCTCTTATAATTTTTATTTAAGCAAAAGAAACATTTCAGTGTTAAAAAATGGGTTCTTCGACATTTTCGCCTTTCAAATTTTACTAATACTGGCACTGCATTCGCACCCCTTGTTTTTTCGTGAAAGGATATTTTTGCCTAATTTTTCCAGTTAGTTGAACTTCCCCCTTCCGACTCAAAGCGCCTGCCTTGTACTGCCTTTTAAATCACAGTCAATTCTGCTGTTTCTGCCGCGCTGTCAACAACAGATATTGCAGCATATTAAAGTGAAAAAAACAACAACAAAGAAAAAGGCAATGACAAGAGCAACGAAAAAACAACAATTGCACCAAAAAACAAAAGTAAATGAATTGACATAGAGTAAAAAGCATCTAGACAAAATTGTGCGACAGCTGCTGCCGTAGTCAGTTGGACTACAAGCGGCAGGCGGCAGCTAAACAAGCAATCAGGGCTCTTTTAACTTCTGCTTCCCTTATATCGGTTCTAGCCTAGCGCGGATCTAAAACAATCAAACTTACTTACATACACAAATTCGTAAAAGTTTGTATGTTTGTATGGTAGTAAGGTTATACATGTGCACATACGGGCAAGGATGGGAATAATGTAAACTTCTAAGCATCTTAGAATTTTTCATTGACAAGAATTTTACAGCATAAATTTAGGACATCAGAAAATTTCTATATATGCCATAAAAATCCCCAGGTTGTTGGTGCAATGCGTTCAAACAATTGAAAAAAACTGCATTGCATTTATGTTAAAATTTTTACTTTCCGATTTTATGAAGCCACGCATTTACTTATGTATGTATCAATGGTACATCTGTATCAGTAGCGAATCCAGAATTTCTTTCTGGGGCTGATTGGTATTCCCCTCCGACATATTTTGAATATTGATCTTTGTAAGTTATCGTATGTATATATATATTAATTTTAGCTTTATGTGCATTCTTCAACTATTTATATGAATATACCATTGATTTCGGCAAATTGTTTAGGTTTCCTCTATAAATCGAGTACTGCGCAATCTGGCCGCTCAAAAGGAACAACAACATAGCTCGCCTTTGACAAATGGCAGTAACTGTAATGGGGGCAGCGTTGCCAGTACTAATAGCAACCCGAAAGCAACCAATCCAATTGGCAGCACGACCGGCAGCGGCTCTATGGGCGGTTCTAGCGGAAGCAGCGTTGTGGATATGCAATTGCGGACCACGAACACACCTCTAAATTCTGATGGCAGCGTGGGGAGCAGTGTAAATGATGGCGGCGAAGGCGATGCCTCTGCGAATAGGAACTCTGTTGTTAGTGGGGCTACCACAAATGCTATGTATGACAAGCTTCGCCTACTAAATGACCATCATCAACTTGGAGGGATCGGCTCATTGCATCCATCTACAGTCACTTCAGCACAGATGGAAGCATCGGTCCCAGCACCCCCACATAACCTCCATCATACACAGCAGATACAACCGCAAATTCATCTTGATCATCATCCGGTTCAACCAAACACGCATTCGCAGTCTCTTTCTCATATGCATGTTTCAACAACAACCCTACCGACTCAATCGCACACCGCAAATACATTAGCGCTCACACATCACCATCCTCAACACGCTGTGGTTAATCAGTGTTGGCCACCACGCCACTACTCCACCTCATGGTACTCACCGCCATTAAGCAGTGGACTTTCCAGTGGAGCTGTGTCCAGTGGCCCGAATAGCGTCGGTAGTGCTGCTATTTTATCACCCTCCAAAACTTTGGCTTCAGTCTTTGCAACAGGTGTTCAACCGCTCAGTCCTCATGGCGGCGGTAAAACGGCAAATGGAAACGGCGGAAATGGCAGTAATGGGAGCTTATCGTCAGCGCAAGTCAACAGATGCCCAATAAGCGATGACTTAATGCTGAAAAAAGGTAAGCGCACCTGCGTTTCTTTTCGTTAAGTTAAATATGTCTAAGTTCAATAAAAAATGCACATATGGGTTAAAATACATTTTTATTTGTATAGAATTACATTTTACAGTACACACGTACATACATATTAATGTAGCGTGCAAAATTAGACCGTATAATAAGCAAACTGATTGGATTTGTTGATTTATCTGACGTAGTATTCAATTTACTTACTTGTCCAACAAATATTCGAATCAGTACCCCTAGAGAAGGTATTAACTGATATTATTTAAATTTCATAAATTAATAATATGATATAACACTAAAAGAAATAGTATCGCACAGTTATATGGACATCTCTCACACGAAAACTCATATACATATACATACTATAGTGTGTTGAAAAAGTATCGCGAATTTTGAATTTTCGCGGGTTACGTATATTCGAATTTCGAATTTTTTGTGGCGTTATGTTGGTACTCATGTCTCATGTGTCTTATGCCGACAAGCTCGGCCATTTTGAATGTTCATTTAATTGTTGACAGCTGCTTTGCTTGCACGTGTTTTGGATCGTCTTCGATTTTTACCTATTCAAAAAAATGGATCAAAGAACCTGTATCAAATTTTGTGTGAAAACCGAATTTAAGTGCGCGGATGCATTCCGAATGTTGACTGTGGCATACGGAGAAGCTACCTTGGACCGAAGCAACGTTTATCGGTGGTACAAAATGTTCTCAGAAGACCGAGAAGATGTGAACGACGAAGAGCGTGCCGGACGCCCGAGCACTTCAACAACAGAAGAAAAAATTAATGAAGTGGAGAAAATGGTATTGGCCAATCGTCGAATCACTGTTAGAGAAGTTGCTGAGGACCTAAACATATCGATTGGCAAGTTATGCGCAATTTGCGGGAAGCAATCCGCCAGAAACGCCCGGATTTGTGGAAGAACAAAAATTGGCTTTTGCACCACGATAACGCCCCTGCTCACCCATCGTTGCTTGTGCGCGACTTTTTGGCCAAAAACAACACACTAATGATGCCGCAGCCACCGTATTCCCCAGATCTGGCCCCTGTGACTTTTTCTTGTTCCCTAAAGGACGACGTTACGCTTCTCTTGACGAGATAAAGACGGCATCGAAGGAGGAGCTGAAGAAGATAAAAAAAATGATTTTTTGAAGTGCTTCGAAGATTGGAAAAACCGTTGGCACAAGTGTATAATATCTCATGGGGATTACTTTGAAGGGGGCAAAATAGATATTCATGAACAAATAAATAATTTTTGAAAAAACACAAAATTCGCGATACTTTTTGAACACACATTAAGTTATCTACGTAAACACCTTTAACTAAGTAGCTTCCCTGCTTACACATGTGCACAATCGTTCAGCTGTGCTACAGTACGTTTAACAATGAATAAAAAATCGATTTTAGTTAGCTTGTTTTTACCCTAAATAGGGTATGTTTAGGAAACGTCGGAGTGCCTTAAAGTATGTACCTGTATAAATGATCAGAGTGATGAGCTGAGTTGATTTAGCCATGCTCATCTGTACGTAGGCGAACTACTCCTTCAGTTTTTGAGATAAGGATCTGAAATTTTGTAGAGGTCCTTTTCTCAACAAGAAACTGCTCATTTGTCGGAATCGGTAATATTGGACAACTCTGACATATAGCTGTCATCCAAACTGACTGATCTAATTTTTTGACAAGATATCTTCACAAAACTCGACACATATTATTGTTGATCGAACCACTAACGCGTTTTTCAATAAGAGCGCTACGAAAGTGAAAGTACATTCGATGCCTTTATGTATACAACTCGATTTATTTTGCATGGCCACCATGGGTACGCTTGCAGAAGTCCAGTCGCTGAAACCAATTTTCGAAGGTTTTCAAGCATAAATTGGCCGATGCGAATGCGATTTCTTATCGATATTTGTACGAAGCTTATCAATCGTCGCTGGCTTTTTGGTATGGACCATACGCTTGATGTGGCTCCACAGGAAATAGTCTAACGGCATCAAATCGACCGAGGCGGCAAACTTCTAACTGACTGCCCCATTCCGTGAGATAACATGTTCATCAAATTGGTTTTCAATAAATCGATTGCGTCATTCGCTGGGTGGCTTGTGGCCCCGTCCTGTGGGAACCACATATTGTCCAAATCCATATCTTCCAATTCGAGCGAAAAAAAATTCGGTTATCATTGAGTGGTAAAGATTCCCATTCACAGTAACGCTCTGGTCGTGAGCATTACGGAAGAAGTACAGCCCAATGACGCCGCCGGCCCACAAACCGCCCTAACTTTTTCAGGATGCAATAACTCGGAATACGTTTGGTTTGCTTATCGACTATTTTGCCATTCGAAACCATTCAATCAGAAATGCGCCTAAGTGCTAAAGATAATTTTTCGATGAAAACCCGGATGATTTTCAAATTGTTGCTCAGAAAAATTCTCAAACATACTAAGATTCTGGTGGTCATGCGGCTTCAGTTCTTGCGCCAGTTTGATCTTGTAAGGATGTAGGCTAAGATCTTTTCATACAACGACGTCACAGAGATGCCCAACCCTTGAGAACGACGTGTAAAAGACTGATTTGGGTCTTCCTCAATTGATGCGATAGCGGCAGCAATATTTTCGACACTACGGGTACTTCTTTGTCTCACTGGCACGAGAACATTTTTTACTGTGCCTGTGGATTAAAATTTGTCCACTAGACACTCAAGTGTTGAAGCCACTGACTCCGAATTTCGGCAGTAAATTTTAAAAATTTCATCTTATTGTTGGATCGTATAACTTTCCATGATGAAATGGTAAACCTTACTGAAGAGAAATGTCACAAGAGCGGGAAAAAATATGGTGGCGTCTGGTGCCCCAATCGGTCCATTTTTGTAGCTTCCCTATTGAAAACCCCGTTACATGCGCAAAATTGTGTGACGTTGACGTTGGACATAGCTGTGTTGGGTACATGCGAACTATTGGCGTAAATCGATTTTAACGATAAAATGCTCCAAAATAAACGGTGAAATAATAAATAAATGAAATAATTGTTCATTTTTTACAATATTTTTTCAACTGAAATCAAATTTAAACAGATACTTTGAGGCGGATATATCCATGTGCTGAAAGTCTTATAAAAATGTTTGTGTTTTTTCGTAATCCACTGTCCTTTTTTCATAAAATTTGGTTATTTTTAAAAATTATGTTTCAACAAAAACTTTAGAATTACATTCATTCTTACACACATAGTATACAGTATCCTCCGCTTAATTAACCCCCGGTCAATTGATTTCCGCGCTTATTTGAAACACCTAACCGGTCAAAAATATATTGCAAGCAAAGTAGGTGTAAATTTTTCTGCTTTATTAAACTCGGTTAATACGTTTCCCTGCATAATTGTAATGATGCTATGTTAAATAGAAGGAAAAAGAAGATCCCCCGAAGCCTTCGTTAGTTCCTGATATTTTAAAATACATATAAGAACGAATTTTTATTCAGGGAAGAAGTTTTTGTGTGAATTAGGAAATATATAACATTCTAAAATTGTAAGCGAGGAGGTTCAAATAGTTTAGTATAGTTAGTTTATACACATGTGAATGTTGTAATGATAAATATATAAAGTGCACATATGATATTTTTAAATTAATTAGGTTCCCAATTAAGCGGGAGTCCTGTAAATAAATGAATTGTTGAATGAAACGAGTTTCGCGGTTAATTGATTTCCTGGTTAATTGAACCAAAAATTGTGCATTTTTTAAGTGTAATTATCCGGGGGATACTTTATATGTGAATGCCGATTTGTCTTCGCAATAGTCACGTGTGTCGTACTGTCATTGCAACTCAGTGTCAGTGTTGTGGACAATGTCACGCATACAACATGATTGCGTAGTGAAGCGACGTTTATTGTCAGTTCGAATTAATCGCCGTGCCGATATACTGGCAAAAAAGTTGTTGAACAACTACTCAATAGCTAGGATGTGCAAACGTTATTTTTTGCCATATTTGTATGTAAAAACATACATGTATGTAAGAGTGTATACGGATTGGGTGCTTACATATAAGTGTGTTATACGAAAAGTGGTATACTTCAGAAGGAATTCAAATATCACTTGACATACATACGACTACCTACTTACATACATTCGGCAATGCCTCAGACAAGCAATATTTTCTCCAACATTTTGATTTCAGTTTGTAACAAAAGTTGATGCTGTGTTCAAATTCCTTACGAAACTTAACTCCGACCTATATATAAATAACAAAACCTAAGCTTGGGTGCAACCGAGCATTTTATACGCAACTTGCAACAATCAAAACCAGGGATGTTCGAAAATCCTGATATTTGTTATATAGGGACTAGGCCAAGTTTTCGCTCAAATTTATCTATTTTAGACACAAAGATACACTGTTATGAGTTAAACATGCTCTCTGGTTTTCATTGAGATAACTCACATGTTGGCCGATATATGCGGCACAAAGTCACCCGAAAGTTCGAAAATCTTTATATTAATTATATGGAGGCTAAGGGAAGTATTGGTCCGCTTCAACCCATTTTTGACATTCAGATATACCATTATAAAATAGGGATTATCCCTTAATTTCAGTTATATATATAACGCCTTGACTAACATTTTTGATCAAAAGTCAAGTAAAGGTACCGGGGTCTAAATATTCGGTACCTAATGACTTCAACAGTTTTTATTGGACTTAAGCAATTTTTGGTCATAGGGTGGCACACTCTAAAAGCATTATTCTTGTAAAGTTTTATCCTGTTATATTAGCTGCTTCTTGATTTGTGTACTGGAAACTGAACGAATCAAGTGGAATTTAAAATTGTTCAATATGGGAAGTAGGCGTGATTGTTGTCCGATTTCGTTTATTTTCATAGTGTGACATAAGAATATAAGAAGAATGTCACGAACTAAATTTTGTCGAAATCGATTAGTCGGCTCCTAAACTATGGGATTTCACCTAAAAGTGGGCGGTGCCAAACCCATCGTCTAATTTTCATGCCGGCTCCCATAATGCTTTTTCATACCATATCGGTAGTAAAATTTAATGCTTCTGGCGTAATTATTGATTTATCGCGCTTTTAGTAGTTTTAAACAGTACCGTTATATGAGGAGTGAGCGGGGTTATCCTCCGATTTCATCTACATATTTTCAAACTGTCAGTAGAAGTTTTTATATGATTTGCACTCAACAAATGTGGTTGTTGTAGCTTAAGTGGTTTACGCCCTTGTTAGAGGGCGGGGCCACACCCATTTTTTAAAAATTTTTGCTCACAGGTGCCTCTTTCTACTGCGATCCTCTATATCAATTTACAGGTTTATATCTTAATTTATGACACTTTATATGTTTTCGGTCAATGGCGATATCTCAACGGACAGTCAAACGGATTTCAACTTTTCTCGTCATTCTGATCATTTATATATACATAGCCCTATATCTATCTCGCATTGTTTTAGGTGATACGTCCAACCGTTAGGTTATCAAAACTATAATACTCTGTAACAACTGGTTGCAAGAGTATAAACTTTACTATATTACTCACTACCACGTTAATACTTTATTGTATGGCCCCGATTTTTGAAGACAGCTTGACATCAGTGAGGTAAGCTCTCCATCAGTTTCTGTTATCTGTTCCATGGAATGAAATACCACGCTTCAGTAAATTTATTCCAAAAGTCATCCAATTTTTTAAATTATATTTTGCCCGATTTTAACTTTTACATCCTTCCAAAGTTTCTTTAACGAGTTAAGATTGTGACTTTTCGCTGGCCATTCTAATTCATCAAGAGTTTCGGTAGATAACCCATCTTTTATTGCCTTAACTGCGTTTTTTGGATCACTCTATGCATGCATTCCAATTTACACACTTTGATTTAAATAAGAATTGCTCCATTGTGAGTCTTAGGATGTTTAAATAGGAATTATGATCCATTCTACCAACAATTTTGACCAACGATGCACAGTGAGACAGTCCAATAGTAACCGCGGCAAAGAATGGTTTTTGACGTGTCATCCAATTTGGATGAAATTTTCACAGTATATTAACAGATATATGAGTAACAATTCACTGAAATTTCAGCCTCATAACTTCATTACTTTTTGGTCTAGAGCAAGTCAAAGGTGAGGTATGCCAACGCGCTTGAAATATGTTAGTTCAATATGTAATAATCAAAAGCTTATTAAAATAAAAATACATAATAAATGTAACTTTAAAGATTTTTTTAATTAATTTAGTTATTGTAGAATGAGTAAATGAAAAATTAATTTAAAAAAAAACACAATTTTGTTTTTCTTAACAACAGAATTGTGGTGCAAAAATTAACATTTTCATTTTTAATGGCCCAGGAAAAAAAAGAGCAGCCCCCCGCCCTAGGTGCAGACTTATGAAAAAAAAGTT